>NC_056736.1:676375367-676720367 GCF_019279795.1 Protopterus annectens
ATGGACTGGCCCGTGTAGGTCAGCTAGTATGTAATAGGTATATATGCATATGCACATGCAGACAACAATATGTTGACGTACATTCTCTGTATCACATGCACTCCATTTATTCACATAAATAATATGAATGTGCACAGACAAACAAATACAGTTGCTGGAATAATAGGCTGTGCAGATGAGGAACAGGTCAAATGCCACTGTATCACATCCCAATTACCATCGGAACTCTGTACATGAAAATATTGCGACATCTGTCCACTGAATAACATGCTAAATACCAATTAAAAGTTAACCGGAGTGAAGTGTCGGTGTCAGAATGACTAAGGCAATAGAATGCTGTTGAAGCAGATATAAAACGGACACACAGATGTGTGTATGTGTATATATATATATATATATATATATATATATATATATATATATACACACACATACATACAAAAAAAAAATTTATATATATATATATATATATATATATATATATATATATATATATATATACATACACCTACAACATATATAGATATATACATATATAGACACAAAAATATACATATATATATATATATATATATATATATATATATATATATATGTTACTGTAGATATAAATGTACATAACTAGAATACGTTACAGCAATTACGGGTAGCATATGCTCAGACCGGCCATATGTTAGTGGGAGGTCCAATAAACAAACATTTACCTCCCACACCTCCCCAGCTAGACCGGTGAGACATACAGATACGCAATAAAGGTAAATACACCGCTGCTTTCCAGACCACTGGCAGGAAAGTACCAGTGGGAGAAATCTGCAAGGTCTACACTTTAAACATGGATCACGGGGTCCCTTCCAGGACACCAAAAATTTGCCATGCAGGTGAACCTATGATGATTGACACGACCAGGATGTAGCTGTACATGGAACAGTAGGTTGTGCAAGTCTGATAACACATGGGTTGACAAAACGTACGACATGTGTCCCGAGACGGCGAGAGTCGGCAGTGTGTAAGGTTGTGTTCTTACCCCAGCTGCGCTCACAGTAAGAATGAGTTATGAGGGGTGTCAGGTATGGGAATCATGGGTATGCAATAATGGGTATAAGTGTGCAGGTGTTGGTTGGCAGAGATGTATTAGGCCCGCCCCGTGGAAGTAATTAATATTCCTATGTGGGCATAGCAGACACCCATACCTCCCAAACCGTAACAGCACATCTACTGGATAGCCTGTAAACCACTGGGGGAACACATAGGGACTATATCAGTGCCCTGTACCCGATTATCATGGATGTCTGTGATTACGAATCAGAATCTAACACAGTCCTAACTAAACCCTTCCAGAACTAGTGATATTAGGTCGACAGGTGGCGGAATACACGTAATGACTGACAACATATAGATATATATCCACACAAAAATATATATACAATATTATATATATATATATATATATATATGTTACTGTAGATATACACATGTATATACCTAGGTTACGGTACAGCAATTACGGGTAACATATGTTCAGACCGGGCATATGTTAGTGGGAGGTCCAATCAACTAACGTCTACCTCCCACACCCACCCAGCTAGGCCAGTGAGACATACAGACATGCAATAAAGGTAAATACACCACTGCTTTCCAGACCACCGGCAGGAAAGTACCAGTGGGAGAGATCTGAAAGGTCTACACTTTAAACATGGATCAAGGGGTCCCTTGCGGGACACCAAAAATGTGCCTTGTAGGGGAACCAGTAATGGTTGAAGAGACTAGGATGTAGTTGTACACGCAACAGTAGATGTTAAGTTGTCAATCTCGCCTTCATTCTTGCTGGATGGGTTCGGAGCCGATCCTCGGCTCCGAATCGGCACTTGCTAAGCTTGAGAGCTAATTTTACCAGCTCGAGGCGACCCTATATCTGATGATGCAAGGTGTAGACTACCCAGATCTTGTTTGCCGCTTTGCGTATGAGGTGCCTCTTTTACCAGCTCCAGGTAAGTTATTAAAAACTTAGACTTTTTGTCTCATCCCCGTTATTTTTTATGTTTTTAAAGTGTTTAACACCCCTTAACGTTAAATTTAACCCTATTCCCGTCAGTTCCCCGTCCCTTTTTTCGGGTTATTTAATTTTTACCCTAGATTAGGCCTAAACCATCCCTCTCCTTAATTTTTCTGTCAGGATTGTGTGGGTGTTTTATTATTTGTTATCCCTGTGTAGTTTAGTGGATAGGGTGTTTTTGTGTGTGTGTGTGTTTTACTTGTTTCCTCGACAAATATGTCGAAGGATGTTAAGGTCTCAGGCTTCAAGAAGTGTGACTCGTGCTGTCAGAAGATGTCTCTGACAGATGGTCACACTTCTTGTGTTTACTGCCTGGGGCCTCTGCACCTGCAGGACTCTTGTGCTATATGTCATGCTTTCAGCCCAAGAGTCCTGCAGGAGCACAGAAATAAGTTAATACTCAGAGGCTGGTTAAAGCCTGAGAGCTCCCCGACTAAGTTGGTTCCGGGGAAGCCCTCCAAGCCAGCTAAGCCTTCGGCTTTAAGTTCCAAGCCATCAGCTTTGGCTTCTGCCTCTTTAGGGTCGAAATCGGCTCCGGCCGGAGCCGATCCTTCCCCTGTTGGATGTCACAGTATCGGCTCCATCCGGCGCCGATGTTGCAAAATCTAGCCACTCAATGTCGGCTCCGGCTGGAGCCGACATATCCTCGGCTCAGACTGGCACCGATGTTTCATCGGCTCCAACTGGAGCCGACTTGTCTTCGGCTCCGTTGGCTCCACATATCTCAAAAAAGAGATCTCGATCCCCATCATTGGAATCGATACGTTCGGCTCCGGGATCACCCTTGTTCTCGGAGCGGAGCCATTGGAGCTGTTCTTCTCGGTCATCCAGGCTCTCTGATCACGATCTAGAGAGAGTGGTAAGCAGACTACTGAAGTCTCAGGCATTGGCCCAAATGCTCCATAGCCCGTCTCAACAGACGGCAGCTATTATACATCCACCTGATAGTCCTCCTTCGACTCCCTTACAGATCTCAGAACCAGAGCTCCTCAGAACCATGACTGTTTTAACTTCGGAGCCGATACCACCCTTTTCGGCTCCGTCGTCCTCTACTCCGATTTCCTCCATGAGACCTTCGTTGGAGGGATCTGGGCGCCTGGTCTCTCTCATTGGCTCCGGGGGGGGGGCGAGTGGCATCAGACCCTTGTCCGGCCCCGTTCTCCCTCTCGGAGCTTCGGCGTTGGTGAGCTCGGCCCTGACATCTGCCTCGGAGCCTTCCCTCTCAGTGATGCCTGGAGTCCCTATCTCTTCAGAGCGGGAGCCTTCTGGCCTCTCTGAGGGGGGAGCCTTTGAGGTGATGAGGAGTGTACTAGCCCCTGGGCTTAGTCAATGGTCAGTTCCATTAGCTCCTCCCACTACAGTGCCTGCTGACGTCTCTTCCCACTCTCTTGCTCCTGGACCCAGAGATCCAACGCTTCAGGTTTCCCCATTGGGAAGATCTTCCTCTTCCAAGGCTTCTCCTGATCCCTGGAGTGAACCTCCGCATAAGAGGACATGTAAGAGGAAACATATAGACTCCCCCGAGTCTACTACATCTGATACTGACTTGGATGAGTTGGAGGAATCCCCAAGGTCCCCCTCTGAGGATGTCTCTTTTTCAGACATCCTTGAACTCCTTAAACAGAGGGGGAACTGGCCTTCCCTTAATTCTTCCGAGGATGAGTCAGTATACCTGGAGGCGTTTGGATCTCGACCCTCCACCTCCTGGGTGTCTCCGCCTTTTGACCCTCTTATGAATGTGGTGGCTTGAAAGGCGTGGATGGCCCCGGATTCGGAGGAACCAGTTCCTAGGAGGCCTTCTAAATTTATTACGGCCCCATCTGATAGGCAATATTTGACAAAAGGTGTCCCGGTTGATGCCATGGTGGTGGCTGCAGCCACCAAGAAGGAATTTGCTGATCCTTCAGTACCTGTCCATCCTCCTAACAAAGATTCTAGGGCTATGGACAGGTACGGTAAGCGGATTTTTTCTTCAGCGACCTTTGCAATGCATTCGCTAAACTACTTGTGTCACTTCACCTGCCTTCAAAGAGATATTCTTAAAGAGTTGGGAGAAGTTGTACAGGATCCGTCAGCTGCTGGGTCTCAGGATAAGATTACCTCACAGCTAGGAATCCTAAACTCCATTGTAAACTCATCCATGCGGCTCATTTCTTATGCAGCCGATGGAACGAGTAGGGCTGCAGGTACAGGAGTGGCCTTAAGGTGTCAGTCCTGGATGCGACTTTGTAATTTTGCAGACCCCTTTAAGGCGTCCTTCACAAACTCCCCCTTTGATGGTTCGACCTTGTTCGGACCTCAAGTGAAAGACACTTTGACTAGGTGTGAACAAGACGGCAAGACTCTTTCTGCCGTAGGAGTCCATTTCTCCACCCCTTCAAGGCCTTACCCTAAAGGTCAGAAGGGAGGGAAAATGTGGTGCCGCAAATCTCAAGGAGTCACACCTGACGCACGAGGTCAGTTTACCCCCAGAGGCAGAGGGGGTAACAATAACAGACGCCGCCCTAGGGGCCTGCAGAATCAGGGTAGCAGAGGGCCTCTTTCTGACAAACCCTTCCAGCATCCCTGAGGTGTTGCCTGACTGTCCACCTTCGGAGGCAGTCGGGGGAAGATTATCGCTGTACCCAGTAGCCTGGCTTTCCCTTTCTCAAGACAAATGGGTACAGTCGATTATATCTGAGGGCTACAAAATTCCCTTTATCAAAACCCCATTTCAGCAAAAGGGAACCCTTCCAGACGTTCCACCCAGTCTAAGGGAACACGCAGTACCAGAAATATCAAAACTTCTGGCAAAAAGAGCCATCCAGCCAGTTCCAGCGGACCAAATAGGATCCGGAATCTACTCAAGGTTCTTTTTGGTACCAAAAAAGACAGGGGACTGGAGACCAATATTAGATCTCAGCAAACTAAACAAGTTTGTAAAAAAGACAAGATTCCGGATGGTCACGCTTCAGTCCATTTTACCCTTTCTGGGCAAGGACAATTGGATGTGCTCGGTAGATCTTCAGGATGCGTACTATCACATAAAAATTCACAGGCGCTCCAGAAGGTTTCTCCGCTTTCAGCAGGGGAGCAGTCACTTCCAATTCAGGGCCCTGCCCTTTGGTCTCACTACAGCCCCCAGAGTGTTCAATAAATGTATGGCAGTGGTTACGGCTCACCTGAGATGTCAAGGATTCCAGGATTTCCATATCTAGATGACTGGCTCCTCACTGCCACCACCAGGCATCAACTTCTCCAAGCCAGAGATTACACCATTCGCATTTGCAGAGGGCTAGGGATTTCTATAAACTTCGAAAAGTCTGCCTTGTCACCTTGTCAATCTATTACCTTTATAGGCGCAAAACTGGACACCGTACAACTTTCAGCAAAGTTAACAGACCAAAGGATTCTGGACATTCAAAGTCACGTCCAGGTGATTCTTCTCAGCCACAGAATTCAAGCCAGATTTGCCCTCAATGTATTAGGTCTTATGGCGGCCGCCATAACACTCCTTCCCTTTGCCCGTTTCCACATGCGTTTTCTACAATGGATGATATTTGCCCAATGGTCCTTTCAACGACTTCCCATGCATCACAAGATCATTGTAACTCCAACTTGCAAAAGGCACCTGACCTGGTGGATTTCCCCCCCTCAAGTCCATCAGGGCAGACCCTTTGTTCCTCCTGCCCCAGTAGCCACAGTTACATCGGACGCCTCCCTGATCGGGTGGGGGGGGGCATTATCAGGGCAGGATGGTACATGGCACTTGGCAACCCTTCGAATACCACCTGCACATAAATGTTCTAGAGATGAGAGCAGTGCTTTTAACGTTGCAAGCCCTCAACGACTCTCTTCCCCTGGGAACTATTGCAGTTCAAACGGACAATATGTCCGTAGTGTGGTACATCAACAAACAGGGCGGAACCAAGTCCTATCCACTGTGTCGAGAGGCTCTCAGACTTTGGCAATGGGCAATCTTTTCTCAGCGGTTTCTGATGGCAATGTATATCCCTGGGAAAACCAACATCATAGCGGATAGGTTGAGCAGAGCTATTCTCATGCCTCACGAGTGGTCTCTCAAACAGTCAGTGACAGAAGAGATTTTTCAGAAGTGGGGCCTTCCTTGCTGCGACCTTTTTGCTACACCCAAAAACAGCAAATGCCCAGACTTCTTCTCTCTCTTTCTCCTTCCAGGCCATCCCCCCAGAGACGCTCTAACCCAAGATTGGCCCCGGGGACTTCTCTATGCCTTTCCCCCCTTTCCACTGATACCTCAAGTAATTCAGAAAGCAACCGCCTTGAGAGCCAAGTTGATTCTCATTGCCCCTTTTTGCCCTCGACAGATATGGTTTCCGTTCCTACATCGTTATCTCCTGGTACAGCCATGGCATTTGGACCCAGTTCCAGATCTTCTGACCCACCAGTCGGGGCAGCTGCACCAATCCATTCCTTCTCTCAACCTCACTGCTTGGTTGCTCCACTTCCATCCTTAGCCAGGCTTCCTATGATTTCTAATCCCGTATGGGATATCATAGTAGCTTCCCTTAAGTCTTCCACCAGAAGAATTTACTCGAGTAAATGGCACCGTTTCTCCTTCTGGGCTAAAGCTAGGGATATAGATCCATATACTGCTCCGATTCATTCGGTCTTGGAATTCCTAGCTGAAATTTTTCATTTTGGATCCTCTTCTTCCACAGTAAAAGTTCAACTGGCAGCAATTTCAAATTTTCATGTGGGTTTTCTGGACCAAAACATTATGTCACATAAGCTTTGCAAGGCATTTCTTAGAGGTATATTTCTACTTAAACATCTGATTAGAGACCCCCCACCACAGTGGGATCTAAATTTAATCTTGACATCCTTGATTCTTCCCCCTTTCGAACCTGCGGCTACCTGTTCATTGAAATTTCTTTCTTGGAAGACACTCTTTCTAGTCGCCATTACTTCTGCCAGGAGAGTATCTGAGCTTCATGCTCTCTGCATTCATCCTCCCTACTTGGTCTTCCACAAGGACAGGGTATCTCTGAGGACTAATCCATCTTTCTTACCCAAAGTGGCATCCCAGATGAACTTGAATCAATCCATTGATCTTCCAGTTTTTTTCCCAAATTATTCTGATAGAGCGGAACAAAAACTTCATTGTCTTGATGTTCACCACCAACTCAGATATTATCTGGACAAAACCAAACTTTTTAGGAAATCTGATCAACTGTTTCTATCCTATGCAGAGAATAGGAAAGGCCTTCCAGTCTCCAAGGTGACTTTATCTAGATGGCTGTCTTCCGTGATTACTTACGTTTATCAACTCAGAGGCAAAGAGTTGATTTCTAGGCCAAAAGCATATTCTACCAGAGCTCTAGCTACATCTACAGCTTTTCAGGCTAGACTTCCAATAGACACTATTTGTGCAGCAGCCACTTGGGCCTCTCCTCATACCTTTGTTTCACATTACAAATTAGATTTGGCCTCCAGAGACAGGGCAAATTTTGGTTCCACCTTTCTCAAGAGTCTGTCCCATTGAGCCACCCAGGAAAGAGGTGCTAGGGACGCGGTCCCATCCAGCAAGAATGAAGGCGAGATTGACAACTTAACATTAAGAAGTTATGTACCTACCATAACGTTCCACGTTAGTTGTCTTCTCTCACCTTCTTTCTTGCGTCCCGTCCTCCATCCCCCAGCCTGGTCAGACCGAGAAGTTTATCCTCTTCTTTAAGAGGTTTACTCCTTTTCTAACTACCAGTTTCTAGTGTCACTAGATTAAGTTGATCCTTTTCAGGAATATATTTGTTGTAGTATTCCTCTAGGATAGTTACCTTCTTCCTCCTCTCCAGTTGGAAGAATTTATATTACCTAATTTCTTTAGCTATCAAACGAGATCTGGGTAGTCTACGCCTTGCATCATGGGATATAGGGTCACCTCGAGCTGGTAAAATTAGCTCTCGAGCTTAGTAAGAGCCAAGTCGGAGCCGAGGATTGGCTCTGAACCCATCCAGCAAGAAAGAAGGCGAGAGAAGACAACTAACATGGAACATTATGGTAGGTACATAACTTCTTAGTTGTGCAAGTCTGATAACACATGGGTTGACAAAATGTATGACATGTGTCCCGAGATGGGGAGAGTGTGCAGTGTGTAGGGGTGTGTTCATATCCCAGCTGTGCTCACAGTAAGTATGAGTCATGAGTGCTGTAGAGGGGTGTCAGGTAGGGGAATCATGGGTATGCAATAATGGGCCTAAGTGTGCAGGTGTTGGTTGGCAGAAATGTATTAGGCCCACCCCGTGGAAGTAATTAATATTCCTATGTGGGCACAGCAGACTCCCATACCTCCCAAACCGTAAGAGCACATCTGCTGGATAGTCCGTAAACCATTGGGGGAACACATAGGGACTATATCAGTGCCCTGTACCTGATTATCATGGACGTCCGTGATTATGAATCAGAATCTAACACAGTCCTAACTAAACCCTTCCAGAACTAGTGATATTAGGTTGACAGGTGGCGGAATACACGTAATGACTGACAACATATATATATATATATATATATATATATATATATATATATATATATATATCCTCACAAAAATATATATATAATATTATATATATATATATATATATATATATATATATATATATATATATGTTACTGTAGCTATACACATGTATGTACCTAGGTTACGGTACAGCAATTACAGGTAACATATGTTCAGACAGGGCATATGTTAGTGGGAGGTCCAATCAACTAACATCTACCTCCCACACCACCCCAGCTAGGCTGGTGAGACATGCAGACATGCAATAAAGGTAAATACACCGCTGCTTTCCAGACCACCGGCAGGAAACTACCAGTAGGAGAGATCTGCAAGGTCTACACTTTAACCATGGATCATGGGGTCCCTTGTGGGACACAAAAATTTCCCTTATAGGAAACCCAATAATGATTGATGCAACCAGGATGTAGCCATACATGGAACAGTAGGTTGTGCAAGTCGATTAACACATGGTTTGACAAAACATACAACATGTGTCCCGAGACAGGGAGAGATACCCTATCTGCGCTCACAGTAAGTATGAGTCATGAGTACTGTAGAGGGGTGTCAGGTAGGGGAATAATGGGTATGCAATAATGGGCCTAAGTGTGCAGGTGTTGGTTGGCAGAGATGTATTAGGCCCGCCCCGTGGAAGTAATTAATATTCCTATGTGGGCATAGCAGACGCCCATACCTCCCAAACCTGAAGAGCACATCTACTGGATAGTCCGTAAACCATTGGGGGAAACACATAGGGACTATATCAGTGCCCTGTACCCGATTATCATGGATGTCCATGATTACGAATCAGAATCTAACACAGTCCGACCTAAAACCCTTCCAGAACTAGTGATATTAGGTGGACAGGTGGCGGAATACACGTAATGACTAATGGCAACATGTATGAGTCATAAACAGCATGTACCTCGACAAATGTGAATGAATACATATGCCCTATGACTGTCAATGTATCAGGTTAATAGAACCAATCATCTAAATGTGTCCCTGAGGGTGTTATGCAGTGTCCCTGATACAGTGTTCATTCTCCCCCATTTGTATGTGAGGTTTGCTAGTGACAGAAAGTGCATATTCCGCCGACTACCTTAGGTAGATGATAGCATAATAGGTTGGGGTTACCACCTGTTCGCCTTTGTGAGGGACACTCCCCTCTGGGCAGTTGTGTCCTGCAAAATAAATGTTATTATGGCACATGGCCTGTGATTTCGGACAAAGAATCCATATATTGTCTGTAGAGGTTGCATAAAAAGATTATGTTGTATCTGAAATGCCTAGATGTTATAGGAAACAGTATTTGCAACTATAATGCTACAAGAATAACCTTTACTTATGCAAACCGGTGAAGTAGTCAATTTTCTACTGGCTGTAGGTATGGGTTGCCTTGCCAAATCTGACATCTCTACATATAGGTCCTATAGGGCTGCCACCTTTCCAAATGGCCAAAGTGGGACCTGTTCCGTAGAAATGTCAGACGTACCACGTCAGAACATACCTACAGCCATGCATAGTACAGAAATATAGGTATTAGCACAAATCAAAGCTTAGTCTAGCAGCAGTCAAGTTACTTATGCTACTTCACATAACATATAGAAGTGTCATATATACAATAACTGTTACATGCAACTATTAGAGAAACATAGAATATAATATTGTCCTGTAATCAGGACATATGCTAAGCCTAGATTATTTTTGCATGACACATACGCCTAAGGAGGGACTGTCCCACGCAAAGTGGGACAGGTATTGATCTTAAAGTCTCACTTTGGCCAATTTAAAAGGTGGAAAACCTACAATAGGTATGCGGTTGCATGACCTGGCAGACGGATGTTGTTCCCAAAACACATTTACTTGTCTGCATTGCAGAGTATCACTTCCCATGTATCAGCCAGATGGGAGCAGATTGTATGAGGAACATGCATATAATATGATTAACTTACTGGACAGGCCGCCGATTCCATACAGTTGAACGCCATGCCATCACCTAATGGTCAGCCATACCCAATACTGTAATCATGTAGTCTGATGTGATAAGCATCACAGGGGATCATGCTCACCCAGCGTGAGTGACAAATGCAAGCACCAATGTCGGTGCATGTGCAAGTGAGGGAGTGAGCGGGTGTAAGCGTGTTTGGCTACCAGTATGCAAGTATTGCACTGTTAAAGAAATGTGGAGTCTAAACAAGTATAAGAAGCTGTAACCAGAGGCCAGCAGTCCTTAACCCCACGCAAACCCATGGACAGCCACTCCCAACTGCTGCAATGTGCCTTACTCACTCCATATCCAATGGCCTTGTTCTGGCCGCAAACAAAGAGCCGTCCTTTGCAAGTGTTGGTAGCAACACCCTGCGCACACAGCTAATGTGAATTACCAATACACCATGGCAAATATACAGACAATAGACAGTACCACACACATACCATACCGCACAGTCATCCAACAGTATAGCAATGTACTGGCAGATATGTCCAGACCACTGGTGTTTGCAGACCTGGCCATCTTGTGTTTAAGTGTGTGAGTATGCCCAGTATGACCATTACGCATGTTGTCAACTGACATTACCGTCATACTTTCATGTGTTTGAGCATGCCCAGTATGGTTAACTGGATCGCATGTGTTACATGTCCAGGTAGTCAGTACTGTGGTGCCAACCTCTGCATTGCACACTGACAGGTGCATGCTATGTCTGCATGGTGACACTGTCTGTAAATCACTTGACACCTGTAACACTTAAGATCTCCCGTGTGCATATATCAGCACAATTGCCAAAGGTAGCGTCGGTACACATTGTAATGCGGGCAATACTGCTGCATGTCTGTCATACGTATCATAAGATAGCAGGTGTTTGATTCACAGTACTGCCATGTGTGTTTACTTGTGTGTCCATATATGCCACGTATGGTGGGGAATACATCCCCATTGTTACTCACACCCCTGTACACTGTTGTAGAAATCTGTACATACTGCAGTGTAGAAAGCAAGACATAGGCAGGGGTGGGGTGTGTATCACACACATGTGAGCTATCTGTATGTGCATGACATTGGTGCATTCAATTGTGGACTCCACAGCGTGTGTGTGTATGTATGGCTGTCTGGTCCATGGAGTGAGGATGTATGTTACCATAGCGAACAGATAGGACCCCTAACCCCACCAGGTGATGCAATCTACTAGCCTGTTGATGCCGTTGATCTTAGGCATTACTGACTACCTGTACATCTTCATTCTCTGTGTCGCATCATGTGGGTGCACAGTACTGTAATGGTGACTACCACATAGGCAAGGGTCCTCACCTCGACACTATCAAGTGTGTGTGTGTGTGTTACAGTGTTGTTGCCCCAGTGAGTGTGGGCGTGTTACTGTGTCTGAATATATGTGTGCAAATACTTGTGTGTGTGTGTGTGTGTGTGTGTGTGCGTGTGTGTGTGTGTTTGTGTAGTTGTGTGTTCTAATCCTGTAATGTGAATGTGTATTACTGCTACACAGTGAGGCCTCAAGCTATCAACTGGCCTCTACCCTTGTCATCAGCTAGACCGCTATGTAAACTCCCTGCCCCATGTAACTGTACCTGTGATGTCACCTGGTATGGATGTCACGTCTCTAGCCACTGTAGCTTAGTAAACAGCTCCCATGCTCCTGGATCAGTAGATTTGTAGACATCTTTGGAATGTCAGAATTTCTAACAGTGAGGTTGAAGCTACGTATAGCATGCTGGTATGTCATGCATGCCTGTGAGTAGTCCACATTTACACATGGGAAACTGCAAACACTGGTACTCAATGGCACATGCAATTAGATCTGAAGGAGGGAAGAAGGACATCATTATCAACATGCTGTTACTGTTGTTACCAAGACACCTACTATGAACAGAAAACAATGCATTCTAAACATGTACTACATGGTATGTCTGCTGCATGCCAACAGTACACAACAATTATAATCTACACTTATCTCCCTATTCTGTTCACCCTGTGCATCACATCATATGATCATGTCCCTGCACCGATGGTGTGGATGACAGGGATACGGCACAGGCATCATCATATGCACAGGGTGATAATGTTTGACAGGGGCCTAGGCTGCACCAGTGGATGACATCATGTATGTGGGTTAGGGCCTGTGATCTAATTGGCCATGTGTGGCTGTTATGCATGTGAGTGTTGCAGTGCCCTGCAGATGTTTCTGGTGTGTGTATGTGTGCACACAGTTCTGCCATGTGTCTGGCCTACACAGGGGTATTATTGACAGCTCCAGACTGTACAGACCAGGTTTTACAGCTCACGGTGTCCGGCCACATGACCTGTGCTGGCCAGGGGTTGCACAGGCACTATCAGGCAGAGGTGCAGATTGGGTACTGTCCAATGACACATGTCCACTGGAACCGTGTCCCCACTGGGACCATCCGGGCCACTTCCACGTGGCTTGCTGTGTCCTGGTGTGGACAGCGCAGCACCAGCTGCACTGCTGCTGCTACTACCACTATGGGAGTGAGCATGTGAGGTAGCTCGTTCACGTAGACCTGCACCAGGTGATGTAGCCGGCCTACGTCCATGTGCTCTATGCTTCACTCCTACCAGATGTTCCAGCACAGACAGCTCATGCTCGCGGATTGTCATGCCATGGTCAAGGATTACAACCATGTCATCCAATCGTCTGTCCAAAACATCAGTTTACAAACTGGTCTATTCTTAAATACCTCCCTCTCGATGAAGCAGTAACAACCTTTAACTCCACCTTTACAAACATACTCAATTCCCATGCCCCCATACGTTCAACCTAGGTCAAAAACCAGACTGCTCCATGGCTAACAAAAGACTCTAAATCCAAAATCAAACTTAGAAACAAAGCCTGGGATAAATGGCGTGCTTCCAAAGCTCCCCTATACCGAATTTACTTCCAACAACTTAGAAACGTGACAAAAAAATCCATTTTACTAGACAAAAAGAACTATTACCACCAACTGCAAGATAAACACCAACATAATCCCCAAAAGTTTTGGGCAGGTATTAACAACCTTCTCCATCCAGGAAAGACCACCACTCCAACCCCAGCCGACCTAAATGATAAAAGCCCTGAAGAAGTGGCCAATATCTTTAACTCTTTCTTTATCAATGTTATCAAACCCTTAGCTGCCCAACAACCTCCCACCAACCCCTCTACCACAAGTTCGTCCCTGAAGTCTGAGCCCTCCTTCCACCTACAACCTGTTTCTACTTCCTTCATTAGATCCCTACTGAAGAAACTAAAACCTACTACCATTGCTGCCGACCTTCTAACAGCTGATTATCTACAAAAAGCTGCAGAGGTCATAGCCTATCCCATCTCTATCCTAATCAACCGCACCATAACGGAATCTACTATCCCCTCAATTTGGAAAATCTCCCATGTTATCCCTCTCCACAAAGGAGGGACATCCACTGATCTATCCAACTACAGGCCAATAGCCATATTGTCACCACTTGCTAAAATCATGGAAAAATGTATACACAAACAACTTGTACACTACCTAACCCAGAGCAAGCTTCTAACTACCTCACAACATGGTTTCAGGCCCAAACACAGCACTACCACCGCCCTCCTCTCTTTCACCGACACTATAAACCATAATAAGAACAACAAAAACATGTCATCTGCTCTCTTTCTGGACCTATCAAAGGCCTTTGATATGGTCAACCATCAACTACTTCATGACACTCTAAAAACTTTCGATCTAGATAACACAACACTTAATTGGTTTCATGCCTATCTCTCCAATAGGAATAAGCTGTACTCTGGCAAAACAAGCTCTCGCCCCTCTTACCTAATTCCACAGGGGTCCCCCAAGGCTCCATACTGGGACCTCTACTCTTTTCTATTTTCATTAACGACCTCCACTCAGTCATCCCTGAGACCTCCTGCATTCAATATGCGGACGACTCAACACTAATCAACTTGGACAAGTCACCAGCTAAGCTACTATCCAAAACCCAAGACTGTCTGACTGCAGTTGAAGACTGGTTGTTAGGTTGCCATTTGATCCTTAACCCTAAAAAAAACAAACTACTACTCTTCCATCCAACCCATAAACCTTCCCCTATACTCTTTTCTGTTCAATCCAAAAATGGCACTACTATATCCCCAGACTCAAACTCCAAATTACTAGGTGTTACCATAGACAAGAAACTCAGATTCGACCTTCACATCAACCAAACTATTAAAACAGTTAATAAGAAACTGGGGTCTCTTTATAGAATAAGATCCTTTCTAACTCCCAAGGCGAGAGAGGCCACAGCCCAGTCTCACCTCCTCTCCTCCCTCCTTTATGCCTCCCCCATATTCACCAACCTGTACAAATCAGACCTAAACAAGCTCTCAGGTTGCTATAATCATATTGCTAGATTTGTTACTGGCTTGCCTTACAAAACCCATCACTGTATCAACCTGCATAACCTTGGCTGGGTTGAACTACCAAACCTACTCCAGCAGACCCAAATAATAGTAGCTTTTAAAATTCTCACTCAACCTGACACCATTCCTGCGCTGCATAATTTAATCCCCCCATACTTAAACCTAACTAGTCTGCGCTCAGCAAATAGGCTACTTGCTCAAACGGTCAAATCCTGTAATTTTGGAGGTGACTCGCTGTTTGCAAATTCCATTGGTAAAATATGGAATTCCCTTCCTCCTCAACTCACCACTATCACCTCTCTATCCAAATTCAAGAAAAGTCTATCCCTTCATTTAAAAAACCAGTGGCTCTGTCAATGTTCCAAACCAGACTAAACCCATTACCTTCCTCAACCTCTACTTCTCTATAGGAATCCCTCAAGGCTCTTTCTCTGCATCTAGCATTGCTCTGACATTTTTTTCCTTCTAAATCTTAATTGTATACAATCGTATGTTACTCTGTACCTAATGTTTTAATTATCAAAAGAAGTATTATATACTCTGTTTACATGAATGTAAATTACTGTCTATGTGGAGCTTTTCTCCCTGGGCCTCCGCTGAAAATGGACATGTATCCAGACGGATTTTCCCGGTCAACAAATGTAAAATAAATAAATAAAATAAATAAATAAATCAGCAATCTGCTGTTGAGCATTTGCCAATGCCTGGATGTTGTCATTTAAAGAACGGATAGCAGCCCTCTGAAGCCTCTGCCCTTCTCTGTTCTGCCATTCAGCACATGCCTGCGCCACCATTACAGTCTGAAACATGTGTCTGCTGACACCAGCTGCTTCACTCTGTCCTGCAGGGGCATATCAGCCAGAGGTCCTCCTACAGGCAGCACTGGCCACATGCCTGTGTGGCACATCTTCAGTCATTTGACTGACACCATGGTGTGAATACACACCTTCTGTAGCCACCACACGTTCCTGTTCCAAGCTACCACACACTAACTGTCCTTCCTCTATGGCCACTGGTGATGGGGTATGTGTTGGCATGAGATCTGTGTGCGGGGATGAGGGGGATATAGGTGGAATGGCAACAAATGGCACAGATTCATCCCTTGACAACCCTGCCTGTGCCTCAAGCATATGTTCATCACTACTAGAGTCTGTGGGGACACTAACATCAGATGGACCACAGGAGGGTAACGCACCTACATCACCTGTGAAGGCAAAGACTCTACATTACAATACACACACACACACACACACACACACACACACACACACACACACACACACACACACACACACACACACACACACACACACACACACACACACACACACACACACACACACACAGACCATGCATGCGATTTGACAGAAGGCATGCAACATGCATGTGATACAGCAGATGGTATGCAGCTCAGACAATAATAGTGGTAGTTAGCATACATCCCTGGGTTGCACACAACAGCAAGCATGTGTCATAGCAGAAGCCATGCATTTCACACAATCATGGTAGTAAGCATGCACCCCTGTGTTACACCATGTGGACCAGCACAGGTTAACAGTACACATGGCTGATGTGAGGCATATGACCTTGACATTAACATGTAGTATGACATGTAATCTGCTGACGAGTGCACTGACATGCATGCATGTTTGACACAATGGAGTCCTGTCACATGTACAGTGGTGTAATGGTGTCACATTGCAGTGTTGTCTGTATGCCCTACACATAAAATGCACTTTTAACAGATGTGCATGACCATTGAAGGGTATTATGAGGCATCTATATTGCTATACAGTGTGAAGTACAGACACAGTGCCATGCATGGAATCATGAGGCATCTCTCTTGCTATACAGTGTGGATTACACACACAGTGCATAGCCAATAGCCATGACTGTGTGCATACACAATACATATATACTGTGGATTGTGACCTACGTCGCTGAGGTGTATACACACTAAACCATGATGTGTAATGTGTGACAAAGGTCACCGAAGGGCATACAGATGACACCCCTACACATCTGCAAACATATTTTAGCTGCCTGGCAACCATGTCCACACATGGCAGACTTGTCAATACACCATGTCCCACATGACATTTGTGTACCACATACACGAGGTGCACAGCTGACAGTGATGTCCAACAGCAGCAAGGGAAATGTACTGTATCTGTGGCCTGATGTGGTTGTCTGTGTATGTATGTATGTGGATGCTGTACAGGTGACTACTGTCATGCTGTGACACAGTCATGATGTTCAACACATCTTATGTGATCGAATGAAGTTACGTCTCCACAAGCTGTGCACAGGCTTGTAGGATGTCCAGTGTTCCACGTCTGCAATATAGTCATTCAACAAAGGCTATAGTTGGACCATGTGTAGCCAATGTACAACAGGGTGTACACACAAACACATCACATCTACTGTGTGTTGCTACATGTCTCTGGCCATCCTCCATGACCAAGTGTGAACATGTGTTGTCCAAACGGTTGTGATGGCCGTCTATCTCACATGTTTGTGTTGTCCCATGTGACATACACTGACAGATGTCAGATACTCCACTGTCCACAGGGTTATGCAGACAAAGGGTTGTATGTTTGGTATGTGAGGTATGTTTTATGGGATAGTGAGACAATGTTGCAGCCGGACCACTATATGTCATGGACATGTCAGATGGCACATCACAATGTGAGCATTCATTGCAGGGGCATATTCCACAATGGTGAATCCTGTGAGCTGCCCATACTCCAGCTCACTGTGTAGTACTGTTTGTGTACCCCACATGTGTAGTTCTGATGCAGCATAGTACATATTCCTACATTGAACACCTCCACTGTTGTATGCACAGCTGTCCACACATCTAGCAATGACAGTTTCTGAGGTTTCATGTTGGTGTTTCACTTAGTTTGTAAGTATTGCACATGGGTAGCCAGTGTGATGGATTAAAAGATGCAACCTATATATTGTTTCTGGACCATACATTATGTGTACATGTGCTAACTGGCCACATGGCGAATAGATTGGTGCATTAACATGTCTGATACTTATAACTGTCTCACCTGCAATGGCCTGCTATCTCTGCGGAATGCCAGAGGTATCTATATAGGGGTGACACAGCAGTATGATCATTATCCATGACTGTATGACAGCTACAGGGTGCAATGTGCATGTTAAGACATTCGCCAGAACAATAGGATATACTATGGAGTATGCACATGTGTGCATACACAGAGTAGCATACTATAGTATGCGGCATGTGTGTATACATGCCTTGCATATGATCTT
Source organism: Protopterus annectens (assembly GCF_019279795.1). NCBI lineage: Eukaryota > Metazoa > Chordata > Ceratodontiformes > Protopteridae > Protopterus > Protopterus annectens. The sequence goes on from NC_056736.1 coordinate 676,393,621, forward strand.
ACATTGCATATTATACAGTGATGCATGCAACTATATGGGATATAATAGTTATATGTGCAGTAGTGACTTACCAGGCAACTCCAGGCTCAGTGGTTGAGAGACACCCACCTCCACGATGGCAGCTAGGGTTTGTGGATGCTGTTCTGATGTTGTCCCCAGGTTGGCCAGTAGCTCCTCGGTACATGTGAGTGGGGGATGGGTTGGTGGCTCACCACCTGTTGCACCTTGTTCCCTGGTAATTGCATTTGCATGCTGTTTCACACATCTGATCAGGTTCGTGCAGTGTCTGCGCACCTGCTGGTATATGTGGCTATGGCCACCCACATCATTAACCCTCCTGCAAAGTTCCTGCCACAGGTCATCATGCTGCTGTGCATGCTGTGGCACATGTCTAAACAAGACATCATAGTTGTCTTGGAGGTAAGGTATAAGGGCCTCATCCTCCAAGCGGGTATAGGCTGGGAGCCTTGTTCGTGGCATATCTAGAAGACATAATGATGGAGACAGATCACAGTATCTCAGAAATGCACAGAGATACAGCTGCACATACATGTGTATCACATTTATTACATATGAACAGTTATCTTTGCAAATCTTCATGACACTGACACCACTGACATGTTTGTGTCACACACATGTGATACCCAATGGAGATTGGATATTATCACCATATATGTGTGTCACCTGATTACACTGCTCATACTCCATGTGGATACTGTCTTGATGTGGGCATGTCTTTTTGCCTGTACTGATGTTCTTACCTATCAGCACATGCCTGGAAGTGTCCACATTAATGCTGTCAACCTTGATGCTGTGTATCTGTCACATATCAACACATATACTGCCTTAACGGACATGACCTGTGACAATGCAGACATGCACAAGGAAGCCTTTACATGCATGTGTTTTGCCATATACATCTACATGGCACTGTACAACAGTTCAACATCCTGCCATGTATCGCCTATGTTGCAAATGTGATACACATGGGACAATGGCTAGCCGGATGGTATTTGCAGGGATGGTTATCAACTATAGCATGTACAGCCAAGGTCATGTAGTAGTCTGTATGCCCTGGGCCATGTATGAGCATAGGATGTAAGGTTTTCTAGCTGTAGCCGACAGCCATGTTTCCAGCGCCAGGTGAAGCAGTGCCACATAACTGATCCAGACGGTTAATGATACATCTACCATGTGGTCATCACACCATGTCTGACAGAGGTGAAATGTGCAGCTTTGCTGGACAGGGTTGCATAGTATGGCAGGAGTATGTAATGTGTATGGCACAAGGATTTGTCCAGCATGTGGTGATCCTTGTATTAGGAAGGTGGATGTCCATGACATATGTATTTCAGATCAGGATATGCACGTGTAGCATGTCCAACATCACAGTGTTTGACATGTCTTTATGCAGGGTAAGCATCATGCTACATAGTGGAGATGAGGACTGTGAAGGCTGGTATCACCCATCCAAACATGGGCAATACCCCGATATTGGTCACTTGAGTGATGAGTATGGCTGTACAATAATTTCCATGTTCATGGATGGCACCCTGTCATCACTAGGGTTGCCTCTTATGACTACCTAATAGGCTTTATGACATCACTAGCTCAGGGAGGTAAACTGCACAGCACCATCCCTTACACACAGTGTCCATTATGTTGACCGCTGCCTAGGTGGTAGTTCATGGGTTCAGGGTTATTAACCTAGTGGTGACAATGCAATATGCAGCTGTCAGATTGTGCACATATGTCACACACCTCACCCACAAAGCTCATTCTGTATGTTGTATTCAACACTGAGTCAGCTATTGTTCCTAGATCATAGCCATTCACATACTTACATACGCAGATGCCTCCCATTTGTCAGTGTGGTATGGGCTACAATGAGGGGGAGTACAATGAATTAACCCTGTTTTAATGTAGCTGCCACTGGTGTGATATGCACATATTACTCAGACACCTTTTGTAGTGTTGGTTCTGTCAACAGTCCACTGGCAGAACACTCCTGTGACATACAAAGGTACATATAGTATACCAAAGTGTAGGTGGAACACAGCATGGGTGATTATGTCCTATGACCTGTCACAAGTATGATATGCAGTGTGAAATCATCCGTACTGTCATCTACATCTGTACTGCTAACAACATATACGTTGATTAAGGTTCATGGACTTTCAGACCAGACTCAGCAGGGTAATAGTGCAGTGCCTCCCATTATGAGTGGTGTCTCCACTTTGTGGATTGTGATAACTGTTGGTGTGCACCATTCAGTGTTTTCACAGACTGACATGAAGCTATGTTTTACATGATGTGTATGCATAGAGCAAACTGTTTTGCCATATGTGTATGATACAACCAGGGATGTGGACAGGTCCCATGCAGCCTGAGTGCACCTTGTACCATCATAGTTATGGTTACAGGGGCTCTGTAGTGTTCATGGATATGTGATTGTGTACCTGTTGGGGGGCAGTGTGTTTATGTTATCCAACACCCTATCTGTATTGCTTATTCATGCTCAGCACTTGTTCAGAACATGTAAGCACTTCATGAGCTACTAATTACTATAGCACTCAATCCTCCTCATTACCTACAGGTAAACACTGTTTGTACTTACATTTCCTGCTTGCTTAGAGTAAAATAGCTGTTGTACACACTTTCCTCACATATCTAGTGGGAAATAGTTAAATATTCAGGCATGTCCAAGTGTCAGTTCCCAGTGTTATCACCTGCCTATATGATAAATATGGGCATCATGAGGCAATATAGAAATTGTCTCATGTACACAGTCAATACTCCCCTCCTAACATACAACACTACAACCTGTGGGAGATGCACATATCTAGCCATGCCGGAGGTAAAGCTCTCTCCAACCGAGACTGAACCTGACAATCATGTGGGGATGTTAAACGTTTGCACTACACCACACTCATTACATAGTCTCACTAGATCTCCATCAAAACACAGGCCACACATAGTAAGACTACATTTGTGGAGCCTCTCAATACTACTCTGCCTAGGCAACAGAGAACTCCAAAGCAGAAATGCAGGCAGCCCCCATCACCCAATGCAACACCAATTACTTATAGCCCACAGACTCAGTGTGCCCATCAACCACAGCCAATAGGGTGATATAACGTACCCAACACACTAGTCATAGGTGACTCTATAGCTGGTCACACTATCCCACTCAGCAGGCTACATAAGATGATAGTCACTTTCAGCTGGCTGCTGGGTAACAGGATCCGCAACATAACCTATGCACTCAGGTCACTCCTCAACAGGTACAATATGACTGTGTCATTCTCCATGTTAGTGTGAATGCCCTAAGATGTAACTTCCTGGACTACATGTACAGAGACATGGAATAGCTCTCCGATCTTGTAGCCCAGGCAGGTATTGCCCTAGCCCTGAGAAGCATTCGGCATTCGTCCAGACTGATAACGCAGTACAAGGACTGAATTATTTACTTCAACAATTGGCTATGCTTCTGGTGTAATTCCAGTGGTATCCAGTATCTGTCTGCTTTGAATGACATGGTCGACAGAACACAATGCTTTGGCACAGATGGCCTGCACCTGTCGGCCCTGGGATTACGGATAATGTCTAAGGCTCTTGCTGCTCCTATAGTGCCTGTTTTAGGCACGGTTCAAATAACATATTCATCACCATAACAGGAACAGGCAAGAGGGTAATGCTACTCAATGCTTGACCTCTTCATCTCAAATGCACTCACCCGAGGCACTCCTTGTAATGGACCACTTTGATATCTCTGCGGTGACTGGGACCTGCTTCTAGGCTCCTGAGAGCACCCCTGCACTAACAGGCTATTACTCATACCGCACCTTTCAGTCATGTAACCAGGACCAGAACACCCATGGCGGAGGTGTGTCAATATTTCCCAAGGATATACACACCTCCAGGCTGGTTGCTTAGCACAATGCATCAGAAGTAATCCAAGTGCAACTAACAATGGCCATAACTGCTATACAAATTGTAGCTTGCTACAGATTCCACACCATACCCCACAGTTAACGGTCCTCACTTCTTGGTGTACTGGAAAGTAGGGTTCAAACAGAAACTACTGATGTGCGACTGACACTACCCCACCATTAACTGGGATACCTACTCATGTACTGACACATTAGGCCAACGCTTTCTGGGATTCATAACCTCCAGTTGGCTGGATCAACCTATCCACACCATCATCAGGGCCAACAATATTCTAAGCCTGGTCATTACCAACATGTGTGACTGGTGTTCCACACCTGGGATTATCTCCTCGTTGGTCAGAACCGAATGTACGCTAATCACCCTTGTTATCCACATCCCGGCACCATACCCTTTATGGAAAACACAGTACAATATTTCTATAAAGCCAACTTCAGGCTTCTTATGACAGCAGTAGTAAACATCATGACACCCGTGCAGATGGACAATACAGTTACAACCACTGAATCATACAAAACTGCACTTAATTAGCACTTAGACGACTGCATGGATCATGCTATCCCAAACAGAGCCATGACGTTACCCACCAGAAAACGGATGCCACTCTGGTGGTCCACTGCCATGGACATAATGTACAACAGAAGGAGGAGACTGTTGCAAAGTAGAGTACAATACCATGAGTGGGGGAGCTCCCTGGTCAGCCTCAGTAGGAATCTGAGATCCCTTATCACATCCTCCAAAGCTAGCTACATAAACATTACTGCGACTCATTCCAAGGACTACCACAAAGTGTTCTAGAGGTATGTCACTACTCTTGATGGTGATACCCACATCTGCTCTGACATACAGCAGTTAGGCATGAACATTATAGAACCGACTGATATTGGCAACATCCTGGCAGATAGGTTCACTGCTAACTTTACACCCCTCTCACATCCTAAAGGGCCCAAATCTATACAGGAACAATGCAGTGTCCCTGAGATCACAACTGCGCAGTTCAAAGCTGCGTTCTCTAAAGCCAGGAACACAGAATCCATGTGACCGTACAACATCCCAGGCTGCGATTTCCACAAACTTCAGAACAAAATGGCTCCCACTTGGGCACCAAATTCACTAATAGCCTTGCATCAGGCATTGTGGCCCCTGAATGGTGCACAGCAACAGTTATCACACTCCACAAAGGTGGCGCCAGAATGGTCATAGGGCCCCTCATGTTCGGTATATGCTTCTCTGAGGTACAGACTAGCATGGATGGACTTACCCTGAATAGGTTTGCAGATCACTGCAAACTAGGGGCCATGATTGATTCACCACCTGATACAGATACCCTCCATAAGGGTGTCACTGGGACGGATACCTGGTGTCAATAACATGGCCTCAAGCTGCATGCCACAAGGTGCATAGACATCCCCTTTGGATTACTCCAATCACCCACGGACTATCACATAGGTGGTAGTCCCCTATATACATAAGACGTAATAAGGGATCTTAGAACCCAAGTAGATAGCATCCACTCCTTTGATAACCATATTGCCAAGGTGGTGTGGATATCCTTCTAGGTGGCCACCCTAATCTCTAATGGGTTTGTAGCCAGAACAAAGGCAGCCATTGTACCTCTCTACTCATGACTTATGAAACACATTAAAGGGTACAACACCCCATCTGGGATGTACCTTACAAGACAACAGCAATGGCTTTAAATACCACAACATTACCATACCAAGAGGATTACTGACCTCCGAAGGATGACGTATGCAGGCCAACTACAGAAACCCCAACTGTACTCATCTGCATACCACATACTCAGAGGTGATCTCTGCTGAACATACAAGGCCCATGTTCAAAACAATATTGATGGATATGCTGCACATAAGCAAAAGCCACTGACAGCCACATGCTCTGGGATATGTACCTAAATGCAATGATGACTGGGACGTGCTGGAGGGAAACATTCCTGACCCGGACACTCACCATGCTTTGGAACATGATTCCTATGTGCATCAGGCAGGGACCCTCACTAGCACTCTTCAAGAGATACCTTGATGGGTGGATGGGAGACAGACATGTACACCAGGGATCACTGCAGTGGCTCTGCTGTACAGAGGTGCAGGAAATGAATGGCTCTGCTGTTCACAGGCACAGGACACTAAACTAGAGAGGTTCCACAAGTGAAAACACTGTAGCCAGGCTTACGAATGGACTTGGCCAGACAGCATAGTACCTAACTATGAACCTATGAAGCTATTACATGTCCTCTGTGCATGGATAATTGACTAGCTCTTCCATTTCAATAAGCTATCATGTGGATACACTGTCTGGTGACTACAAGTCATATGTATCCTGTTATTGTGTATTGTACATGCCAATAGACATACCTGATGTTTGCATAATATAACAGTAATGCTATGTAAAATGTTAGACATATCTACCTACAATACTGTACATTTCACATTTTTGCAATATCACACAATGCAAATCATAATTGCACAGCAGGACCACCTTAGACATGTTATTCTCAGTTATACGCCCATACATATGCCTACTGTTACAGTATATCAACATATACTATCCCCTGTTATGGCACGTACTTGTTGGACAAACCCTGCCACTCACAGCAGCTGGAGTGGAATTGTTGTGTTTAAAGTCCTTATGTAGCATCCCTTGTGGTGTATGAGGTGTTTACCTTATGGCCCACAGCAGTACACACAATTTCTACGAGCGTTACTATGCTCAACAATACATCACTACATAATACCTTTTCCCACTATATGCATTGCGTACACTTTCATTAATACAGAACAGGCACTACATACATTAACATACTGAGTGTTCTACATACCTTATTAGTATTCCGAGTTGACGATAACATCAGCCCTATTCCTTTTCTGTTTTAACGGTTTTCTCATATGTACATATGGTTTGAATGTATGACAAGCCATCATTTTATAAGTAGATACCAGTAACGTGGTATCCTGCCACTAATTGGTGTTCCAGAGTAGATGATTGCATGCACATCAGTTGTGCAGCTACTCCATTAGCCAATTACATGGCAACAATGGGTATAATTGAATACTCCACTTGGCCGTTGTCCCTTTGCCCTACATTTGAGAAAGATGGCATGGATGTGTTGATTGTGATGAATTGCAACATCTATATGGAGACAGACAGAGATATTTTAACTTCATAGCCCCCATGGATTATGTGTAATGGCTAGAGGATGTAGTTGTACATGTGAGTGTAGCTGTTATATCAGCTGTCTGATACAGGATTATTGCAAACAAACCCTGTTACATTGGTGTCTGTTCCATTGTACAACAGCAACGATTTCACATAGGGCCATTATAGTGTGTCTCTCACAAGGTATGTTAAGGCTTCTGCAGATGTCATAGAGTGAGTGGATGTCTGTGATGTTATTACAGTCTGTATTGCAATTGTTTTGGGTGTGGGGGAGATGTACGTGGGTGTACATAGCAGATGAAGGTGTGTAGGAACTGCATTTGTACATATTCCATATGTGTGTGAGGGCTCCTTCCCTAATTGAAGACCTATCATTTAGTAGACTAATACTATGGTTATTGCAGGCTTATTCATTAAGCCATTGTTAATTGGTTTCTATATAGCTTGCAGGTGATGTTGGTCCTTCAATCCATTCGGAAATACATTGGTATGTAATGAAATGTTGCTACATGAAAGCTGTCTTGTGTATTTCTGTCACAGATATTTGCACTCATTGGAGTTGTCTTGGTGACTGAACCTCTTTGGCTTGGGTTGCCACCTTTTCAAATGTCCATAGTGGGACATTTGCAGGACACACATCAGATTTTAGAGGCTGACACATACCCACGGTCAGTACAAAGTATAGAACTTTACATATATGCCTATATAAAAGCTTATATTCTTGTAGCGGTTTACTTGTTTATCCTGTTTCTTGTTACATGTAGGTATTTTAGATACAGATGGCTATTTTATGCAACCATTACATTAACTATGGAACATGCAGAATGTCTCGAGATTGTAGAACATTAGTATTTGTACTCATTTTGGTCAGGACACTACTGCACATAGAGGGACTGCCCCTCGCAAGGTGGGACAGGTGGTAACCCTATCTTTAGCTCATGTCCATAGCACATATTTGTAATAGTGTATTATAGCAATAACCCACACCTGGGTGTGGGTAATGCTGAATGTACCCACAGTTGGTGTGGTTTGGTCACAAGGGCAAAGCCCGAGTGGCCAACCAAAGACAACCATGGGTAAATCCAGCGTTACCCACACCCAGAAGTGGGTTATTGCTATGATACAATGACATTATTTAAGAAGAAAAATAATTATTTTTCTTAAATAACGGCATTGTATAATGCCTCCTTGCTGCCCTTCCACAACTGTCTGTTATTCTGTGGCAGTTTTGATGTACTATAGCAGCGATGCTTATGCAGTACATCAGAGCTGTGGGCAAAAGTAACGGTGAAAGCAAGATTCTCTGTTGCTTTTTTTAAAGCTGTCTCGCTATATTAAACTCCTTTAACATAGCGAGACACTTTGTAAAAAGCAATGAAGATCTTGCTTTCTTCGTTGCTTTTGCCCACTGCTCTAGATGTATTGCATAAGCATAATAATATGTACACCATTGCTTTTTTTTAAAGCTGTCTCGCTATGTTAAATTCCTTTAACATAGCGAGACACTTTTTAAAAAGCAACGGAGATCTTGCTTTCTCTGTTGCTTTTGCCCACAGCTCTGATGTACTGCTTAAGTATACGCTTGGGCAGTACATCAGAACTGCTGCAGAATAACAGACAGCTGCAGAAGGGCAGCAATGAGGCATTATATAATGCCATTATTTAAGAATAATAATAATTTTTTTTCTTAAATAATGTCATTGTATAATAGCAATGACCCACTTCTGGGTATGGGTAATGCTGGATTTACCCATGGTTGTCTTTGTTTGGCCATTCGGGCTTCGCCCTCATGACCAAACCACACCAACCATGGGTAAATCCAGCATTACCCACACCCAGGCATGGGTTATTGCTATATTATACCATGACCCCCCATTATTATTCCAAAACGTGCACACTGATTGGCCAGCGTGCCCGTTGTAAATTGAGTTATACTAATGGAAAAAGGTCCGGTCGCCCGGACTTTTTTCCATTAGTATAACTTGGTTTTTAAAACACTGTCTCGCTATGTTAAATGGGTTTAACATAGCGAGACAGCTTTAAAATAAGCAACGGAAATCTGCGTTGCTTATTTTAAAGCTGTCTCACTATGCTAAACCCATTTAACATAGCGAGACAGGTTTTAAAAAAAAGCAACGGAGAAAGCAAGATCTCCGTTGCTTTTTTTTAGTGTTTCGCTATGTTAAATGGGTTTAACATAGTGAGACAGTTTTAAAATAAGCAACGGACATCTCCATTGCTTATTTTAAAGCTGTTTTGCTATGTTAAACCCATTTAACATAGCGAAACACTAAAAAAAAAGCAACGGAGATCTTGCTTTCTCTGTTGCTTTTGCCCACAGCTCTGATGTACTGCACAGGTGTGCAGTACATCAGAACTGCCGCGGATGCCAGACATCAGCGGAAGGGCAGCAAACAGGCATTATACTATGCCATTATTTAAGAAAAGTAATAGTTTCTTTTCTTAAATAATGTCATGGTATAATAGCAATAACCCACTTCTGGGTGTGGGTAATGGTGTATTTACCCACGGTTGGCTTTGTTTGGTCCTGGCTTCCCGGGACCAAACCACGCCAACCGTGGGTAAATCCAGCATTACCCACACCCAGGCGTGGGTTATTGCTATAATATAGTCTCCATATCCTTTGTTCATAACATTCGGTCATGGCGGAATGTGTGATTGCTATGGTCCATGTTGTGCACATATTTGAAGACTTCAACTGCTGTATACGGCATACCCATGGATTCAGGAATGCATACACTTCCAACAACCACATTACCGTTCACAGACTCCCAAACCCCACAATACCGAACACTCAAACTCGTGACAGTCAAACTCCCGTAACTAACACACACACAGAATACATACACGCACACACAGACACACTGCTACCCATCACATCCAAACAAACTATCCTACACTGCGTATGGCCAGGTGGCCATGCCCCATACACACCCCATGTGGGTGGCTGTGCCCCCCACACCACACCTACTGTAATAATCTACCTCCAAGATAGCATGAACAGACACACGAAGCAAACACACACACACACACACACACACACACACACACACACACACACACACACACACATTACAATCCCACAGAAACATACACCGCACTCAGAACACACACTTAAACACACTACAGCAATCAGAAACACACTTAAACACAGTACCTACCTGGACCGCAGCACCAGAAGTACTAACTAAATGTCCCTTAACATCGTGATAATAGTACTCCCAGTTCTAGTGTTCTGGTACTGTGATCTTTTGGTCTTTAAGCCTCGCGATTATGCGTGTCGGTATGTAAAGCATTCAGTATTTGGTAGTATCCTATTTATATGTACCTCCATGGTTGTGTACATGTTGTTAACCTATCTATATATTTGCATATATATGTATATCCGTATATATCGACATATATCTCTCTATCATCCTTTCTATCTCTATAGTGGTCGTTTTACCTCTCAGAGCAGGCACTATTAGTACAAGGGTGAATAATGCAAATTTCAGCGGTTCTGGCCAGCTTTGCCCATGATTTGCACAATATTCAGCAAAGCTTAGACCTGTTTTGTGCATATCCATGTAGTCATGTTTAAACGATGCTTACTGGCACTTGCAGACACAAAAACCTGCTAACATGTGCTTAAACGTGTTCTAATGACCTGCATCCAACATCCATTTGGGACATCGAAATTACATAACAGCCCTTGCAGGTCATGGAACCGGGAACATGCTCGAAACAGTCAGTGGCTTTACCACTGGGGTATCTGGGATATGTACAAGTGTTATGGTGTTTAGTATGTGGACTGTACTACGGCTGTTCCTCCATACTGCAAACTGCATACTGCAAACAAATGTGTAACTCAGTTAGTTTACATATGGATGATACCTATTAATGGTATGTCCAAGTGTTGCTTAATGGATGTGTTCCAGCTATGGGAATCCATGTCACAGTGAGCCACACATTGTAATGTGCTACACCTTGCCACAACCATAAATGGAGAATGCTGGGGTGACAGATACCCGTCATGGGTACTCCCTATGCTTTGGAACTACATCCCTGATTACATTATATGGAGCCCCTCATTAACACACCAGGGAATCCTTGCGGAGTGGGTGGGGAACAGTGGTTACACTCCAGGGATCCTGCAATTGGCTCTGCTCCACAGAGGGACAGTTAGTTAATCAATGGGGTGGCAACAGCAGACACATTTTGGCTAGGCTGATGAATGGCCTCTGACAATTAGGCATGTACCTACTGATGTACCTAGGAACCTATACATACAGTATCAACACATGCTGTTAGCTTAATTTACTGTTCAGGTGTTGACTTACCTTGTACCAATAGCTGTTATGTGTGCAATAGTTGAAGGCTGCCTATGTAGGATGCACACAGTAGACCACCTATACATGACAATTTACAGGTGGTCATGTGTGTGCCATCCATTTTACTGTGTGTGCAGGTGGAGAAGTGTATCAGTCCATAGGGGCCTACACTGTCAGTGTATGTGCTATACGTTCCCTCTTTGCCAAGGCATGGGCATATTGGGCATGCCTCCATCTGCCTACTGGGGCTGGCACAGGGTGTTCGTGGTCTAAATTCCTCTGTGCCTGTGATGCCCTTAGCAATTGCGGTGGGCTGTGAGGGCCTTTACCATTATCTCCCTGCTGCAGCTGTTTCTGCAGGATCATATTATGTAGCATGGTGCATACTATGAAGATGTGGGCACATGTGCCTGGAGCGTACTGCAAGGCTCCACCAGATATGTCCAAGCAATGGAACCGTGATTTCAGCATCCCAAACACACACTCTATGATGATTCTGGTTTGTGCATGTGCCTCATTATGGCGTTCTTGCATGGGTGTGTGCGCATTTCTGATGGGAGTCATCATCCATGGCTCCAGTGCATAGCCAGCATCCCCCACAAGGTGGCCATATGGGATGTCTCCCCTGAAAAATACCTGGTACAGCTGTGAGGCATGTCAGATGTGGGAGTCATGGTTGCCAGCACACACATCTGTGATAATGCCCTGGGCATTGCACATGACCTGGCAGTTGATGGAGTGGTATCCCTTGCAGTTTATGTAGCACCTACCATGCTCACCGGGTGGTGACTTGATATGTATGTGCATGCAGTCTATTGCACCCAGTAACTCCGGGTAGTCTGCCACATGGTGGAAGAGGCACATATTGCTGGCCTACTCCTCCTGAGTTCAGGGGAAGTATATATGCTCATTGGCATGTGGAACATGGCATCCAGGAACTGGAGTACCCTGGATGCTGATGCCGGTGAGATTCCCATGATATCTCTAGTTGGCCTTTGAAAGGTACCTGTGGCTAGTATTTTCAAGCTTACACATACCTTCGTGTCCCCTGGAAAGGGTTCCCCTCTGTTGTTTCTGGCTCTGAGGCATGGCCGGCACAGCTCAACAATTTGTTGTATGATGTGCCTGTCCACCTTGTAATGCTCTACTATCTCCAGATCATCTAGCCCCTGGTAGGTTACTCTTGGTCTGAACACTCTTCTCCTCCTCCGGGGCCTGAGGTGGTTGTCAGCATCATCCTCCACACCACCTTCAGTCTCCAACACATGGTGATGAATCACAGCTATGGCAGCTCCCAACAAGTACATTGTAAAAGTTCCCCGTCTGTTTACACCAATGGTGCAGTGTTTGGGAATACACGAGCATGTGTGAGGTGCCTTCACACTTTATACTACTGTGCTTTGGAAACTGATGTAGTCATAGGGTGTGTATGTACAATCAGAGCTGCAGGGTATCTTACTTATGTGTTTTACCGCAAGTACTGCTATTGGTGTTGAATTACATTTAACTGCTGTGGATCACCTCTTGCCCTTGCCTTCACTTTTCATAACGATTCCCCTCCCATTGTCAGGCATGCATTCAGCAGCCTACTTTCTTGTTTTGTACTTTCCCAACCCAGGATTGTGTTGCGAAATGTGCTATAGCCGATCTACTGCAGGTTTGCTTTGCTATGCAGTGACAGTTCTCTTTTCTTTGCAATCTGGCACCTCCCCTATCCTGTTCTGCAAGTTGCTACTAGCAGCCTTGTTAGCTACCATCAATGGCCCACTGTGAGTTAATAGGTGTTAATTACTCAGGTGTACTCCAATTACCCTACTGTGGCATTTCCTTATTGCCTTCCCGTAACCTTCCTGTTTCAGCTGTGATGTGCACCGCGCCCATCCATTTACTGGGTTTTGAGTGCATTGTCATCCACGTACACATGCATTTTTGGTCAGCATGTGTGCTCTCAGCTAAAGAAAGCTATGGCTACATCCACACCCCTATCCTGCGGCTTTGCTCAGCAATGGGCAAGCCGGATTAGCAATGCTCCAATGTGCTTACAGCTATGGTGGCACACCCCACTACTGATGTCATGCATACCTCCAGGCCACTCCTCGGTGTTGTACCGCTGCACCGTATGGTACATCCTTAGGCCGGTGGGATATTTGCGATTCAGTATTACTTGCCTCATTTGCATGGCATTGACTACTAATTCATAGTTACCACGCTGAACACTGTCACAGACCCTTAGCAACCCTTGCACCTTGGTTGTGGTGTAGCATGCATACCATTGACTATTATGGCGAAATCATGATTTGTGTTGCATTGCAATTTTATGACATCTGTATATATTTTCCTTGTGTTTCCGTTTTTGCACACATGCCCTGCGGTTATACTTTGCGTTAGTGTGCCCATGACATTAAATGCTATTTTGTATGTGTTGTGCATGTTTTTTTATGCCACTGACTGTATATTTAGCCATTGGCATATGTTAACTTTGTAATATGTAAGTTTGGTCCGCTTTCATGGCTCTGATGTTCTGTTTGGAAAAATGTAAACCGTTTTTTTTTTGTTTACATTTCTGTATGCTTACGCTATGCCTGCACCACTTCATGAATCACTATGTACCTTCATTTGCATGCTGCACTACTGCACATGGGGTGATTAGCATACATGAGCCGAGAGCTGTGCAGATCTGGCATATGCTGGTAGTGCACATAAAATTGGATCGTACCTGAATCGCTCGGCGGCCATATTTGGCATTATACTGCCTATGCTACGCCTGCACCTGGTGCAAGCTTCATGAATCCCGGGGATAATATTGTTTTTATTTATTATTGAGATTTTTTTGTTGTTAATCTTTAATGATAATAGTTGATAAAACTATTCAATTTATCTTTTTATTTTATAAATAAATGCAACAAATATAAGTAAATTCTGTATAAAAGAATATTCACACAGCAGCAGGTGACTATTCTGGAGAACAGCAAACCTTTTACATACTTACTTCTAGGTAATGTTCTCCATTATCACCAACAAAAACTTCACTTACTAACAATAAGCTACAAAAATCCAAGTTTTTCTTTACTTGTGTCTTCCTGTGTTCTTCCTGTTACTCGTTTTCCTCTGTCATGCAACATATTCAACAGCTGCAAACTAGCAAGAGTTCCAAATTTAATGTTTGTGAGAGGCAGTTGTCTCTACCTTTCTAGGTTACAGACTTATCTTTTACGATCTTCACAGATGTTTCTACTTAGTTCCTGTTGTTATGTATTCCGTTCTACTGTAATGTCTGTTAAAGACCTTCCAGCTCAGGAGGTATCATATGCATTCAAGTCACATTTCTTTTTTTTTATTATAGACAAAAAACATCTTTAATACATTATCACATACGGCAATCTTACATTTATATAAATGAAAAAATATATTTTATTAAATTATCGCATATGGCAATCTTACATTTATATAAATGAAAACAAAATATATTTTATTACATTATCGCATAATCATCGCTAAACCTCTTACATTTATATAAATAAAAATAAATTGTCTTGACACCATTCCAGTTGCAAACGTTATACAGTACAAACCATGTTGACACAATTGTATTTGCAAACATTATACATCACTTATAATCCAGTCATTATCAGTCAAACATTACATAGTTCATTCAAATCCTGCCTTCTTTTAAACCTCATACCTCCTTCTGCATGTATTGTTCCCACAATTCATATTTTTCCTATGTAATTTGCTCCTACCCTTTTCTAAGTATCCAAATTCCAGTTGTTTTTATCTATGTTGCTATATTCTCTACTTCTAATAAAGTTGGTTTAGACTTTGATTTCCATTTTCAAGTAACTGCTTTTTTGGCAGCCACCATAATTAGACTCAGCAAGGCGTATGTCTTGGCAATTCTGATTCTATATTATAGCTCAAAAAAATTATTTTCCTTAGTTTCACCAATTTGCTCACCCAGTATCTCTGACAAAGCAGTGTGCAAGGAATCTTTAAAATCTGCCAAATCATTACACTATCAGAAAAATATGTTCACATTTACCTCTTCCTTCCCCATCACACCTCCAACATCTGCTGTCCATCTGAGGAAAAATTCTTTGGAGTCTACTTGGGGTGTAAAATACTTATCTAAACACTTCTTAGCAAAGATCCTAAATCTTCTAGACTTTGTTGCATATTTGGGAGACATATATATATCCCCCATTGTTTTTTTTAATTGCTTATCCAGTCTCTCTTCCCAATCCTTTCTAATCTCTTCTGATTGATTCTTATAGTTATCATGCAATATTTCATATGCCCTACTAATTATTCCTTTTTTAACAGCAGCTTCTGTTCTAGATTCTACTAAAAAATCTACCAGTGCTGGTCTTTCATTTAGCCCCCCCCCCCTCCTAATTCTTTCTCTTGGCCTATACTCTGTTATCAGTCCTTGATAGGGAAGGCAATCTCTAACTTGCAGTCCAAATACATTCTTGGCATTTTCTCATTCTATTACCTTTCCATCTCTAGTTATTTGCTCCCAGGACCTTGGTTCCTCTGCCAGTTTTCTTAAAAAAAAAATTACAGCCCCCCCCCTTGCCTATTACCCATATCCCTAATTGCAGTCATCCCTATCCACAGAATCTCCTTTATTCATTCCCATGTTGGCTTAGTTCTTAGAATATTTTCTGCTACTTAATGAATATAATATTCTGTATAATTATTGTTATTCTCCCTAAAGGTCTGCATCCAAAATCCCAGACTCTCCTTGTTTCTTGAGCTTCTCCTGTTTCATTATCCCTTTCCACTTTGAATTATAGTTTTCTGCTTGTGCTATGTATATGCGAGAGATGCAGCTATACGGCCAAACTGGAGGCTGAGCTCTCTCAACATAGGACTGGCATGACCAGACAGGAGGAGAAGGTAACCACACACACTATAGACCCAGTCTCACATAATACCATCACAACCTCAAATCATACACATAAACACACAAAGACATACTCGGAGGTTCTGATCAAAAATCTACCAAAACAGCAGAGGCCACCAAAGCAGACACCCAAACAACTACCACCTCAGAACACAACACCTGCAACACATAGACCACACAGTCAGAGTGTCAAGCAGTCACAGCCCTTAATGCCAAACACAATGCCAGACACACTAGTCATTGGTGACTCCATAGTCAGACACACTGACTTCCCGCTCACCAGAGTGAGTAAGGAGAAGGTCACAGTAAGCTGCCTGTCGGGTGCTAGAATCCGCCACATAACGCATGCACTCAGGTCTCTCAACAGCAGGTACAAGTATGACTCAATCATTGTCCACGCTGGTGTTAACGACCTGAGACGTACCTCATTGGACTACATGAAAAGAGACATAGAGGAGCTCTCTGATTATGTAGCCCAAGCAGGTATGACCCTGACCTTGAGCAGTATCCTACCATCACCAAGAATGATGCCACAATACAGAGATAAGATGATCAGCTTTAACAATTGGCTTAAACTCTGGTGTCATTCAAAGGGGATCCAATGTCTGTCTGCCTGGGATGACATGCTGGACAAGCCACGCTGCTTCGCAAGGGACGGCTTGCACTTGTCACCCTGGGATTCGGATTTTGGCAAAGGCTCTTGCCACCCCATAGTGCCTTTTTATGCAAGGCTCAAATTCTAAACTTACCACCCTAGAACAAAACAAAGAAAAAACTAAGGGTAATGCTGCTCAATGCCAGAAGTCTCAACCTCAAGATGCACGCACTCGAGGCCCTTCTCAGTATGGAGAACATCGATGTCTGTGCTGTGACAGAAACCTGGTTCAAGGCTCCTGAGAGCACCCCAGCACTATCAGGTTTTACCTCATATCATGCGTTCCGGCCCCAAAACCCGGACAATACCAAGAAAGGAGGAGGGGTATCCATATTCATCAAGGACACCCACACCTCAAGATTGGTGGCATCGCACGATGCATCGGAAACCATCCAGGTGCAATTAACCATAGGCAAGACTGCTCTGCAATTTGTAGCATGTTACAGGCCACCCTCGCAAACTCAGGAACCTCATATGGCCTTCCTGAAAACACTGGAGGGATAAATGTATCTCCGAACACCATCATACTAGGTGACTTCAACTACCCTAATATAGACTGGGAACACTACTCAAGCCCAAACACTCTAGCCCAAAAGTTCCTGGAATTCATAAACTCAAATGCCATGGAACAACTAGTCACCATCCCCACAAGAGGAGAAAACATACTTGATCTCATCATCACGAACATGGGAGCACAATGTTCAACGCCGGAAGTATACCCCTCACTGGTGAGATCTGATCACAAACTAATCTCGCTGGAGGTCCTCATCCCGCCCCACCCAAAATGAAAAAGACCACAGTAAAGAACTTCTCGAAGCTGACTTCACACTTCTAAAGACTAGTGTGGTCTCCTTTAAGGCCCCTGAGCGGCGGTTAACATTACTCAAACGACTGAATCAGTTTCACATGCCTTCTATAAGCACCTGCAAGGCTGCGTGGACCAGGCAATCCCACGCAAAACAAAGACTCTTTGTACCAAAGGCAAGCGTCCAGTCTGGTGGACCCCAGCCATAAACAAACTCTACAACAAAAGGAGAAAGCTACTACAAGATAGAGCAAAATCCTTAAAAGGTAAGACACCGCTGATCACTATAAGTAAAAAGCTAAGAGCTCTCATAAAATCATCCAAAGCTAATTTTGAGAAAAAAATAGCTAAGGACTCTAAAGACAACCATAAGGCATTCTTTAGCTATGTCAGAAACCTAGGAGGAAACTCCCAGATATGCTCAGAATTAGTTCAAAATGACGTGAAGATTACTGATCCTACAGACATTGCCAACATACTGGCTGACAGGTTCAGTGCAAACTTCTCCCCCCCCCCCTAAAGGAGAGATATCTATACCAAATGATTGTAGCCCCCCAAACATCTCTAACGCCCAGGTGAGAACTGCTCTCTCCAAGGCAAAGAACACAGCATCCATGGGACCTGATGGTGTCCCCGGCTGTGTGCTCCATGAACTCAACGAGGAATTAAACCCACAGTTAGGACAGCTGTTTAATCTTAGTCTCACCTCCTGATACGTACCCAGGGAGTGGCGCATTGCGACTGTGGTCCCACTCCACAAAGGCGGTGCCTCCACCGACCCTGGAAATTACCGTCCCATTAGCTTGACAAGCCTTATCTGCAAAGCCATGGAGAGGATCATAATGGATCTCATAAATAAAGACATAGGGAACTTGCAGACTTTGGATCCAACCCAGTTTGGCTTTGTCAAAGGCAGATCATGCCTTTTAAACTTGGTTGACTTTTTCGAAACAGTCACCAAGGCCATTGACGAGGGAAAGGCAGTCCATACAGCCTACCTAGACCTGGCGAAGGCTTTTGATACAATACCTCACTCGGGTATCATTGAAAAACTCATCAACTTAAATGTCAACCCATACATTACAAGATTGGTTACAAACTGGCTGAGTGACAGAACCCACAGGGTGAGAGTTGCTGGCGCCATGTCAGACTCAAAGCCTGTCACAAGTGGTGTCCCACAGGGCTCAGTCCTGGGCCCACTCTTGTTTGGCATCTACTTTTCTGAAGTACAAGCAAACACAGGAGGGTTATGGCTGACAAAGTTTGCAGATGACTGCAAACTGGGCGCCGTAGTTGAAAACACATCCGACACAGATATCCTTCAGAAGGGTCTCACAGAAACGGATAACTGGTGCCAGAGCCATGGCCTAAAGTTAAATGCCAAGAAATGCATAGTCATACCCTTCGGGAAAAATAAGGTTACCCCTAGCTACCATATAGGTGGCAATCCCTGAACACAGAAGAAGTTATTAGGGACCTGGGAACCCAGGTTGACAGTAGCCTTTCATTCGACACTCATATTGCTAAAGTAGTTAGGAAGACCTTCTACATTGCCCACCTTATCATGAAGGGATTCACATCTAGATCAAGGGAAGTCATAGTCTCCCTATACTCATCACTCATCAGACCAATGATCGAGTACAATGCCCCATTCGAATGTATCTGACCCGACACTTGCAGCAGCTGGAGAGGCCACAAAAGTTCCTCACCAAAAGGATAAAGGGTCTCAAAAATCTGTCTTATGCTGCCCGACTGAAAGAACTCCAGTTATATTCAGTTGCTTACCGCTTGCTCAGAGGTGACCTATGCCTGACATACAAGGCCATGTCAAACCCAGATTTGATGAACATGCTTCATCTCAAAAAATCTAGATCCCTCAGAGCCACAAGAGCGGGAGACTTAAACCTCGACACTGTTATTAATAGGACATGCTGGAGGGATAGATTCATCACCCAAAGACTCCCTATGCTGTGGAACAAAATCCCAGTTTATGTGAGGCAGAGCACCTCGCTGGCCTTGTTCAAGAGGAATCTTGACCAATGGATGGGAGATCGCAGATACACCCCAGGGGTTACCTCAGTGTCACTGCTCGACAGAGGCACAGCAAAATAATGGGCATAGTTTCTCCAAACTAAAGGGGTGGCATAAGCCACAAAACTATGGGCTAGGCTTATAAATGCCCTCGGGCAGATAGCCTAGTATGAACCTATGAACCTATGAGCCTTAACTGTTGTTCTGAAATACTCCTCCAAATCAGGTAATCCTAATCCGGCTTGTTCTATATCACTTGACTCTTGCTGCCCCCTCGATAAAATCCTTCAGCTCATTATTAACTGCTATCCACAACTTTTCCCCTGGTTGATAAAAATTTGCCTGACTTATGTATAAAACTAAAGGGACTAAAACATTTTTAACTGACTGTATCTTACTAGCGATATTCAGATAACAGAGCTTCCATTTTTCAGTTTTTGTATTATCCCTTGTTTAGTCTCCTCCCACATATCCTTAGCTGCCACACCAGAATACTTTTTTTTCCATACTCCTAAATACTGCATTTTATCATGCCCCTATAAATATGGATATTGTTGAACCAATGTCTGTGTGGGTATATAATTTATAGCTATTGCCTTTGTTTAGCTTCATTAATTGTATATCCCAAAAATATTTGAAACTGCCTCAAAATGTTCCACAACACTGTAATGTCCATTTCTGGTTTTGTCAGGTATAAAATAATATCATCTACAAATAGGGCCAGCTCTTCTTGACTACCATACCGATTATATCCTTGAATTTCTGTGTCCCCTATTTTCTTTGCCAGTAGTTCTAAATATAATGCAAATACCAAAGGGGAGAGAGGACACCCCTGCCTGGTTTCTCTACTCAAACAGAAATTATCAGAGAGGACCCAGCCCACTTTAATTTTTGCCTCTGATTCCTCATATATCCGTCTAAACAACCTTATAATTTTATCTGGGAATGTAAATGCTTACTCTGTCAAATACTTTCTCTGCATCAAGACCCACCAACAACAGTGTTATTTTCTTACATTCTGCTTCCCTCTGGATCATCAATGTTCTGTTAACGTTGGCAAATGTTTGTCTCCCCTTCACAAAACCACAGTGATCCATATCTATTAATTTTGGTATCACTCTTGCCATTATTTTAGCTATTATAGACATAAATGCTTTATAATCATGGTTTAGTATTGAAATGTGGCTGTATGAAGCTGGATCTGTTTGGATCTTTTCCCTATTTAGGTATTACAGCTACCACTGCTTTCTTCCAGGATGTAGGTACTTCTCCTCCTCATAAAATACTGTTAAACAAAACCTTCCAGATCTTTATAATTTTTTTCCTGCCCAGCTTCCAAACTTCCCCAGGAGTACCATGTATTCCTAGGGACTTTCCTGTAGATTGGTTATACATCACCATTTGTATCTCATATCATCCTTTCTTAATTGTAATTGAGCCTAATCTACCTGTAATCTTGTCATATTTAATTCTTCCAATAAAAATTTCCATTTTTACCTTTTATTGATTTCCATATTTCTCTGCTTTATATAGACTTTCATAGAATTTCTGAAATAGTTCTAATACTTCTACAGGATATCTTGTTAACTTCCTTGTTATAGGTTCCTTAAGCTTGGTGACCACCCTTTCTACTCTCTGTTGACTGTCGTTGTGCTAAAGCTTTTTGCGCTCTAGAGCTATAAAAAAAAGTTGCTTAACAGGATTCTTTCTAATCTCATGCAGATTACGGAGGTAATCCTTTATTTTCTGTTTAGCTTTCTTCAGATGATCCTCTTTATTGCTCGGTGTGATTACCCCTATTTTGCAATTCTCAGTACCTTTAAATAATTTATTGTTACTTCTTAACCATATCTCCCTTTGTTTCCTTTCCACCCTATTTTTAAGTTATACTTTAATTTTATCCCACTCCCTAGCTAAATTTTCAGAAGAAATGTGTATCTTCTCTAATAGCTCCAGAATAACTCCCACTACTCATTCCTCAACTTCCACTTTTTTCAACAGATAAAGCACCAGTGCCTCAGTTTCATTTCATTACCATGTGTTTTTATTTTAGTTATTATTGGAATCAACTCAAAAAGTAAACTGAGGACAGTCCAGTGCCAACCTACACCAAGTGTAGTTACCAGGAATTGACTAAAGGCACTTGTGTAGAACCAGGCAGAATTATCACTTTTATTAATAAACTAAAAAAACAACAATTCTGCCTAGTTCTGATTTGCCTGGTTCTTCATAAGTGGGTTTAGTTATTATTGGAACATGATCTGAAATAGTTACTGGGTACCTATCAAGACCTTCAATTAAATACACGCATTCCTGTGAAATGTAAATTCTGTCTAGCGTAGCCCACTTTTTGTATCTTGGGGAATAATATGTAAATTAACTCTGAACTCCTAGTACTGAATTCACATCTTCCATGCGAAGTATTTTCAGAACTTTCTTCAAAACTCTACCCTCCTTTGTTATATTTTCTCTTATGGGACCCCAGACACATCTTCACTGTTGCAGATCAAATTCCAGTCCCCATCTATAAGTAATGTTCCTAGCTTATTACGTCTCCAGAATTTTCTTAATCTTCATTAAAGCAGTTTTCAGAGGAATATAAATACATGCCAGTGTAATCCTCCTACCTTGCCAGTAGCCCCTTAATACTACAAATCTATCATTATTATCTTTTTCATCCTCTTCTAACACTACTGGAGCTCCTTTTGCAATTAATATAAGTACTGCTCTTTTTCTTTGTACCCTGTTTTCCTCTGAATAATCATCCTAAAAACCTTTTTTTATCAAATTCACATGTTCAGTTCTTTCCAAGTATGTTTCCTTTAGCATATTTAGCTATTTGCAAACTACATTTTACTAGTTCACTACTCCTTCATTTTTGTATTTATCTGTGAGACCACTGACATTTAAAAACATTACAGAAAGCATCATATTCCTAAAAGGTATTATTCCTGCCTTTTATGTATTACAGCTTTTGTTGTTAAATGTTTAGTTCCAGCTTTTGTGTTACATGCATATACTGTTTGGCAGGATAATCTTTTATACAGTTGTTTCTTGTAATCTCTATTTGAGCATATCATATCTTACAAAACTTTCTGTTGTACTGAAAGCCCTCAAACCAACAAACAAAAATAAACACACCCCAATACCCCCTAACACCTGTTAACTTAATAACACACAACACTATGTACATTTTCAAATATTGAGGTTTTACCCTCCTAATAGGAACACATGTTCCAAACTGACAGCCACACATACAGACTTGAGATGACGTAAAAAAGGTTATCCATGCTAAGATGCGTATAACAGCCTCTGCTTTTACTAAACGCTGTCTGACTTTGTCTTATGTCTATAACTCTCTCAGTTGGGAAACACTTTAATGCATTCAGAAAACATTTTCTCCAAGCCATTTCTCTTTATCAGATTGTCTGCTAGAGACATGAGAACCAGACACAAAACTGTCAAGTATACATTTGTTTACTAAAAAAACATATAATATTCAATATTCTTTTTCATTTACTTACTTTCTCTTAAAACATGTTACTCAATTAAGCTAAGGGCATTAACCCAGTCATTCCCCTATGCAAGAATAAGAAAAAGAGAAGAGGAAGAAAAATAAGGAGCACCTATTTACATTAGTACCCCATTATACTTAAAATAACTGAGAAAACTTAAGAGCATGCAATGAAAATCATGTACTATTACAATAGTACCATTAAGAAAAAAGTTTTATTTATTTGTTTATTTAACATTTGTTTACTGGGAGTGTCTGACTGGGCTAGAGGCCCATTTTCATTGGAGGCCTGGGGAGAAAAGCTCCACATACAATAACTTACAAACATGTACTGAAAACATGAATATGAAAAAAAAGAGAAATTACAGTACAAAAATAGTTACAGTTAACTTTCTCACTTCTCTTTCCCTCTCCTGATTATTTTTCCAAACATTAATGACTTGTAGGAGACTCTAAAGCATATGCTTTATTGTCCCCTAGAAGCTTACCAAAGTCCAAGAAATTCCAATTTTTGTAGATTTTCTTGTTCTGTCATATTTCACAAATAGAATTATTGCTTTGTAATCCCACAATTGTCAATTTCCAAGTTATTGCTTTTATTCCTGTTAATCTCCACCTCCCAAATCTTGTCTGCTTTATTTCCAACATACTCTTGATTCTTCTAGTTGACTCTTGTGCTTTTTTCCTTCTCTTAAGCATTTTGCATTCAAACTTTGGAAAAGGTTTCACTGGGACAGTCTTTCTCTGGTCTTTATTAACAGAAGGACAAGAAGCAAAATCTCCTTCTGTTTCACAGCTCACTTTTTGTTGGACAAACTTTTGCATTTCTTCCTTAGCACGTACTTCATCAAAAATGATTTTGTCTTTCCAGGGAAAATATTTTGAAGATAGCTGGGTACAGATGTTTGAATGTCATGCCTTCTTCTTGACATTTCCTGAATAAAGGAATAAATGTACTCCTATTCTTCCTGGTGTACAATGAGTAATCATTCTGTGCAAACACTCTGCTTTGTCCCACTTTTAGTGCTTTGTCCTTTCACCACAGTTTTGTCAGAATCAACTTCTTTTGTTGGTAAGATTGCATCTTTACTACTAAAGGTCTAGGTTGTTTCTCATAGCCAGGTTTGGGGCATACACATGATGTACCCTTTCAATTAACAATTCCTGTTATGGCATACCAGTCAAGTTTCTTATTTGTGCTTAACATAAAATTAATATAGTTTGTTCCTTCAAGCCTCTCTGGTACAACAGAAAATCTCAGGTTTTCCTTATGTGTTTTGTCCTCTAATTCTATGATTTTATTTGAAAGATCTCTTATTGTGCAGTCTCAAATTCAGCCAGCCTTTTCTTCATTTTGACCTCTGAGTTTTGCAGTTTTATCACCTTATCTATCTGTTTAAGCTTATTCCATTGTTCCAGCCTTTTATTGTTTGAGTTGATATAATCCATCAGTGTTTCATTTATTTTAATCAGGTCTCTATGCAGCTGACTTATACTTTCCTGTAGGTTACTGGAAGTCATGTCTGGAGCTTGCACTGCTTTTTGCTGAACAACTACAGTACTTTTCCTAGTCAGTGATTCTTTGTTAGCTTTTGTAGCTGATTTCCTTCAGGCCATTTGCATTTCTTTTTTTCCTGGCATCCAGGCAGTGCAGCTACTAGCCAGTTTCTGTTTTCACGCTGAGAGAGCTAGGATTAAGCTCTTAATATGCAGCCATATTAAAAGTCCCCCTTTAAGTCACATTTCTTAAGGTATTCGGTAACACATAACATAAAAAGGTTTACACCATTAATTTTACAGCAAAACAGCATTGGCCCAGTTCCAAGATACTTACTCTCAGTGTAACTGAACTCTAAGAACTCTGTCCCCAGTCTTTCTACAGACTTACTCTTTCACCATCTTTCCTTTGTCCTAAGGTACCCTTAATCACCTTCTACTCCTCTAACAGTCTGATTATCTTCTTACTAACCTCTTAACTTTCTCCTACACTCTCCCACTTTCAGACTTACCTGCTGAATTCTCATACTTCAGTGATTGTCTTCCTCGACAGTCTACTCTCTTGTCTCTACCCACTCCGTTCGCCCTGAGGGATCACTCCGCTCCCCTACCCTGCCCCCAATTCCCACCCACCCCAGTGCTCCTACATTTATTCTTCTAAAAGACACACCCCTATATACCTACTCCTATCATACATAGCACATCATTAACACTCCCAACCCCCTTTTTCTCACAACACACCCATTAATACCTACCTCACATCCCTCTTTACTTTAATACCCAACCTATTGATATATCTTTTTAGTGCTTTTAAAACCTAACTCCCGTTTCTCTCTCACCTCACTACCTTTAAAATGTCTACACCACTCTTCCCTCACAAACTACATTTATTAATCTGGATCTCACTCCTACCTCCTCTAGCCACCATCTATCTCATTACCTCCTATCAACAATCACTTTACTCTACCCTTGCCTTACCATCTAAACACACCTCAACACCAACATTACCTTTCTTCTCAAACTTCCTAAACCTCACTTTCAAACCTAGCTACCTACTAGCTAAATATCACAGACTAGCACACATTAAGCTCACCAACCAAAAAACTAGAAAAATATTTGACTTTTATTGTAAGCCTCTCCAGACCAAACATTTAACACTTCATCACTCATTATTGGATGGGGATATTCATCCCAACCCAGGCCCTAACAATCCCCTTACCACTGCAAACAGTAACCATGACAAAACTAGGACCCTATCATCTACCAAACCTCCCAACTCACTCTCTATAGCACATCTTAATATACGCAGTATTTGCAATAAAATTGCTCAAGTTCATGCCCTCCTACAAGTTCACCTATTTGACATCCTATGTTTATCAGAAACATGGCTAAAACCTTCCATTAAAGACAATGAAATCACCCCACCTGGTTACAATATCATTAGACTTGACCGTAATGCCAAAAAGGGAGGAGGGGTAGCAAACCTATATAAAGCAGAGCTACAAGTCAGCACTATAACTCTCAACCTACCTTTGGACAATAGTACAGAAATAATTATCTCCAAACTTTAGGTCAACACATGTAAAGCCATAAATATCACCTGTGTTTATCTCCCCCCAGGAAATAACATCAGTACACTTGAATATATCCTTAACTGGCTCTCTGTTAATCTCCCACAAAAAAACATAGTCCTTTGGGACATTAATATCGATTGGAATTCCTGTACTAGTACAAACCCCACCACCCATATTAACCTATATGGCTTCTCACAACTTATAAACTGCCCTACCAGAACTAATAGTCTCCAAAACAAAAAAAGTACCCTGGATTGGATACTTACTAATACTCCTCACCAAACCTATATAACAGGAACCCTTCCAGATGACCTAAGTGACCATTCTCTAACCTATATTATCAGACACAAAACCACCATAATATTCCCTAACACTCTCAGAATAATACGCTCAAAAAAACAATTTAACCAAGAACTTTTCCAAACAGAACTGAAACAATGTAATTGGTCACCATTAAAATCTCTTCCTTTAAATGAAGCAGTTGAATACTTTAATTCTACATTCTTAACCATCCTCGATCACCATGCACCAACTCGCTCTATAAGAACCAAAGCTAAACCAGCCCCTTGACTCACTAACAATACTAAACAAAAAATCCTTCTCCGAAACAGAACCTGGGA
The DNA here is from genome assembly GCF_019279795.1 of Protopterus annectens. NCBI lineage: Eukaryota > Metazoa > Chordata > Ceratodontiformes > Protopteridae > Protopterus > Protopterus annectens. Next base: position 676,420,682 of record NC_056736.1, read on the forward strand.
AAAATGGCGTATTACTAAGAATCTGGCAGACCGCCAAACCTTTAGAGAACATAGAAACATTACAAAAAAAGCCATCCTGCTAGACAAAAAGAACCTTTATCTCCAATTACAGCAAACCTCTCACAAGAAACTTAGAAAATTTTGGACTAGTATTAACAATCTTCTTTTCCCAGGCCAATCGATCACACCCAACCCACAAGGCTCAAACCCTGACAATCCCACACAAACAGCTAATGCCTTTAACTCTTTCTTCACAGATGCCATCCAAACTCTAGCTAGCCACCTATCCCCCAATACCTCTAATCTACCCACCTCTTCTACAAACCCATCCCCTTCATTTCACTTACAACCAGTGTCTACTTTCTTTATTTCCTCCCTTCTCCAAAAGTTAAAACCTAACACCCCCTCAGCTGATAAACTCCCAGCAGAATTCCTGCAAAAAGGAGCTAAAGACATTGCCTATCCCATTTCCATTCTAATAAATAGATCCATAAGTGAAGGAACTGTCCCATCTATCTGGAAAAGTTCTCATATCATCCCACTACATACAGGGGGGGATCTCTAATGACTTCTCTAACTTTCGCCCTATAGCTTTACTATCCCCTATTGCAAAAATTATGGAAAAGTGCATCCATAAACAACTTCTTAACCACCTTCTCCAGAACAACCTACTTGCTGTCAACATGGTTTCAGACTTTTCCACAGTACCACCACTGCCCTGCTATCATTCACAAACTGCATTAACAATAACCGCAACAAAAATATTCTCTCATCCGCAGTCTTCACTGACTTATCCAAAGCTTTTGACATGGTTAGTCACCAACTACTCCTTCACACACTAAATTCTCTTTCACTTGATCCTTTATCTATGAATTGGTTTACATCTTACATTGAAAACCGTCAACTGGCTGTACTCTGGCAAAATAAACTATCTAATCACCTTTCTATCTCCCTCAGGGTCCTACAGGGCTCCATATTAGGCCCACTCCTATTTTCCATTTATATTAATGACCTGAAATCAGCTATTCCATACTCCACCTGTATTCAATATGCAGATGACTCTACCGTAATCTGCTCAGCCACTTCTCAAACTGAACCTCAGACTCTTACCCAAAAAGCTTTCAACACTGTAGAACAATGGTTTTCACACAGCTGCCTCCTCCTAAACCCCAAGAAAATGAAAGTGCTACTCTTCACACCAACCCGAAAGTCCACCTCTTTACATTTCAATCTCACTTCTAACAACGGTACTCTTATCTCTCCTGACCTAACCACTAAACTGTTAGGAATAACAATAGACAACAATCTTAACTTTGATACTCATATAAACACCACAATAAAATTAGTTAACAAAAAACTAGGATCCCTTTACAGAATTAAACCCTATCTTACACCAGAGGCTAGGACCACTATAGCCAGGACTTACCTAATCTCCACGCTTCTCTATGCTTCTCCTATATACACCAATCTCTCTAAAAACAACATCAATAAACTAGCAACGTCCTATAATAATATTGCTAGATTTGCTACAGGATCACCTTTGAGAACCCATCACTGTCTAAATCTAAGACATCTAAACTGGCTAGAATTACTTAACCAGCTCCAATTTCACCAGCTCACAATAGTCCACAAGACCCTATATCAACCTAGCAACACTCCAATACTCTCTAGCCTAATTACACCTTACAACAATCTCAAAAATATATGTTCCTCAAACAAACTACTTATCAGTACTACTAAACCCAACATCTCAGCAGGTGACTCCTTGTTCTCTAACTCTGTTGGAAAAATATGGAATAAACAACCCTCTGAAATCACATCTCAGACTTCTCTCTCACTTTTTAAAAGGAATCTAAAATTATATCTAAATAAACACTGGCTATGCTCCTGTACTAACACTGACTAATTATTTTCCTATTCTCTAAATATCACCCTACATCCTTTATTTTCTTCCCTTCAAGTATCAATAAACAATATTATTGCATACAACATATATGTATATATGTATATTGCACCTTCTCATAAAATGACTGAGTATTCTAATTTGTACTACTTCTGTGGAAAAAAAAAGATTTTTGCTTTTATGTAACATTTGCTGTTTTTATAATATCTGTCATAACTTCTGTATTAACATTTTATTAACTTTGTATGATTTCTGGAGCTTTTCTCCCCGGGCCTCTACTGAAAATGGACATGTATTCAGCTAGACTAGCCCGGTCAACAAATGTAAAATAAAATAAAAATAAGTGATCACTTACATTGAGAGCAGGTCTTTTGGAATCTAGTCCCTGATGTAAGCCTGCTTATAGATAAGCCTTACACCGAAGTAAGTAACTTACACTGAGAGGAAATCATTTGGAATTAGGACAGACCTACACTGAGACTCTTTTAGAATCTGGCCCAGTATTTCCCAGTTTATTTACATCCACAAAGGCCTCCCAGAAGAGAAACCCCAGTGCTATACTTCTCAGGATGTATAATGGGATGCCCATGTTACCTGAACTGTATACCTCCTGGTTACAGCTAGCGTAGTCAAAAACCTTTACAAGATACATGTCTCAATGAGCTTGCCCACTCTATGTGGAAACCTCGTTCATCTAGCTTTGTGACCAAGAATGCCTGTCCCATTCACTTTGGGACTTCTCTGTAACTCTTTTTCACTTCCTCATTTATTGTCTTTCTTTAAAACTCTGATACCCTATATTGTTTTAAGTTGACCTTCTTGCCAACAGTTTTAATATGATGCCAAGTTAAGTTTGTTCAACCAGGTTGCACTGAAAAAACTCAGTAAGAATTATTTTGCTCCTTGTTTCTGGTCCTTATACAAAGTGTTGTAACTTGAATAGGAAGGACAGTATTCCCTATTATCATACTGTTGGTGTCTACGGCAACACCCAGCCTACCTAAAGAAGCTTCATCTTTCTTCAGTGTTTAACACATTTATGTGATATATATCGGCTTTGCTCTTCTTGTTTCAGTCTGGCTTATTTTGCAGTTCACTTTTTTTCATTTTCTTTGTCACATTAAAGTGTCTTTGCATTCTTGCTAGGGATTTTTCTCAGCAGATGGGGGGATAACACTAACACCCTGCTTTAATCTCCCTGATTTTGGCATTCTTATATTATTTTATTTATTTATTTAACATTTGTTGACCAGGAACATCCAACTAGGACTGAGCCTATTTTCAGTGGAGGCCCTGGAAGAAACACTCCAGATGCATTTCTTTGGAATATATGCTCCTTCATATTGTCATAACAGTTTTCAATATATCTTTCGAGTTCGATTTTCTCTTTATCCCAAGTTTTCTTGGCTGTGTTCAAAAAGCTTCAGGGACATCTTCCATAAAGTAACTCAAATGGGGTTAAGCATGTTGAATTTCAGGATACCTCTGTTGCAGCAAAGAAGAAGTAAGGAGGTAACTGATCTCAGTTTTTACTGTCGTGCTCTATGGTCTTCCTTAACATAGAATTCAGAGTTCTATTAAAAGCTCTACTAATCTATTGAATTGAAGGTGGTACACTAAAGTTCTTACTTGTTATATTCTAAAACACTGGCAAAGCTAGTGCATTACCATGTTAATAGATAAGGTTCCCTAGACTGTGAGTGTTTCTTTGGGTATCCCTACCTGGAAATAACACCAGCTCTTTGCCACTGACCTAGTATTGTTTTCTTTTTGCAGTGGAACCGCTTCCGGAAATTTCATAGCATAGTCAATAATCACCAGAATGTATTTGTACATTTACTACCAGACCTACAAGATTAATTTCTATCCACTCGAATAGGACATTGACAAAAGACACAAAGGATCAGTGGGCATGTGAAACCGAGATATGGTATAACATTTTGACATTAACATTAACAGGTCCTCCATTTAATTCCCTACTCACTCCCTCAACATCAACCTATATAACTACTCTCAACTCATCAACTCCATAACTAGGCCATGCAAAGACCTCACTAGTGGCAACATCTTAGACTGGATTCTAGTCTCCCACCCTCATTACTATTCCAATAGTGGAATCCTTCCTGACTCACTCAGTGACCACCTTCCTATCTTCACTAGACGTCTTCCTTCTCCCTTACAAGTTACTCATAATTACATCACTATCCGATGCCATAGAAACTTTAACCCAGAAGCTTTCTCTGACTCCCTAAAATCACTTAACTGGTCCCTTTAAAAACTCTACCCCTTGAAAATGCAATCACTCACTTTAATACTACTTTCCTAAATCTTCTAGAAACTCATGCTCCCTTAATAACCAAAAGAATAAAAAAGAAATCCACCCCCTGGTTAACAAAAAACACGCTAACCAACATGCGACTCTGGACACAATACCAGAAGAACAAATCTACATCTACCCTCAATGAATACAAAACTCTTCGTAACTCTGTTAAAAAGCTTATCTTAGCAGACCATCAAAACTACTTCACCCGACTTCAAAGCAACCACAAAACCAACCCACAACAGTTCTGGAGAGGTATAAATGCCCTCTTAAAACCTGGTACCACAGAAAACCCAATCCCTTGCCCAAATGTACAAGACACTGATCTTGCCACTCAATTCAACTCTTTCTTCATAGATTCTATTTCCAAACTTACCTCCTCTTTTTCAAATAACAATCCACCTCTTTTTCACTCACCCCCACCCTCTCAACCCCCACCTTTCTACATTAAACCTATTCCTACTTCTACCATAAAAAAACTCCTACAGTAACTAAAACCATGCACCAATGCCCCTGATAACATTCCCTCATACTTCCTCAGCATAGCTGCCGAAGCCATTGCCCTTCCCTATCAGTATCCTAATCAACCACTCTATCCAAGAGGGTATTGTTCCTCAAATCTGAAAAAAAGTTTACATCATTCCTCTGCATAAAGGTGGAACTAATACTAATATTACCAACTTCTATCCCATTGCCATCCTCTCTCCCATTTCAAAAGTCATAGAGAAATGCATCCATCTTCAACTCCTTCCCCATCTCTTAGACAACAACCTATTGACTCCTACCCAGCATGGATTCAGACCCCATCATAGCACCATGACTGCCCTCCTATCTTTCCTAGAAACTGTGACTAAAGCTAGAGATTCTAGCCTCACTGTATCTACCATCCTACTCGATCTCTCTAAGGCCTTTGACACTATCTCTCATAACCTACTTCTTACTAAGCTATCTAACCTAAACCTTTCACCATCATCCCTTACTTGGTTTACCAGCTATCTCTCCAATAGGCAACAAGCTGTCAAGTGGAAGAAAGCCACCTCCTCCTTTCTCAACACCCCCACTGGTGTCCCACGAGGTTCTATATATTGGGCCCCCTCCTCTTCAATATTTTTATTAATGACTTTTTCCACTCTATCCCTCTTGCAAACATTATTCAATATGCAGATGATTCCACAATCATCTGTGCTGCCTCATCCATCCCAACTCTTTTACTAAGCTTACTCAAGATGCCTTCTCCACCAAAGAACAGTGGATGAAAGACAAACATCTAGCACTCAATGCTGCTAAAACTAAACGAATGATATTTACTCCCTCTAAAACTAATAACTTTGATATAAATTTATTCTCCATCACCAGACAAAACAACACACCTCTTGAGCTGGTATCTGAAACCAAACTACTAGGAGTCCAAATCGATGACAAGCTTAAATTCAACTCCCATCTACTACTAAACATAAAAAAAACACCAAAAACTTGGCATGCTCTACCGACACAATCAGTTCCTCACCTCAACTACTAAGCTTACTCTCTCTACTACATTTCTCCTTTCCTCCCTTCTCTATGGTGTCCCTCTTCTAACAAACCTACAATTGTCTCTCAAAACCAAACTGTCCTCTTGCTACAATAAAATAGCCAGATTCGCCACCAGCAACAAATCATCAACCCATCACTGTGAACCTCTCCACAAACTCAACTGGCTAGAACTTCCCAACTACCTCTCCTATACTCAGCTCACCTATGCTCATAAACTCATATTCCAGCCATACCTCTGTCCCTCCCTCTCAACTACCTTTAAAATGCACCACACACAAAGACTTCTAAGATCAAACAATCAAAACCTTATTGAAGTTTACAGACCCCTCCACCCCCCAGGACAAAACTTCCTGTCCTTCTCACTAGCACACCTATGGAACTCCCTTCCCCCCTCCATTCATAGAATTGCTAGCCTCCCATACTTTAAAAAATCACTTCACTCTCATCTAACATCCACATGGGAATGCTCCTGCTCCCATCCCTCATAACCTACTCTCAATTATTTTTTTCTCTTTTCCCTTTCACAAATCCCAGATAGCAAATTCATGCTTGCTTGTAGTACACAACTCCTTACTTGTACCTAGCAATTTCTTAGCCTACTGCATCTAACTACATATCCTTAATCCCACTAGGAGAAAAAAAAATTCTATTTTTGCATTTATTACTTTGGATTGAAATATGTTTGATCTGTCTTATAACCAGAAATTGTACAATGTTAATCTCTGTAATCTTCATGTAATCTATGTGTGGAACTTAATCTTTGTATAATCTGTATGTGGAGCTTTTTTCCCCAGGACTCCATTGAAAATGTGTTCTTTAGGCCCAATGGACTATGCTGGTTAAACAACTGCAAATAAATAAATAAATAAAATAAATAAAATATTCTGAACATGCTGCACAGAAAATTTCAACATCTTTTATTACACCAGGTGGCCAATAAAACATTTCTGAAATTCTAGCTTTAGTTTATCCACCCCTAAGTGTCATCCCAGAAAACGTATATATGCCAGTTTTTTCACAAGTGTTATAAAAGGCTTTGGAACTAACAGATGGTATACTGTTTCCTCTCTGTTGTTATTCACCCTGTACGGTCATTTTTTAACTGAAAATACAGGTATGGTTTAGGGCTACTCTGTACTAAGTCTCTCCTACTCTGTTTCAGCTTTCTCTGGCCCTGCTTAATGTATCATCCTCTCATTGTGCTTTCTTATAAGTTGTAAATATGCCAAGTCAGAAACATTTTCCTTAGGACACTGACAAGAAGTGAAGGGTATAGTTTCTTTATGTAAAACTACAGCTGTAGATCTTTCTTCTCTGGATTCTTTATGAAAACCTATAGTTATAGGTCTTTTTTCTTCTATTTCTTCATCTATAAAAAGCAATTTACACAGTTATTTTTTTCTGAAATTGCTGGCAGTTATTTTATTTTTTTATTTTTATCTTAGCAACCTCTGTTTGTCTAAGTACCTCCTGCTGAGATACCTGTTTCTCATTACCCCTCTGTTTAATCATAAACAGGGAAGCACAGACCTCTGTTCAAGTTACCTTTATTTTCTCATTGACTTTATCACTATAGGGTTTCCACTTTCTCAATTCACGTATACAGTCTTTATTGCTTTAGTTGCTAGATTATTTTATGAGGTTCAGTCCATCCATCCATTCTCAATCCCTTTTCCCATTTTTGCATATGGAGTTTGGGTGTATATTATACATTAAATGTTCATCCTTATCAGTAGTGACTTTTTTCACTATTTAATATTTTTCTGGTAACACATATGTTCTTCTGTATAAAGTTTATGTAGTGACTTATTTCATTAAAATGTCACATACAAATGAGGTTGTCAGGAATATCTACACTATATCACACACACACACACACACACACACACACACACACACACACACACACACACACACACACTATTATGTTGAAGTGTTTAAAAGAAACCTTCCCAAACCTCAAAGACTACCAAAGCCACCTAACAGCAACACTGCTCCTCAGTAGTTACTAAAACAAATGCCAAAAGCAATAACAAACATCTCACATAACCCTATGCCCCACAGTCCCCCAAGAGCAAAGTCCATAAGGCAAGTATATACTTTACCTAATACTTGTGTCATTGGTGACTCCATTATGTGACAGACAGATGCTCCACTCACTATACTAGACAAGGAGCTGATAATAGTTAGTTGCCTTTATGGAGCCTTGATCCACAATATCATACATGCACTCAGATCACTGCACTCCATGTACCAATATGATTCTATTATAGTCCATGTGGGTGTAAATGACCTGAGACATACCTCACTGGACTATATGAAAAGAGACATAACGAATCTCTCAGACTATGTGTCACAGATAGGTACAAGTCTTGCATCTCTCACAATTTCCACATTTCTTTGAACTGGGGAAACTTGACCTTTTACAACACTGTCTGTTAAGAGTAGGAACTAAAGCTACAACATGTAATACTTTACCCAACACTGTCTACATGTGTTATAGGATATTCTTTCTTATCTCTCTGAACAAATATCACCTTCCACCTTTCTCTTGGCATAGGTTTTATACTTGTAGACAAACATTTCCTTACTAAGTGGAACTTGCTGTCAGAATCTAGGAATCCTTTCAACTCCTTCTTTCTGCCAATATCATACTTTTGGCTAACTTAGTTATCGGGCAGAGGGAATAGGATGACTCCTCTAGTATAGCAATCATCACACGCCACTGGTACAGTTTCATAGTAATGTGGTGTTTACAAATTTTCATTGTTAGCAGCTTAGTTAAAAATCACATTTTGATAGGCACAACAATTACATGTTCAATACAAACAGCTTGGTTAAAAATCACATTTTTGTTAGTCACAGCAGTTATGTTTTTATTTCCAACAGTCTGATTAAAACTCATAGTTTGTTAGTACAGTATCATAAGCTTATAATTTATGGGTTTATAGTTATATATTAGGCTAATGACCACCAGGTCTTATATAAGCCTAGCTGTGCAATCCAGCCCAGTTATGTCCCTATGTATCATGGGCATTTACTAGGAGGGGGGGGGGTATGTTAGGAAGTTTCTAGAAGTTATGTTGGTGGTGTGTGTTAGTTTGGGCATTACTGTCAGTCTCTGTCTATCAGAGGCATGGGAGCCAGATCCTATGTCTGTAATAGATACAGGCAGAAACATGGGGTCAAGGTTGCACTTAAATAGGGTTAGGGATGGACTCTACTTCGCATAGATGGGGAGCCTGTTCCAGAACATGGGGATCCTCTGAGACGCATATAAATAAGACATATTGGTGAGACAGATATCAGAAGCAATGAATCTAATGGTTCTAATACTTCTCATTTTGTGGATGTGCAAAAGGTCCATCACATCTGGATCCGAGGATGCCATGTCTGCCAGGCATAGCTTGCATCTTAGTAACCTGTAGGAGATAGAGTACAGAGCTAGTGTTTTAAGACACTTCGTACAGGTCATTGTGTTTATACCCTGGATTCTCCTGGTAAGTAACTTTGTGTGCCTTCCAACTGTTTCATATATTTGGTCAAGTACATGCTAAGGGGGCATTATACTCAATGATGGGTCTGATAAGGGCTGAATAAAGTGGCACTATGACTTCCTTGGAATTGGATACTAGTTAAACAATATTCTATAAGTGTTTGCATCATCTCACTTTTCCAGTTACAGACTTAATTTGGACAAGTTAAACAAGGCTTCTTTGCTAGCAGTTTTTCCTTTAGCACAACTACTTTATCACTCAACTGCAGTAGTATAGCTAGGGCACAACAAATGAGGAAATCTCCCCAGGTGCCAGGGTGCAACTTGCCAATTTAAAATGAAAGAAAACATTTGTAGTCAAATACCTTTTTTTCCCTTTAAGGGAAATAGCAACCTGTACATCTGAGACATTTCTAGGTGCCTTCCCATCCTTGCATCAGTGCCATGGTGCAAGAAAGACAGTGTCTTGGGCTACATTGTTGGTGCCCACAGTGAACTGAGGGATGTACTATTTTTAAAATCCAAATTGCTCGCTGTGGGTGCATTTGGTAAATGGGGAAAGAGACTAGGGTAGAAAAAAAACAAGTTTCTCAAGTAAGTATCATTACTTACTAGATCAGTTTGGTGCTTGTGCAAACATGCATGGACAGACTACTGAAGGGATTGTTGGGGAAATGTTTCATTTTGGTGCTTGTGCTTACTTGAACAAACTGCTGAATTTGTCATTGGGGAGAAATGTTTAATTTTGGTACTTGTGTTTACTCTGACAGACTGCTGTAGGGGTCAATGGGGGAAATATTTCATTTTGGTGCTTGTGCTTATTTGGACAGACTGCTGAAGGGTTGTGGGGAATGCTTCATTTTGGTGTTTTTGCATGCTTCATCCAGTTCACTAATAGTGATTTATTTTTCAAATTCTTTAATTCATTCTACATTTTTTTTATTTTTCATTCGCTCTTATTTCCATCTTTTTAGTCTTACAAATATCTTCCATACAGGTTTCTACTATTATAATACTAATTTTACCTCTTCTTTTACATTTTTCCTTTCTCTCATTATACTAATACCCTCTTCTACTATTTTACCCAAATATGCAGATACCTCCTCATTTCTCTCTTGTAAATAATGTCTTTGTCTAAACAGTAATGCTTTGATTTTTATTGATTTATTTTATATATTTCTATTTCCATGTCATAATAGTCTCTTGTATTATTCTGTAAATCCTCTAATACATTTCTATACATTTTCCCACACTTTATTTTCTCTTCCTTTCTTACATTATCCTGATATTGAAAAGAACACTTTTCATACTTCTTGTTAAATTCAATACACCATCAGACCAAATATTATAAAAGTACTTCATGATTATATGATCCTTTCATAACTACAATACTTCCTACTCTCCAATTTTATCCCATATTTTTTTTTATATTTTTTCATTCCGTTCTTGTTTTTATAGATTGTCTTTCTTCCATCACCTTTATCCATATTACTAAATGGTCTGAAAAATCCATCACAACTGTAACATTATCTGCTACCCCAAGCCTTCTGATATTACAAAATAATCAATTTTAGATCAAAATGACCTCCTTCAATAAGTCAACTGACTCTTCTTCCACACAGCTAATTTACCACATTTTAAAACTCCCAGTATTTTTACATGCTTCATTTTCTTTTTTGCATTTTCCCCTTAAATTACAATTAAAGTCCCTTGCAATTATATATATTCATGTTAACTACCACAGCCTAATATTTGATTAAACAAATTATTTCCTTCATTGCTTGCTTATATATATATATATATATATATATATATATATATATATATATATATATATATAAAATGCTATAATTCTATAAACATTTGAAACATGTTCTCTCCACCTCACATCCACAACAGTAAACCTTCACATCCTTACAAACATTACATTTGCTATTTTCATTGTTTTTTAATCAACACAGCCACTCCAACAACATTAACTTCCTAAGTTCCATATTATATTTCCACCCCATAATTTTGCAATTTGAAGTCTTTCTTCATTTGTCAGGTATCTTATATCCTCTAACAGAATAACATCAACACCACACTGAGCACACCATTGTAGTCTCCCTATCTTTCTTAAAGTATTAATAATAATACTGTTCACATTTACTAAATTCCTTTGTGGCAGCCACTAAAATTAAACTTAGCATTGCCTTACTGAGCAACTCCAAGTCAGTATCACATCTCAAAAAAATAATTTACTTAGTTACACCAACTTTCTCAACCAGTATTTCTGACACAGTCTGCAGGGAATTTTTAAAGTCTGCTAACTCATTACACTCCTAAAATATGACCCCATTTACCTCTTTCTCCCTTATCACATCTCCAACATCTGCAATCAACCCAAGGAAAAAATTCTTTGGAGTCTGATTGGGGTATAAAAATATCTATGCAAACACTTTCAAGCAAAGATCCTAAATCTTCAATCTTTGTTGCATATTTGGGGAAACATACATATATCTTCCCATTGTTTCTTTGTGAATTGCTCATATAATCACTCTTCCCAATACTTTCTAATCTCCCTTGATTGATTCCTACAGTTATTATGCCATATTTTCTAACAGCAGCGGATGTTCTAGATTCTACTGAAAATTCTATCAGTGTTGGTCTTTTGCTTAGATCCCCTATTTAATTCTGTTTGCCTATAGTCTGATATCAATTCTTGGTAGAAAAGGCAATGTCTAGCCTGCAATCCAAATGAATAATTGTCCTCTTCACATTCTTTTTATATAGTTCACTACTCTTTCTTTTTTGTATTTATCTGTGAGATCACTGACAAAGAAATTACAGAAGCATCATTGTATTAAAAAGTTATTATTCCCACCTTTTATGTGCAACAGCTTTTTAAGTCTCTAGTTCCAGCTTTTGTGTTATATGCATACAGTATTTGGCAAGTTGATCTTTTATGCAGCTGTTTCTTTTCATATCCATTTGAGCCTGTAATATCATACAACCCTTTTTGTTTTATTGAAAGCCATAAAAAAAATCCCACTCCAATGCCCCCTAAAACATATTAACTTAATACTAACACACAAAACTATGTACATCTTCAAATTTTGAAGTTTTACCCTCCTAAAAGGAATGTGTTCCCCAAAATGACAGCCACACTCACAAACTTGAGTTAACCTAAAAGAAAGGTTATTAAGAAGCATGGTGCAGCCTGTGCTTCTACTAAGTGCTGTCTGGTTTTGACTTGTTTTTATAGCTCTCTCAGCAGGGAAAACACCTGAATGCTTTCAGAAAACGTTATCTCTTAACCATTTCTCTTTATCAGATTGTCTCCATGGAGACATGAGGACCAGATGGAGTGTTACTACTGAGCATACATTTGTTTGCTTGAAGAAAAGTTTTATAATATTCAATGTTCTTTTTCATTTACTTGTTTTCTCTTGAAACATGTTGCTAGATCAAACTAAGGGCTTGATCCGGTTATTCCCCTATGCAAGAATGAGAAAAAGTACATCAGTTTTTCTTCTGTCATGCTCTTTTTCTTCTTTTTTTAACACTGCAGTGCCTACATTTCTTAAAACTGAACAAGGAGAAAGAAAGAAGGGAGAAAGAAAGAAAAAGCAGGAGCACCGGTTTACATTTGTATCCCCATTACACTTAAAAATAACTGAAAACACTGTATAGCATGCAAGAAACAGCATGCAAGAAACTCATGCACTATAAAAATATTACTATTAAGTCAAAACTTTCCCCTCCCCTAAGTATTTTTCTGAACATTAATGACATGAAGTAAGGCATATGCTTAAGAGTCCCCTACAGGTTTAACAAAGTCCAGGAAAGGTCCAATATTTCCAGCTATTCTTGTTCTGTCATAGTTCATGAATATAATTATTGCTTTGTAATCCCGCATTTGTCAATTTCAAGTTATTGGTTTTATTTCTGCTCATCTCCATCTCCCAAATCCTGTCTCTGCCTAATTTCCAATGTACTCTTGATTCTTCTAGTCAACTCTTGTGTTTTTTTTTTCTTCTTCCAAGCATTTTCCATTGACACATTGGAAAAGGTTTCACTGGCACAGTCTCTCTCTGGTCTTTATTACCAGAAGAACAAGAGGCAGAATCTTACTCTATTTCACAGCTCACTTTTTGTTGGACAAACCTTTATTTCCTTCTTAGCACATACTGCATCAAAAAAAAATATTTTGTCCCTCCAGGAAAGAATATTTTGAAGATAGCTGGATACAGCCATTTGAATCTCATGCTTGCTTTTCGAAGTTCCCTGAATAGTGAAATAAATGTACTCCTGTTTTGCCTGGTGTACAGTATGAAATCATTCTCCACAAACACTCTGCTGTCTCCCATTTTAGTACTTTTTTCTTCTGCCACAGTTTTGTCAGAATCAACTCCTTCTGCTGGTAGGATTGCATCTTCACTATTATAGGTCTAGGTTGCTTTCTCTCATAGCCAGATTTGGAGCATGTACATGATGTGTCCTTTCAATTAACTCCTGCCGTGGAATACCAGTCCAGTTGCTTATTTGTGCTTTCATAAAATTAATACAGTCTGTTCCTTCCAGCTTCTCTGGAGCAACAGAATATCTTAGGTTTTCAGGACATGCGCTCTCCAATAGTTCTATTTTTTGAAATAGCTCTTCTTGAGCCGTCTCATATTCAGCCAGACTTTTCATCATTTCACCCTCCGATTTTTGCAGTTCTACCACCTCATCTGAACATCCGTTTAAAGCTTCTTCTATTTTCTTCCAGCTTTTTATTTAAGCTGATATACTCCATCAGTATTTCAGGTATTTTAATCAGATATGCATGCAGTTGTCTTATGCTTTCCTGTAGGTTACTGTAAGTCATGTCCTGACCTTACACTGCTTTTTTGCTAAACAGCTGCAGTATTCTTCCCAATCAATGTTTTTTTCCTCACCTTTTGTAGCTGGTTTTCTTTCATGGCCTCTGTATTTCCTTTTTCCTGGCATCCAGGCAGTGCACTTAGCAGGTAGTTAGTGAAATGTTCCCAGAAATAAAAGTCCACTGGCTTTTTCTGCTGAGTTTCTGTTTTCACATTGGGAGGGCTAGCATTAAGCTGTCACTCAATGTGCAGCCATGTTGGAAGTCCTTGTTGTAGGTGGGTCTTGATGCAAAGAAAGCATTGGACAAAGTAAGCTGGGATTTTATGAATATGGGAAAGGAAGCATTTGCATTCCCTGATAAAGTTATAAGGTTGATTAGTAGAATATATGAGGAATTGGATACAAAATTTTAAGTAAGGGGTTCCTCTTTGATAAGTTGCATTTGAGTAGATGAACCAGGAAGGGGTGTCCTTTTTTCCCTTTGTTATTTGCATTAGATTTAGAATCTTTGGCAAAGAAAATCAGAGACTCAGCAATTCAAGGATATAATTGGTATGGGAATCAAGAAAAGTTGGCTTGATATGCAGATGATGTTTTATTCCTAATAAATCCAGAAAAGAACATTTCAGTGTTGTGGAACTTTCTAAGACAATTTCAAGTCTTTTCTGGATATACAAGTAATGAAAATAAAAGCAACAGCTGTAAACTATGCAATCACAGAAGGACTGGTTCAGCAATACCCATATTTGTGGGGAGATGATAAAATGAAGTACTTAGGAATATGGGTTGAAAAAGATTATGTTATGGCAACTAACGATATGTGGGAAGAGAATAAACAAAAGATAATACATTAAAACGGAGACATTAGAAGGCCTGTTTTGCGGATATGGGTAGGAAAGATACAAGCAGTGAAAATGTTTTTAGTCCTTTTAGTTTTATAGACAGGTCAGGCATATTTTTAACTACCAGAGAAGTCGTGTATAGCAAGTAATAAAGAGGTGAAGGATTTTATCGGGAAGGGGAAGAGTACAACAGTCAGTTAGAATAAGTAGATCTTTCCAATATAACAAGGTGGTTTGGGATTGCCTAATTTGAAGGGTCTATATTACCTTATCAAAAAGCCGTAATATTGAATGGCTTTTCATCAAACCGTAAAAGTCGAAAGCTGAAAATAGTGAAAATGTGAATGAGCAAATTCTTTCTCTGGAAAAGAAACCACTTGGCCAGCCTTGTGAATTTTCCCTTTTCCCCACTGTAGTGCAATCTCGGAGTTGGTATATTTAGTTAGGGGGTGGGGGGGTCAAGCCTCCCACTTTGTTATGCTTAGTGTGTAGTTGGTGGTAGGGCTAGTAATTTCTTTCCCAGGGAAAGAATTTGCTCATTCATGGTTTTGCTATTTTCAGCTTTCGACTTTTACGGTTCGATGAAAAGCCGCTTGATATTAAGGCTTTTTGATAAGGTAGTAGAGACCCTAATTTGAATGGGGTATTTCAGAACTACACAGGTAAGGCTCCTATACATAGAACAAGCAGAAAGCTGTGATTCGTAGTAGAAAGGGATGATGATGATGAAACAGGGGAAGCTCAAGAAACAGGGAGACACTAGAATTTTTTGATGCAGATCCTTAAAAAGAATAGCAATAAAATTACAGAATATTATATTCATAAAGTATCAGAAAGTATTCCAAGAACTAAGTCAACACTGGAATGGAGAAAGGAGATTCTACTGATAGGGATGACTGCAATTAGGGGTACAGAGAATAGGCAAGAGGGGGCTGGAATTTATTGGAGAAAACTGGCAAAAGAACCAAGGTACTGGGAGCAAGTTATCTGGAGAGGGAAAGGTAACAGAATGGGAAGAGGTCAACAATTTATTTGGACTGCAGGTTAGGGACTGGCTTCCCTATCAAGGATTGATATCAGAGTATAGCAAAGAAAAAGAAACAGGGGTTCCTAAATGAAGCACCAGCACCTGTAGAGTTTTTGTTCTATGAAGAACATAAGCTGCTATTAAGGAATAATTAGTAGAGTGCATAAAGTATTGTATGATAACTATAAGAATCAATCAGAGGATGTTAGAAAGGACTGGGAGGAGAGACTGAATGAGCAATTCACAAAGAAACAATAGGGGGATACATATACTGTATGTCTCCCAAATATGCAACAAAATCCAGAAGATTTAGGATTTTTGCTTGGAAGTGTTTATTCTTTATACCCCAAGTAAACTCCAGAGAATTCTTCCTCAGGTAGACAGCAAATGTTGAAGGTGTGATGGGGAAGAAAGATGTAATTGGAAACATATTTTCTGAGTGTAATGAGCTGACAGTCTTTAAAGAGTCTCTGCAAGCTATTCTATCAGAGATACTGTGTGAGCAAATTGGTTTATATAGGGAAATTATTTTTCTGAGCTATTTTACGGAATCAGAATTGTCTAGAAATAGTAATGCCTTGTTGAGTCTAATTATGATGGCTGCCAAAAAATGCAATTACTAGAAAATGGAAATCAAAGTCTAAACTAACTGTAATAGAAGTAGTGAGTATAGTAACAGAAATAAAAAAGACTGGAATTAGGATCTTTAGAAAAGGGAAAGAGCAAATTACATAGGGGAAATGGGAATTGTGGGAATAATACATACGGGGAGGAATTAGGTTTAAAAGAAGGCAGGATTCAAATTATTTAGAAGGCAGGATTTGAATTAGCTATGCAATATTTGACAATGACTAGGTAGATTATAAATTATGTACAATGCTTGCAACTGAAATTATGTCAACATGATTTTTGATGTATAATGCTTACAACTAAGATTATGTCAATATGGTTTGTTTTCACCTATATACATGTATGATTGCTTATGTCATAAGTGATAATTTAATAAAGATGTTCCTTGTTTAAAAGAAAAAGACCCACCAACAGGGGTATTTTCTTAAATTCTGCTTCCATGTGTATCTTCATTGTTTTGTTAAGGTTGTCAAACATTTGCCTCCTCTCTTTAAAACCATATCGATCCATATCTGTCAGTTTTGGCATCACCTCTGCCATTCTTTTAGCCATTATAGACACAAACAATTTATAATTATAGTTAAGAACAAAAATGGGTCTATATGAATCTGGATTTGATGGGTTTTTACCATCTTTAGGTATTACAACTACCATGACTTTCTTTCAGGATGCTGGTGCTTCTCCCTCCTTTCAAGATGCTGTTAAAACCTTCAAAATCTTTATCACTTTTTTCCCTCCTGACTTCCAAACTTCCACAGGAATACCATCTATTCCTGGAGACTTTCCTGTAGATTTTTTATACATCACCATTTTTATTTCATCTCCTCTTGTCCTAACTTACCCAACCTAACTCTAAATAACTCTCATCTTCTAACCTTGGCATATTTAATTCTTCCATAAACCTTTCCATTTGTACATTTTCCTGATTTCCACATTTCTCTGCTTTGTACATATTTTTATAAAATGTTTAAATTATTTATAACAACTCTACATGATCTCTGGTTATTTTCCATATTATAGGCTCCCTGAGCTTGGGAACATTGTTTTGTACTTTATGCTGCCTGAGCCTTTGTATAAAAAGCTTTTGTGCACTGGAGTTATCATCAGAGAGGACCCATCCCACTTTAATTTTTGCCTCATATATCCTCCTAATCAACCTTATAATTTTATTAGGGATTGCAAATGCTTCCATTGCCCTGCTCATAAAGTTCCAACTTTCTCTGTCAAATGCCTTTTCTGTATTAAAACCCACCAACATTAGTGGTATTTTAATATTGTCAAATATTTACCTCCCCTCTACAAAACCACATTGCTCCATATCTATCAATTCTGGCATCAGCTTTGCCATTCTTTCAGCCATTATAGTCATAAACACTTTACAATCATGGTTTAATATTGAAAAAGGCCTGTAAGAAGCTGGATCTCATGGATCGTTACCCTCCTTACATACTACAGCTAATACTACTTTCTACAAGAATGTTGGTAATTCTCCTCCTCTTAAAAAACTGTTAAACATAACCTTCCCAATCTTTATCAGTTTTTTCCATCCTAGCTTCCAAACTTCCACAAGAATACCATCTATTCATTGGAACTTTCCTGTGGATTGGTTATACATCACCATTTTTATCTCATCTCCTCCTATCCTAACTTAATAATTGAGCCTAATCTACCTTTAACTTTGGCATAGTTGCTTCTTCCATAAATATTTCCATCTGTACCTTTTCTTGATTTCCATATTTCACTGCCTTATAAAGACTTTCACAGAATTTCCAAAATATTTCAAATACCTCTACAGGGCCTCTTGCTCCCTTCATTGTTATAGGCTCCCTAAGCTTGGTGACAGCTCTTTCAACTTTCTGTTGCATGAGTTGTTGTGCTACAAGTTTTTGTGTTCTAGAGTTATCAAAAAACAGTTTCTTAACAGCAGTATTTCTAAACTCATGCATATTGTCGAGGTAATCCCTTATTTTCTGTTTAGCATTCTACAGATGCTCCTATTCTTGTTCTGTGAGACCCCCCCATTCTGCAATTTTTTAACATTTGTCAGTCCCACTAAATAATTCTTACTACTTCTTAACCATATCTCCCTTCCTTTTATTTCCACCCAATTTTTAAACTCCACTTTAACATTATCCCACTCCTTCTTCTTTCAGCTTTTTCCAGGTTGGGGTCACCACAGTGGATCACCTGTCCACTCATGATTGGCAGTGGAGTTTTTACAGTGTCGAGTTGCCCAACCTTCCACAGAAGGCACACACATGACGCACTCACGCCTAGGGCCAATTTAGAGTGTCCAATCCACCTACAGCATGTCTTTGGGATGTGGGAGGAAACCCAAGCAACCACAGGGAGGACATGCAGACTCCGCACAGAATGCACCCCAGCCAAGGATCGAACCAGAGAACCTCTTGCTGTGAGGTGGCAATGCTAACCACTACACCACCATGGCCGCCCTTTAACATTATCCCACTCCATAGTTATATTTTCAGAAGATGTTTCTATCTTCTGTAATAGCTCCTGAATAATTTATACTACTCATTCCTTAAATTCCTCTCTCTTCAACAGATAGGTGGACAAGTGCCAGTGTCTAATTTTTTAATTCATTACTCTGTGTTTTTATTTTAGTTATTATTGGAGCGTGATCTTAAATAGTTATTGGGTGCATATCAAGACCTTCAATTAAATGCACATGTTCTTGTGAAGTGTAAATTCTGTCTAGCCTAGCCCAATTTTTTTATTTTGGGGGAATTATATGTATATTTACTCTGAACTCCTTGTATTGAATTCAAATTTTCCATGCTAAATATTTTCATAAATTACTTCAAAAATCTACCCTCCTTTGTTATATTTTCCATTCTGGGCCTCCCAGACACATCTTCACTGCTGCTAAGCAAATTGCAGTCTCCACTGATAAGTACAATTCCTTGCTGAAAGTTGTCTATTTCTCCCAGAATTTTCTTAAGCTCCATTATAGCAGTTTTAGCTGGAATATAAATACATGCCAGTGTAATTCTCCTTGCTGGCCAGTAGTCCCCAAGTGTTACAAATGCCTCATATTATTTTTTTATCCTCCTCTATCACTATTGGAGCTTGTCTTGCACTTAATATAAGTAACTACTATTTTTCAGTGTTCCAGGTATTCCACTGAATAAACATCCTGAAACATTTCTTTATCAAATTCACATGTTCAGTTCTTTCTAAATATGTATCCTGTAGCATAGCTATTTGCACTCTACATTTTTAATATAGTTCACTACTCTTTCTTTTTTGTATTTAACTGTGAGACCTTTCACATTTAAAGATAATATGGAAAGTGTTGTCATTATGATAAGAAGTTATTACTCCCATGTGCTATGTATAACAGCTTTTTTTATAATGTCTAGTTTCAGCTTTTATGGCACATGCATACAGTAACGATTGGCAGGATGATCTTTTATACAGTTGCTTCTTTTCATATCCATTTGAACCTATGTCACATCTTATAAGACGTTTTGTTTTACTAAAAGCTCTCAAACAAAGCAAGAACATCCCCCAGGACGTATTAACTTAACACAAACACATAAAACTATGTACATCTTCAAATACTGAAGTTTAATCCTCCTAATAGAAACAACTGTCCCAGATTACAGCCACACTCATAGGCTTGAATGAACCTACAATGAAAGTTATCCACTCTAAGACTTATAGTACACCCTGTGCTTCTACTTATCCTAAGTGCTTTCTGATTTTGTCTTACATTTATTCCTCACCCAGATGTTGAAAACAGCTTGAATGACTTCAGAAAACATTATCTCCTATCCACTGAAAGTATTCTATTTTTATTGCTCCCATATCAGACTGTCTTCATTGAAACATGAGAACTTGATACACAGCTGCCTTCCACTACAAACCTCTCATCTTGCACTGTGAACAGTTCATTGTTGTTATATTTACTTACTTCCCATTAACACATGTTAATAGATCAAACCAATGCCCTTAATTCAGTAATTCCCCTATGCAAATGCAAGAAAACATATCAATTTTACTTATATTGTGTTCCTTTTATACTGCAGTGCCTATGTTTCTTAAAACTAAAGAAAGAAAATACAAAGGAAAATGGTGCACCTGTTTACTATAATAACACTATTACAAAAATAAACTGAAAAATGTTTTACTTTATAGCAAGCAGTATAGCTCATGTTTTATAAAAATACTGTTAACAAATTTGTTTGACTCACAGTTACCTATTTCCTCCTTCTTCCCGCTCCTTATCTTTCTCTGAAACATTAATCACATGAAGTAGTGCAAATGTTTTGGGAGTCCCTACAACTTTGACAAAGTCAAAAACGTCCAATATTTCAAGGTTTTCTTGTACCTTCATACTTCACAAATGTAACTGATGCTTTGTAATTCCACATTCATTCATTATTTTCAAAGTTGTTGGTTTTCTTCCTATTGATTCCCATCTCCCCAAATCCAGTCTCTGGTTCATTTCCAACATACTCCTCATTCTTCTAATCAATTTATGTGTTTTTTTCTGTCTTTCAAACATGTTCCCTTGGAACATTAAAATGTTTCACTGGCACAGTCTCTCTCTGATTTTTATCATCAGAAAAATAAGAAGCAAATCCCCTTTTGTTTGATAGCTCACTTTTTTGGACAAATTTTTATATTTTCTCCTTGGCATGTTCTGCAGAAAAAAATGACTGATGCTCTGGGGAAAAATATTCTGAAGATAGCTCGATACAGCAGCTTGAATCTCACACCTGCTGTTTCATGGGGTCCGTTTATAACCAGCCACAAAGATAAAACTGGGTAAGTATTCCACCATATTTTTTTTCACATTTCAAAACAGCTTCCAACCTATACTTTCCTTTCCATAAGTTTCTCTCATCGCTCACGTACAATATTATCAACAATTTCACACAGATCCTACATGCATTTTTAACATTGTCTTCTTTCACTTCACCAGTTCTGAACTGCAAAGTTTAACTTACTACCAGAAAACAAATAATTGTTCCACGGATAAATGTCCTATTTATTAAACAATTCCAGAAATTTCATCATCAGTCAATCCATAACTCTAAATATCTCAGTGCAAGAAATCTGGACAAAGGCCCAAAAGGGCCATATTTTCAATATTACTCTTATAAACTCAGAACGTTGCTAGACGAATAGGATTGTACACGCATGCATTTTCTAAAGGCTATAAAGTCTGAAACCCAAAAAAGTATGTCATTTAGTTACTTCAATCTGCACTGATTTTCCAGAAAAGTACTAATATTTATGAGGAATGGCTCAAAATATGATGCAAAAATCTGGACATTCTGCAAAAAGCTGTACAGCTAAGTGGTATGAGTACATAATTTTTCAAATGTTAAGTCACAAAAATTCTCTGTCCCAGTATGTATAAAATACCAAAATTCTTGAGGTTTAAAACAAACAGTTACCAAACTGTCCCATACATAGAATCTGTTTATTATAGTGTCTTTTTTTGTTCTTATTTTTACAACTTGTCTTCTCTTCTTTTTAAAAAACAGTTTTACTTGCAGTTGTTTGCTGCTCTCCTTTTTTGTCTGCTGTCATCATGGCATATGTTTTAGCTATTGTATTATATGCTGCCACAAAACCAGATGCCTTTCTAGTTTGTTGCTGTTCTCCTCTTACTTTCTCTCACTGCTGCATAAGTTTTAATTGTTATATTTCATGCTGACATCACCTGATTCTTTTCGACATTACCAACCTCAGCACTACCGAAAAGTTATCTGCCATGTCAACCCATGAAACAGCATAACTGTCATCTAGATCATCTTGCTTGATTATTTTTAACAGGTCATCATCTGCAAGCCCTCCTGATGCCAGTTCTGTTATCTGCACGACTTCAACAGACTCTGCTACTTCCTTCTCCATGTAGACAGCTAAATGCTGCTCATCTGTAACATCCATTACATAGGAAAATGTATTTATATTGTGAATCTGCATAATGAACTAATTTTTAACCAAGTTCTCACTTTCCACTTCCAAACTCTACATAGCTTTTCTCTCCTCCTCCTCCATAATGCTTTTTTTCCTTAAGCCTCTTCCTTGCTGCTGTAGGAGCCCTCCAGTGCCATCTAGCAGCTCCAAAGAGTTAGAGGAGTTCTCTGATGCACAAGTCAAATTTCACTTAGTAATAAATACCACCTTTTCTCTACCCAGAAAAGAGGGCACTAGTAGTGGGACTAGACCAATCAACAAAGGATAAAATAAATAAAAAAAATGCTTAGCAGGATTCAACCTTTAAAGCCAAGGCTACTGCAACATCGATCATTTGAATATGTACTGTTATAGTTAGCTTACCTACACAGCTGTACGTTTTCTCTAAACTAGCTTTACATATTTAGAAGATTGGCTGTAAGGCAGGAGGCCTCACCCTCAATACTACAAAACTGAGGAAATTTTCTTTGGAAATTCAAAATGTTTGAATTTCAAGTCCAGTAAAATAAGACAGAAGATAAATAATGACTACACTTGATATTTGAAATTATGCTAAACATGATAGGACATAGGTTCATAAATTCATACCAGGCTAATGACCACCAGGGTCTTCACAAGCGTACCCAGTTTTGTCCCAGAGTTCCCCTAGATGCCTATATGGTGGGTTATGTTAGTAAAGCGGTAGCTATGGGTTATGTGGGGTGGGGTTATGTTAGTCGGGGATTCATTTACTTGCTGTCAACTTCTGTCCATCAGAGACATGAGGCCAGACCAGGAGTGAATTTGTGATTTCCCATCCAGTGATCAAGGTTTCTTTTGAATAAGGCCAGGGATGAATTCTGCTTAATGCAGATAGGGAGCTTAGTCCATAGCATGGGAATCCTTTGAGACACATATCAGTCCTTCCAGCAGATTCTATTTATATCACAAAGTTCAGGTCCTTGGATCTAGTATTTTTTTGGTGCTGTTTGTCTTGTGGATGTGTAAGAGATGCATCAGAGCTGGATCTAAGGATGCCTTATAAGCTAGGCATATATCACCTCTCAGTAACCTGTAGGAGACCGAGTACAGATTTAGGACCTTAAGGTGATCTGCAATGGGACAGGGTATTCATACCTAGATTCTTCTGGAGAGGATTCCAACTGTTTTAAATGCCTGGTTAGGTACATGACAAAAGGGGCATTATTACTCAATGATGGGTCTGATAAGGGCTGGGTAGACTGTTACTATTGCTTCCTTGGACCTGCTTATCAGTTGGGTGACATAGAATGATTTTTCTATCTTGGTTACATGCTGGTTGAATGCCAAATTACTACATGTACATTTTCCCAGATCCCTAACTATCAAGTCAGCTCTTACAGGTGTTTTATCAGTGAAGTAATTAGCTTGTGTGGATGCTTTCCCAAAGGTCACTATAATGCATTTCTTTGTATTAAGTTTTAATCCATGGCTTTTGTACCACTCAGTTGATTGTGCTAGACCCTCTTATAAGATGTTGGTGTCATTGGGGAATCTTTGATGGCTCCCAATTTACAGTCATCTATGAAATTTGTGAGCCAGAAGCCTCTGACATTAGCCTTGACTTCCAAGAAGTAGATGCCAAACAGGAGCGGGTTTAACATAGAGCCCTGGGGAACTTTACTGGTGACCAGTCTCTTGGTTGAGGTGGTCTCACTGATCTTGACTTCCTGGGTTCTACTTGTGAGCCTGCTGGCAATCCAGTGAGTTATGTAGGGATGTATGCCTACTTCTGAGTGTTTGTCAACAATACCTGAGGGAGGTATCATATTGAACACCTTGGCCATGTCAAGGTAGGCAGTATGCACCATTTTTTTCCTCATCTATAGCCATGGTGACCCTCTTGAAGTCTACCAGGTTAAGTAGGCAAGACCTTACCTTAACAAAGCTAAACTGGGATTGGTCCAGTGTCTGTAAGTTGCCAATGTCCTTGTTTATCAATTTCCATAATAATTAATCCCATGGTTTAGATATTAGACTTGTCATACTGGTGAGTCTTGTAGTTCCTGGGGTTAGCTGATGGTCCACCCTTATGAAGAGAGATGACTGTTGTGTGGCCCTCCATTCACCTGGCATGTAACCTATTTTGAAGCTGTAGTCGAAGAGTGCATCAAGTGGTCCTGGTAGATTATGTTTTAGGCTCTTTAGGAGGCAACTGGGGATATTACTGGGGCAAAATGAAGCAGTCTTTTTGGCTTTAGCGAGCACATCCAGGAGCTATTGCCTGTTGATGGTTGAGGAGTATGCTAGAAGGTATTTCACAGGGAGTGGGGGGGTTAAGTTAGAGCTAAATTTACCATCCAATAGGTTTGTTATGTCACCCTGATCAGTGAAGGTTGTGCAATTTATCACCAGTTCTGCACACTGTTGAGTATTACCTTTAAGGTTCCTAACATAGCCAAAGAAGACCTTGTGATTGTCTTTTGCATGGAGGCTATCCTGACCTCGCACTTGGCCTTGATGGACTTTATTAGACTTCTTTGTTTCTTGTTTAGTTGAATCAGAGAGCTCCTGCCTCTGTGAGAGTTGCTTTTTCTAATTTTAGCCATGGGCTTTTTTGTTTTGTTATATAGCCTAAGGTAAGATTCCACTAGTGTGGTTTCTTTTTGGTGTTGGATCTGGGCTTACTTCTGGTTGGTACAGCAGTCTCAGTGCAGCCAATTACATGTTTGTACAATGTTTCTTCAAATAATTCTGCATAATTAGATGTGCCTTGGGGTTTGGGGGAGCCATGATCTTTGACAAACTGTTTAGCATGTTGTAGTTTACTTTAATATACTTCCTGTTACTGGTTCAATTGGGTTTTCCAGGTTGATCTCTATTTTGAAGGAAACAGTTTTGCGCTCCAACTTCATGTGACACAGGGTGAAGGGGGGAGTGCAACACTCTCCCATGTTGGTGAGTCCTAGGTCCAATATGCTTGATCCTCTGGTTGGTGTGTCTGGTATCTAGTCATGGTGGTTGTGTTAATAAAGTCTAGGAAACACTGTGCCTGTGATTTAGAGGAAGTGTACATTTCCCAGTCTATAGATGGGTAAAGTCTACCATGAATAGGGTATTTGGTTGGATGGTGAGTGCCTATAGTATGTCTAGGTAAGAGTTGTGAGCTTCATGGATAACAGAGGGTGACCTGCAGCTGTCCAGTACATGGTAGGGAAACTTGTCTATGGACCTTTATATGGATGAACTCCAGGATATCATTCTTTTTAACCAACCTACAGTTGTATTTGCAGATAATGCAGATCAAGACACCTCCACATTCAACACCTGTCTGTGCTGCTCTTGGTCTAAATGTGTGAAAAGCACTGTAGCATTCCACTGCTAGAGTACTTTCTTTGGCTTTAAACCAGGTCTTGGTAACAGCACATATGTCTACATTCTTCAGAGTGAAGAGAGCTTGTAGGGTGTGGAGTTTCTTGTTTAGGTTCCTAGCACTGAGCAGTAACACCTTGCTTTGCATTTTTTTTTTTTTTTTTTTTTTTTTTTGCTACGTTGGTAGTTTTGTTATTTTGACATTGCCTAAAATGCTCTAAGGGGATAGATAACATTTTAGCCAATATCCAAAAGCACAAGGGAGACAGATGCCGACCATCCTTGGCAAAACAAAGTGATCTGTTAACCATGTCTTCCCATGCTGACAGATATTGCATTCCCCTACAGTGACACCAGAAACTAAGCCAATTACTAAAATCAGTCATTATAAGGTCATATGGCACATACTCATCTGTGACACATATTCAGACAGAGATCCATAATGTCACTTTTCATATAGTGCAGTGATGTATGCCTCAGGTCATTTACACCCACATGGACTATGAAAGAATCACATTGGTACCTGTGAAACAATGACTTGAGTACATGTGTGATATTGTGGATTGTACTTCCAGATAAGCAACTAAATGCTATGTTCTTGTCCAGCTTGGTTAGAGGAGTATCTGTGTGTCATACAATTGAATCCCCTATGTCAAGAGTATTAGGTAAAGTGTTTGCTTGCCTTATGGACTTTGTTCTTGTGGGATTATTGGTTGTAGGCTTATGTGTGGTGTTAGGTGCTGTTTTTGGCATGTGCTTTATTGATTGCTCTACTAGGTGTTGCAGTTTGACATCTTAGGAAGTCTTTGAGGTTTGGAGAAGTTTCTTTTAAGTGCCTCAGCATAAGAAGGTCTATGTCTGTGGTGAGCAGTATGTTCAAAGGATGCACTGTTTGTGTTACTGACAACCTTGTTTCTAAGCAAAATTTTTGCTCCAGGAAAGTTTTGTACGTCTATCTCTTGCATACTGTGTAAGTTTTTTTAAGGATTAAAAGGCTGTCCAAGTACAAGAGACAATTGCCACATTGTCTCAGGATTGCCATATCTACCAAGCTGGCCAAAGAGACATTTGGAAATTGCAAATCCATGTTGTCAGGACCTGTATTAGGATTGGGATATTATGGTTTAGGGTCTTAGTTTTACAGGGATCA
The DNA here is from genome assembly GCF_019279795.1 of Protopterus annectens. Classification (NCBI taxonomy): domain Eukaryota; kingdom Metazoa; phylum Chordata; order Ceratodontiformes; family Protopteridae; genus Protopterus; species Protopterus annectens. Next base: position 676,447,716 of record NC_056736.1, read on the forward strand.
CTTAAGTTGTATCTAGGATGAAGGCTATTTGTTTGATAATGCTATGATCTTTGTGCTGTCTGGCCCTCTATCTGACTACCTTAAGCTTAGCTCCACACAAAGCCTTTCTGTTTTGCAGGTTAAAGTCCTAAGAACTAGCTTTATAAATTTGCTACTATACAAGGTACTGCTAATCACAATTGAGAGGTGAACAGCTCCATGAAAATACATCTATGTTTATACAGACAGAAAAAGCTGAAAACGAACTCCTGTGTCCTCTGTTCGATAAACATCTACACTTTAAGATCCCTGGAGTGCCTCCCACCTTATGCCATACGACAGAAATCCTGGAACTTTTTAATGTAAAAGCACAACAAAAGTATCTCTCAAGTGCAGATTGACAGGAAACTAAGTCCCTAAAAAGACCTCTGGCTGATGAAACAATCTCACTAAGTCTCCATGTGTGTTTCCCAACTCAGACTGACCAGGCTATTATACTACTGCTACTAGAATAGCAGTCACAGTCTTCTTAATGCAAAAATGCACTTTGGTTAGCCAAAAGTGAAAATGTAGCAACTAGCTACAACAAATAATTGTCACTAAGCTCATCTGTGTGTTTCCCAACTCAGGCAGACCAGGATTCCTTTCTACTCCAACTAGAATTGCAATCTTAACCTCCTTAATGTAAAAACACACATTAGATAGACAAAAGTGAAAAGGTAAAAGAAACAAATCAAATAACTAGCTACAACAAGTAATTCTCACTTTACGCCTCCCTATGCATTTTCCATCTTCAACTAACCAGGCTATTTTTCTACCCCTACTAGAACTGTAGCCCCAGACTTCTTGCTGTAACAATACACTTTAGTTAGCTACAAATGCAAAGGTACTGTAAACAAGTCTAACAACTAGCTACAAGTAATTGCAAGGTGATTAATGAGGAACACGCAGATTTTAAGGCAATTTCAAAGTACTCTAACAGTCTAAGGGGAGGACCAGCCTAGTTTCTTCTGTCAGTAACCAGCAAGACAAGCAGAGGAGATAAGGATGGGAGGACTTTCTAGGTCCAGGTATACAGTATGGCCAAGCAGCTCAAAAGCCTCCAAGTATAAAACTAAAATAGTAATAAAGAGGGTGGGAGGGAACTACACTCAGAAAAACACCTAGGCCCTGCACAGAAACCAAAACGCAATGAGGACTATAAAAATGTGTTAAATTAATAGGTTTAACTTCAGATAAAGAGCTAAACACACACAAAACAGATTTAAATGGTAAGACAAGTTCAATTATAAATGTACTTTAAATGTTTATCCAACAGAGTATACCAACAAAAATAAATATTCTTTGGTAAAATAAAAACAGGAAACAGAGAATAAAAGCAACGAAATAAAACATGAGCAGAGGGACCATAAAACATTTAATTTAATGAGACAACCAATAAAAGGTTAGAGCTTTCACCATAGCTTCATCAGACCTTGTTAATTCCAAATGAACACGTCAAAAATATATAGTAATTTAAAAAGGTCTTAACCAGTCAGCATAAACTGACATAAAAATGATAGCATTTTAATTAACTAAAACAAGCATAATCAATTCAGTTGAAAACATAAACAAATCCAAGTGAAAATGTTGCTAACCACAGTAAGAAAAACATATTTAATGTATTTAAATATGTGTGTGTGTGTGTATGTATATATATATATATATATATATATATGTAAAAAATATATCCACATATAAAACATAATTAATAAACAAACTAAAAATATTAATTCCTTATTTTTTTGTCATTCTAAAATTGGTTTAAAGGAAACATTTTTATTCAGTCCCTTACCCTGGTCAGCTCTCAACCTAATAATCCATCTGACCTCCATGGTTTGTTATATTCCTTACACCCCTTTCATGTAGCTTAGTCTCACAATAAATATAACCAAAAATCTAAAGACATGTAGTCCATTAGTATTTATAACATATTTCGCTAAGGCATTTATGACAGAATTTAAATGGATATTGTACAGATGTTCCCCTATCCTGTCTTTTAAGATCCTGTCCATTTTACTAACGTAGAATGCCTAACATTAAAAACAATAGGCTAAATAGACATGTTGTGTAAAAAATTAGCACTAACTTTAAATATATACTTTTGACCCATATCAGGATGTTGAAAACAGCCAGTATTATCAATATAAGGACAATAATTGCATCTTCCACATGGTTGGGTAAGACTATTCTGATATACTTCACTTCTAACAAGTTCCTTTGGATAACATAAAAGTCTTCTCAGACATTTCTTATTTTTATACCTAAAACGGAGTGTGCCCCCCTACTATTCTTTTTTCTGTTAGATCTACAGTCAAAATATTCCAGTGTTTATTGATATTCTTTATAATCTCTTTTTTATCACTGGTATAATACATAGGAATGTGAGCCAATCTTACAAGATCAAAATTAACTATCTTCCGAGGTGGAGAAACAGCTTGCTTAAAAAAATATGGTCATACCACATCCTTCCTCAATGATGGAACCACACTTAGAGTGTTATCTGTCACTGTTATACTATAACCTCTCATAACCAACCTATCTCTAAGATCTGATACTTCAGATAAAAATCCTTCTTCAGAGACATTAAGCCTGGAGGCTCTCATTCCTTGCTCCTGTATGATATTTTTAAAGCCATATGCCAGGTGCATATTATGTCTTTTTTATTTTTATTCTTATTGTGATTTGCAACATTTTCACTTGGGTGTTTTATCTTTTTTAACTGATATGATTATACTTGTTTTAATTAACTGAAATGACATAATTTTTATGTCAGTTTATGCTGACTGGTTAAGACCTTTTTAAACTGCTATATATATATAGTTGGCTTGTTCAGTTGGAATTTACAAGGTCTGATGAAGCTATGGTGAAAGCGCTAACCTTTTATTAGTTGTCTCATTAAATTAAGTGCTTTATGGTCCCTCTGCTTGCATTTTATTTTATGTTTCCTACTTTAAATGTTTACTTATTTTTTGAATATGATTTTTTTTCTAAAGTAATAAAGACATTGATATGTTTTCAACCCTAATACATTTTCTCTGCTCCACATAAAGATATAGACATTTCTGGTTTATATAATAAAGCACTGCATACCGGCAGAATATCATACCTGCAGTAACTGGCATAACTTCATGCTTCAGTGCTCTGGCCATCCCTAAATATGCTGCTATGCCATTATAAAGCACAGTCAGATGTACTTCACTGCTGAATACTGAATAAAAAAAGAAGTTTCCTAACAACTCCCCATCATTGGTCTTGCCGTTTGCTTTCACCACTGACATTCTCCTTAGCTGAGGCTACTGCAGCGAAATTAGAATTTACCTATATTGCATAACCTGGAATTTAATACATTATTTACAATGGCATTCCCTTGTGTTAGAGTTCTGCAACACAACAAAGTTTACAGCAGTGATTAAATAAAATGCTCTGGTTCAGCATACATGTAGTCCTGTGGTATACATACTCTTCCAGGACAGACAATCTGAAACATCTCTTCAGCCATGTTCCAACTCTATATGTGTGCTGTCTGCAACATATTTCCTAAGAAAATTATCCAGGGAGATGCTTATATATAAGTACACAGGTAAAAGTCCTTTTCAGCAGCATCCTTCCACAGTTTTACTGTGCATTTACAGATGGCTGAGCAATTAACATTTAGCATAAGGTTATTAGTGAGCTTGTCATGACCCCTTTCATTTTTGCCTAAATCAGCCTTACTTCATTAGGATGTGAATTTTTAATGTTGTGTAGCCATTACAAAAAAGTTTTCTGAGGGATAACAGTGCAGGTACATACATCGATGGGGTCTTTTTTGCATTAGACCACTACTTTGTACAGTTTTCCTAAATATTCTTCAAGAAGATGTGTTTAATGTATAATTGTCCTTTAGTACCCAGACATATATTTACAGAGAATATTAACAACTCAAAATAACAAGTTGAATACTGATACAAATTTTCCAACTTTTTTATTATATGCTGTTATGATAAAAGTAGGTAAAACTACAAAACTCAATCTTAAAAGTGACTTCATGGTGCAACTGCAAAACATTTTAAAAACAATATTAAACTGTCACAACAATCATATTCAGGAAAAAGACACACAATGAGCATGATGAACTTTCTCTTATATAAGCTTTAGATACTTGGGCTTCTCATGTGAGCCACAATATAAACATGCAGGTATGTAATTATCAACAATGTTAAAACAATTTAATACATTGTCATATCCTTAATCTTTTTTCATGTTTGACCCAAATCTCAAGAAATTACATTTGAGGCACATCCTTTTAACAACACAGGTGATTCATGACACATCTGGCAAAGATTAATTTTACTAGCATCAAAACGCATTATGGTTCCAAAAAATAGTAAAACATTTATAGCAATGAATTAAAAAGGAGCTATAGGCCTGCACTGAGAACTTATGGGAAATGTACTGATAATTATCACTGTTATGTGTGCCTTGAAAATGTTAAATGTTCTTAGCAAGTGTGTACCCTACCCCTTATAATTGTATTTCACAAACATACACATAGAACTCTTCATGACTTCTTTGTCTTAAGCAAAAAGACATTAAATGCATATCAGGACAGATATAAACCACTGAACTTCATTTACCTATGACAATACAACCTATAAAAATTACACTGGAAATGTTTAGGTGATATCTAAAAATGCTACTGCTTTCAATGCCGGTTCAAAAATCAAAATACTCTGAAGCACACATACAAATACTTCAGCTGCAGCCTCAGTCCTGTTTGATACAGACAAAATGCACTTTTGAAATTCTGACATACAGGCATGAAGTTAAGATGTGGAATATTGGGTCAAAATAGTTTTAACATAGGGGCACTATAAGGACAAAAACAATAACAAAACAATGTTGTTCTTTCAAATGTCTGTACAGAATGATCATTACAGTTTTTTATTTTCAGTAAAAAATTAAGGGCCAAGTGTCACAGCTCTGGTGCAATCTTTGCCAGTATTCAGAACATGCTCTTTGATGTTACCAATGAAAAGTCTGGAGGGCATACTTCCAAGAATTTGAAAACTAAGACTTAAGATGGAAGCAATAGAGGGTATTTCTGATAGTAGTAAAAGATACCGAGCAGAAGTTTGCTGGGATTATTTTCATGATATGTCATCATGCATCTATACAATAACAAATACACAAATAAACAAATGTCAAATAAAACAAAAATAACTCCAGCTTGGTATGATGTCAATTAGCCTGCTTGAAAGAAATTGCTAGCCTTAAATCAATCAAATAAAAGTATTGGGCTCTCGGTTTTAATTTCAAGACTTGGAAATGTGACTCCAAAATTACAAAAAAAACCCCTCTCACAATACAGGAGAAAAGAGAATATCAAATAGCGCTATTTTTTTAGTTGTTTTTTTTCCCTCTTTGGGACAACTCCAGTGCACCCTCCAAACTTATATATACCAACGCCAAGATTGCCATACTGCAAAAATGACAATATTCTAAGAAATGGCAGTCTCAGACTTGCATGTCTAAGTCTGCATTTTCAGTCATTCAGTCTCTCTTTGTTTGTTTTGGGTATTGGAATATCAGTTACTAAACTACTGCTCTGAGATCGGGCAATTGTTTTATATCAGTATCTTATAAATTTTACTGAACAAAATGTGTATATAATTATCAGCCTATCTGATGAACACTTCAGTAATAGAAACATTCATTCAGACTCATCATTTACTCAGCTGACAGTGGTAAATGTATCTACATCTACCATTATAACAAAATACTTTGCTTGTACAAAAACATTAAAAGGGTCTTAGGGAACATTAGTTAAGCAATAAAGCATGACAGGCTGTAGAGTATGCAGCAGTAATAACTGGAGGGTTATTGTGGAGTATGAAGCCCAAACTACTGTGTTCATGACTATAACTATTTAACTGCTTCATAATGAAATTCCAGTAGTCATGTAATCATCTCACAAAACAGTGATCCTAAAACTTTGGAAACAGGTTCTGAGATTCATGTTTATAAAGAAAGCAAAGCTGATATCAGCTGGATTCATTTCTCCTTGTGGATTAGACATCTCTAATGTACTAATATCTGATCAAAAAGCTGAGGCCTATACATATCATAATCAAATATTAAAAACAACTATACAAATCAATATACTAAACATGCATTCTACACACCCAGAAAACAAAGACAGCACATAAAAAATGCAAAAAAAAAAAAAAAAAAAAAAAAAAAAAAAAACACATTCTCATTGGTAGAGAAAGCAAGTGAAAATGCAGATATCTGACATGACTTTAACATATGGACAGTTTATTTTTTATCCCTGTTTCTCAGAAGCACAAAGCTCATAGTAATACCAAGTAAGGTAGGCTACTCCCTCCACCTCTATGCCTACGCACATAACAAACGTAATGGTAAGACGCACTTCTGATTAAATTCTTGACATTTTGCTGCCATTACGGCCATGTGAGGAGGATAATCGGTTTTAGCAGGCTCTATGTTTAGAAGTCGACGAGTAGCCATTTCCCAATCACTTCCCAGCTGAAGACGACTACAGATGGCAGGATACTTTTTGTCTGTTCTTCTTGCCCACTCCACTGCTTTCTTTACTGAATCAAAGGCCCAATGTCTACAACTGTAAAGCAACAATTCATAATTAGAACATGCTCTTTGCTAGATAACAAATATTAAAGGCTGCTCTTTAGTGTTTATTTAGTGTTTATAGACTAGATTATGTAGTCACTTATCTGCGTAGGTTTTGTGTTTATAGTTTTCTCCAGTTTATTTATAATTTCCTCCAGTTTATTGGGCGGCCACAGTGGTGCAGCGGTTAGCATTGCTGCCTCACAGCAAAAGGTTCTCCAGTTCGATCCTCAGCTGGGGTGCCTTCTGTGCGGGGTCTGCATGTCCTCCCTCTGGTCGTGTGGGTTTCCTCCGGGTGCTCCGGTTTCCTCCCACATCCCAAAGACATGCTGTAGGTGGATTGGAAACTCGAAATTGGCCTTAGGCATGAGTGCATGCGTGTGTGTGTGTGCTTTCTGTGGAAGGCTGGGCGCCGGGCTGGCAACTCAACACCATAAAACTCCACTGCCTATCATGAGCAGATAGGTGATCTGTGGTGGCAACCCCTAACTGGGAAAAATGGAAAGAATAAGAAGTTTCCTCCAGTTTATTATTTATGCAGTGTCTGATAAACATGTTAAAGGAGTTAAATAACATGCATTTCATTTTAAGACTGTCTCCATTTTTAACAGATGTAAACTACCAATACTGACAGACAACTCCCTAATGAACACACAGTGAATTTTATAGCGAGTTCCAGCAGAAAACAATAGTAATTATTTATCTAAGCGGAAGAAAAAAAAAACAGATATTCTGCTAATGTATAAAAGTAGTAGTGATATGGAATGGCAAATGGATACACACAATTCTGTAACCACTGTAGTAATTTTGCTCAATATGTAGTACAAAACCAGACTTCCTGGATGGTTGCGCACCAATCAACAACTTAATTTTAGACCTCCCAGTGTGAAAAAAAAAGAAACACAGATAGGGGCTAGTAATTCTGATAGGTTTAGTAAAATTCAGTTACTGGATAGTAAGTACATTGCCCTGATGCCAGCAAATAAGACACTTAGACAGCCTAAAAGAAAATCGGAAAGAAAAAGTGAAGCGAAAACAATGACTGTGAAGAATCCTGCAACTGTTCTGCAAACTGCAGTTCAAGCTCCATCTCTGGTACAAGAGATGGCTCACAGTAACGTAGAGGAAAAACAAACAAATCAAATGCTGATTTTAAAAAAAAGTGAAACACCAAAGGAGTATATCAACTTGAATAACAAAAGCCTGGAAAAAATGGAAGAAGCTTTAAGCAGCTACTCAGATGAACTGCTGAAACTTCACAAATTATTGGTTGAAATGAAGAAAAGGCTGGCTGAGTATGACACTTTTCAAGAACTGTTTCGAAAAATGTTAGAGAACAGAGCACCCAGAAAAAAAGTGGGATTTTCTGCTCTACCAAAGAAACTGGAAAGAGCATACTGTGTTAATTTTGTGAAAGCACAAATAACCAGCTGGACTGGTATTCCACAGCAGGATTTGTTAACTGAAAAGGCTTATTGAGTGTGTACTCCAAACCTGACCATGAGAAAGCAGCCAAAACCTTTGTAATAAAGATGTAATCATACCAGCAGAAAAGATGATTCTGACAAAACTGTTGCAGAAGGGCAAACATATTAAAAATTAAAGGCAGTAGAATATTTGGTGGAAAATGGTTGTTCACTATACTTCAGGCATAAGAGAAGCAAATTTATCCTGACAATCAGCGAATGTCAAAAGACAGGTGTGAGATTCAAGTTGCTGTATCCACCTGTGTTCAGAATGTTCTTTCTTGGTGGATCAAAGACATTTTTGATGAAAAAGTGAGCTATTAAACATTTGCTTCTCATTCTCCTAAAGCTCACAGAAAGAGTTTGACAGTGGAACCTTTTCCAATGTATTAAAAGACAAATGCTTGAAAGACGGACCTTTAGCAAATAAATGCTCCATGTGAGTTGAGAAGTCTGCAGCTGACAGCAGTTGTACATTCTGTTCTTACGTTTCAGTGAGACTTGACTAAGTGCAGGCAATAAATCTTGAGAGTTCTAAACATTGTTTGCTGACTGAAATGCAAAATTAAAAGGTATAAGGGCAAACAGCTCAGTAAAAAATAAAGTTTGAAATGAATGCAAGTGAATAAGTGATGGTAGCTTCCATAGTGGACTAAGTTCAATGTATTTACAGTGTATAATTTAGTTTTATTTAAAGACAGCTAGTGGACTTTTTTGAGGCTAAAGGTTAACATTTTCTGAAAGCATACAAGCTGTTTTTCATATCTGGGAGGGGAATACAGAAAAGAAAAGAACAAATGTAAGTGGGGGCACAGGGTATATATAACAAGCACTTTAGGATGGATAACCTTAATATAATCTTAATTTAAATTAGGTAATGCCTGTGGGTGTAGTTGTTGAGTTGGGACAGGATAACTGTTCCTACTGGGGGGGGGGGGTTAAACGTCATTACAAGTGTGTGCCGCTTAACGTCCTTCTGCACACCATCTGTTTGCACTTATATCTGTACTGTACTAAGCAGATGTAATTGCAGTTAGACATTGTGCAGAAGGACGTTAAATGAAGCACAAAGTAAACAACACAGCGGCAGCTTAATGTTCTATGGGATAGAACCAATCCTGGACTCTAAGCAGTGCATACCTGTATATGAACATGTCCATAGTTATGTGCATTTATTTTAATTTAAAAGATTATGGGGTGTTCCTGGGTGCATTTTCTGAGGGTTTTCATTAAAACAAAAAGACCTGAAAAACTTGACACAGGGTCAGATGTAGAAACAACTGCATAAATGATTAACCTGCCAAACATTAGTGGTTTCATGTAACAGAAAAGTTGCAAGTAGAAATTTAAAAAGCTTTCATGTATAATAGGTGGGAATAATAACTTGTTATCATAATAGCTACACTACCCATATTATTTTAGAATGCAAATGGCTTCACATGTATAGATGAAAAGGTAAGAGTATTCAATTATATTAAGAAATGTAGAGTGCAAATAGCAATGCTGGTGAAGACATATTTGGAAAAAAATCTGCTTGTGAATACTATAAAAAACAATTTCAGGATGGACACTAAGCAGAATATCAGGGACAAAGGTAAATGAGAGTACATATACTAACTGCTAGAGGAGCTCTAATGGTGATAGAAGAGGAAAATATAATAATGATAGATTTGTGGTAGTAAGGGGCTACTGGTAAGTGAGGAGGATTACAAAGGCATGTATTCATATTCCACCACAAACAGCTCTTATGGAGCTTTAGAAATTTTAGGGAGAAATAACCAGCTTTCAGCAGGGAATGTTGCTTACAGTTGTGGACTGGAAATTGATTTGTATCAGGGGAACCAGAAGGGAAAATATAACAAAACAGGGTAGATTTCTGAAGAAATTTATAAAAATATTTAGTATGGAAGAAGTGAATTTAGTAGTATGGACATGGGCAGCATTTGTATACTACTCCTCAAGGTACAATAACTGAGCTAAACTAGACAGAAATTATACTTCACAGGAACGTGTGTTTAACTGAACGCTTCAACACAAATTCAATAACTATTTTAGATCATGGTCTAATAAAAACTAAAATAAAAATAAGAGTAAATAAGTAAAATGAGGCACTATTGCTTCCCTATATACCTACCTGTTAAAAAGAGAGGAATTTAAGTAATGTGTAGTGGAAATTATCTGAGATGTATTAGGGAAGATAGAACTTTCTTCATTAGTTATAGCTAGTGAGTGGGATAAAGTGAAAGTGGAGTTTAAAAATAGGTTAGAAATAAAAGGAAAGGAAATGTGGTTAAGAAATAAAAGGAATTATTTAGAGGGGCTAACAAAATTTAACATATTGCAGAATAAGGAGAATCTCACAGAAAAAGAGCAGGCACAACTGACGAGTGCTAAAGAGAAAATAAAGAAGTATCTGGATAATATACATGAGTTTAGAAAGATTGCTGTTAAGCAACTGCTTTTTGATAATTCAACAGCACAATGAGCTAGGCAAAAGAAAGTAGAAAGGGTGGTTTCCAAACCTAGGTAGCCTGTAATAAAACAAATAACCAGAGAGATCTTATGGAGGCTAAAAGAATGGCAAAAATGTTGACAAAGTTGACAGATATCGATCAATGTGGTTTATGGAGGTGATGATACATGGATCAATGTGGTTTATGGAGGTGAGGATATATAAAGGATCAGAGACAAAAGTGAAAATGGGAGAATTCCTCTATAATAACCCGGTAGGGGTGTCCTCTTTCCCCCTTTTAATTTGCTTTATATTTAGAGACACTGGCAAAGAAAATAAGGGACTCAGACATTCAAGGATATAATTGGTATGGTAGTTAAGAAAAGATGGCTATATTATATGCTATCATCCCAGCAGAATGAGTTGTTCCTGACAATTTGGAGACAGCAGAGTGTTTGTGGAAAATCACTATTCACTGCACGAGGCAGAAGAAAAGCAAAATTTCCAAGCAATCAGGGAAGATTTAAGAGCAGGTGTGACATTCAAGCTCTGATATCCAGCTGTCTTTTTTTCTGGGGGATCAAAGACATTTTTGGAAGCAGAACAAGCTAAGGAAGCAATAAAAAGTTAGCAAAGAAAAAGTGAACCAGTAAACAGAAGAGGTTCCTGCTTCTCGTTCTTCTGACAATTAAACTCAGAGAGACTTGACAGTAAAACCTTTTCCAATGTTCCAAAGGAAAATGCTTGAGAGACAGAAAAACACATAGGAGTTGACTAAATGACTCATCTGCCATTCCAAATATTTTCATAAATTTCTTCAGAAATCTACCCTCTTTTTTTATTTTTTCATTCCAGGTCTCCTTGATACAGTATCCTGGACTTGAACCAGAGTTTAGTGTTGGGAGATGGAGATGAACAGGAAAAAGACCAGTAACATTGAAATTAATGAATAAATGCGAGACTATAAAGCATCAATCACATTCTTGAAATATGACTTTGCAAGAAAAAGTGGCTGACAAAGACTGGAGTTTTATTGACTTTGTTAAGCTTGTGAGTGGACTATAAAGCATATGCCTCACTTTATGTCATTAATGTTTAGAAGGACATCAAAAGGAAAACATAACTAAGTAAAACAATTTTTTTTCTCATTAATATTCATATAAACTGTATATTATATATACAGAAAATCAATTTTGTGTCTGCAGTCAAGGGTATTTTCAATGTGAGGAGTCTTTTCAGTGACTGTTGCATGTGCTAAAGGTCATAAAGTAAACACGGACTTTTTATTTGTAAGATCTACCGTATTTACAGCATAGCAAGGGAAGAAAACCTTGACAAAAGCAAGTTTAATGTTAATAGGCCATAATCCTGGACTGCTCGTTGGGTTCACTGATTTCATTATATGAAGAATTAAGTACTGTCTCTTAATTTTTACAAGGCTGGATGTCTATATTAATACCTTTGTCTTGTAGGCTTGAAAAGTAAGACACAATGTTGAAAGCCATGAAAAATGCCAATCTGCTTACATATGCAAAGATATTAACTTGTATTCTTCCACTGCAAATCTCCAATGGGAGCCAAGAGGTCTAAAGCTGAAGGCAATTGTAGATTTTGTTTTTAGTAACATTTACAAAGATTCATTGCTGATTACTTTCGCAAGGAGACAAGTTGTTTGTGGCTGGAAGAAATTGATCTTTATCTAAACATCCATATTAAACAGTCACTTAAGGCACAGGCAAATATATATTAACATAAAAGAAAACAAGCCATAATAATTTTTTTCCCATTTACATACATTACTCCTTACATATCTTTTCCTTCTTTGCTGAATTCCTGCCTTCCCTTTAACTTCACTCTTCTTCCTTTACATTATTCTGCATGCATTATTCCCACGGGTCTATATCATATATTCAAAATGTCAAACACCATATGTTCGAACTTGGAATTTCGAATATTGATAACATCAAACGTTCAGAATAGCAAATTTTTTCCCCAGAAAAAAAATTTGCTGTTCCGGGAAACATACATACAACACAAGCACACCAAAATAAATAAACCACACACATACAGTTAACAAAACCCAACCCCACACTAAATCATGAATACATTACTAACTATCCATTTAACTTAACCCGCACCCTAACCCTAAGGTCCGTAACTATTGCACACATACCCTATAAAACTATACACAAACAAAGCAAGTAATACACACACACACACACACACACACACACACACACACACACACACACACACACACACACACACACACACACACACACACAGTTAACAAAACCCAACCCTACACTACACCATACATACATTACTAACTAACCACTTACCTTAACCTGCACCTTAACTCTAAGGTCCGTAACTCTTGCACCACAGTGGAGGAAACTGCGAAGCCAAGGAATGGCCCACCAAAATCTTGCCCTAGGTAAGATTTCGATGTTCTGGGGCTTTGCTATTTTCATCTTTCGATGTTTTAACGTTTGACGTGTTACATCTTCAAAGTTTTTATACAGACCCATTCCCACAGTTTCTATTTAGTTCTATGTAATTTGCTCATTCCTTTTTAAGAATAGTCTTCCAATTGATTTACCTCTTTTATAACATTCAGTACTTCAAATAACTTGGTTTAGACTTTGATTTCCATTTTCTAGAAATTGCATTTTTGGCAGCCAACAAAATTAAACCTGATAAGGGCTTACAATGTATTAGCAATTCAGATCCCGTTTCCCAGCTGAAAAGAATAATTTTCTTAGTTATTGCCATTTGTTCACCCAATATATGCCTGACAGAGTACTCTGTAGGGAATTTTTAAAATCTGCCAACTCATTAAACTACCAAAATATATATTCCTAGCCACCTCTTTCTTCCCCATCACACTTCCAACATTTGCTGTCTACCCAAGGAAAATTTCTCTGAAGTCCACTTGGGGTATAAAATGTCCTATGCAAACACTTCCAAGCAATGATCCTAATCATTCTGGACATTGTTGCATACTTGGGAGTCATACATATGTCTTCCCATTTTTCTCTTGTAAATTGCTTTTCCACTCTCTCTTCCCAATTTTTTCTAACCTCATCTGAATGAGTCTTGTGGTTATCAAGCAATACTTCGGATGCCCTACTAATTATTCCTTTTTTAAAAGCAGCTTCTGTTCTAGATTCAACTAAAGACTCTACCAGAGCAGGTCTTTTACTTAAGATTCCATTATTCTTTCTCTTTGCCTATGTTCAGATATCAATAACTGGCAGGGAAGGTAGTCTCTAGACTGCAGTCCAATTGTCTTCTTGGCCTCATCCAACTCTATTACATTTCCCTCTCAAGTTATTTGCTCTCAATACCGTGGTTCCTTTTCCACTTTTCTCCAGTAAATTCCAGTGCCCTCTTGCCTATTTTCTTAATATTTACTTGCAGTCATCTATTGGAAAACTCTCCTTTCTCCATTCGAATGCTGGTTTAGTTCTTAGAATAATTATTTTCTTCTTTATGAATATAATATTCTATAATGCTGTTATTATTCTCCTTAAGGATCTGCATCCAAAATCTCATTCTCTCCATTTCTTGAATGCACCGCTTCATCATCATCCCTTTCTATTTTGAATTACAACCTTCTGCTCCTGCTATGTATATGAGCCTTAACCATGTAGCTCTAAAATATCCCTTCAAATCGGATAATCTTACATAACATTGTTCTGTTGGTAAGCTCAGCTTATCCAACTTATCTCTTGCCCTCTTCCCCTTTGATACAAATCCCTTCAGCTTTTTATTAATTACGCCCCATAACGTCTCCTCTGGTTCATAAAAATAGGCCTGACCCATTTGTAAAACTAAATGGACTAAAAACTTTTTCACAGGTTGGATCTTACTATCCATAACCATAAACAAGAGCTTCCAATTTCTCAGTTTTTTTATTATCTTTTTAGTTTCTTCCCACATGTGCTTAGCAACCATAACTGAAACCCTTTTAATCAATAGTCTTAAATACTTCATCTTATTGTGTTCCTATGAGTACTGCTGATCTGCTTCATGTGTAGGCACATAATTTTTGCCTACAGCCTTTGTTTTATCTTCATTAATTTTATATCCTGAAACTTGAAACTATTTCAAAATGTTCCATGACACTGAGATTTCCTTTTCTAGATACATCAAGTACAAAATTAGGTACAAAATTATATCATCTGCAAATAATGACAGCTTTTCCTGATTACCATAGCAATTATATCTTTGCATTCCTTTGTCCCTTATTTTCTTTGTCAATGGATCTAAATATAAAGGTTCATAGGTTCATAGAAGGCTATCTGCCCGACGGCATTTATAAGCCTAGCCAGAGCGTGTTTGGCTTTCTCCATCCATTTTAAATTAATTTTGCTATGCACTTTTTTGAGGTTAGTATACTGTGCCTCTGTCTAACAGTGACACAGAAGTGATACCCGGGGTAAACCTACGATCTCCCATCCACTCATCAAGATTCCTCTTGAAGAGAGTCAATGAGGCACTCTGCCTAACCTGGACTGGGATTTTATTCCAGAGTGAAGGGAGCCTCTGGGTTATGAATCTGTCCCTCCAGCATGTCCTATTTATTTCCGTGCTGAGGTTCAAGTCTCTCGAGCGCGTAGCTCGATGGGATTTGGATTTTCTGAGGTGCAGCATGTCCATTAATTCCGGGTTGGACATGGCTTTATACGTCAGGCACAGATCGCCTTTGAGCAGGCGGTATGCCACTGAGTAGAGCTGGAGTTTCTTTAACCAGGCAGCATACGGCATCTGTTTGAGCCCTTTGATCCTCTTGGTGAGGTACTTTTGGGGTCTTTCCAGTTGCTGCAGGTGTCTGGTAAGGTACATCCCAAAAGGGGCATTGTACTCAATTATGGGCTTGATGAGGGATGAGTAAAGAGGCACAATGACGTCCCCTGATCTAGATGTGAATCACTTCATAATTAAGTGGGCTATATAAAATGTTCTTCTAACCACTTTGGCCATGTGGTTGTCAAATGAGTGATTGCTATCAACTTGGGTCCCCAGGTCCCTAATTACTTCTTCTGTACTTAATGGATTACCACCTATGTGGTAATTTGTGGGCACTTTGTTTTTGCCAAAGGGGATGACTATACACTTTTTGGCGTTTAGCTTGAGGCCATGGCTCTGGCACCAGTTGTCTGTTTCTATGAGGCCCTTTTGGAGGATGCTTGTGTCAGCTGGAGAGTCGATTATGGCACCCAGTTTACAGTCATCTGCGAACTTGGTCAGCCACAGTCCTTCCGTGTTGGCCAGTACCTCCGAGAAATATATACACCGAACAAGAGAGGTCTCAGGACTGAGCCTTGTGGGACGCCACTTGTAACTGGTTTGGAGTCTGACATGGCTTCGGCAATTCTAACCATGTGGGTTCTGTCCTTGAGCCAGTTTGCAACCCATCTAGTGACATAGGGGTTTATATTTAAGCTGGTGAGCTTATCTATAATGCCCGAGTGGGGTATTGTATTGAAGGCTTTTGCGAGGTCCAGGTAGGCTGTGTGGACCACCTTCCCCTCGTCAATGGCCTTGGTGACTGTTTCAAAGAAATCGACCACGTTTAAGAGGCAGGATCTGCCCTTAACAAAGCCAAACTGGGTAGGATCCAGTGTCTGTAGGTCCCCAATATCTTTATTTATGAGGTCCATGATGATCCTTTCCATAGCTTTGCAGACCAAGTTAGTCAGGCTTATGGGGTGATAGTTTCCAGGATCCATTGAGGCACCACCTTTGTGGAGAGGGACCACTGTTGCTGTACGCCACTCTTTGGGTACATATCCTGTAGTAAGGCTGAGACTGAACACTAGTTTTATGTTTGGGTTTAGCTCTTCTTGGAGTTCATGTAGGACGCAGCCCGGGACACCGTCTGGTCCCATTGTTGCTGTGTTTTTTGCTTTGGAGAGGGCGGCTCTTACCTGAGCATCTGAGATGTCAGGGGGGCAGCACTCTGCTGGGATAGATATTTGCCCTTTTGGAGGGGAGGGGGGGGGGTTTGCGCTGAACCTGTCAGCTAGGATGTTGGCAATGTCTGTGGGTTTGGTGTATTTTCTGTTATTTTGGACTAATTCTGAGCATATCTGGGAATTCCCACCCAGGTTCCTAACATAACTAAAGAAAACCTTGTGATTATCCTTAGTGTCCTGTGCAATTTTTCTCTCGAAGCTGGCCTTAGACGATTTTATGAGTGCCCGTAGTTTTTTGCTAATACTGATCAGAGATGCCTTCCCTTTTTGGGATTTTGCTCTATCATGTAGTAGCTTCCTCCTTCTATTGTATAATTTGTTTATGGCTGGGGTCCACCAGACAGGAC
Organism: Protopterus annectens; assembly: GCF_019279795.1. Classification (NCBI taxonomy): domain Eukaryota; kingdom Metazoa; phylum Chordata; order Ceratodontiformes; family Protopteridae; genus Protopterus; species Protopterus annectens. Next base: position 676,464,616 of record NC_056736.1, read on the forward strand.
GTCTGCCTTTGGAGGATTGGGTCTTAGTTTTATTTGGGATTGCAAGATCCATGCATTCCTGAAGGTGTTCATAGAATGCGTTTATAAAGGATTCTGCAGTATGGGCCGTATTTTCCACAGGTCCTGGGGCTTTGAAGGATTCCACCTCGGCTTTGAAGAGTGTGAAATTTGCTTTAGAAAAGTTTTTCACTGTGGTTTTCTGGGCAGGGGGTGGGGTTGGGATGTGAATATCCAGTGAGATTAGTTTATGGTCTGATCTTACCAGTGAGGGATACACTTCTGGTCTGGAGCATAGAGTCCCCATGTTGGTGATGATCAGGTCCAGTATGTTTTCCCCTCTTGTGGGAGTGGTAACAAGTTGTTCCATAGCATTTGAGTTTATAAATTCTAGGAATCTTTGGGCTATGGTGTTGGAGCTAGAGTAATGCTCTCAGTCTATGTTTGGGTAGTTGAAGTCGCCCAATATAATGGTGTTTGGAGAGACCTTCATATTTTCCAGTGTTCTCAGGAAGGCCACGTGGGGTTCCTGGGTTTGGGAGGGTGGTCTGTAGCAGGCTATAAACTGGAAGGCAGTTTTTCTCACTGTTAGTTGCACATGGATAGTCTCTGATGCCTCGTGCTGTGCCACCTACCTGGAGGTGTGGGTATCTTTGACGAATATTGATACTCCCCCTTCTTTTGTGGTTCTGTCCAAGTTTTTGGGCCGAAAAGCATGGTATGAGGTATAACCTGGTAGTGCTGGGGTGCTCTCGGGAGCCTTGAACCAGGTTTCTATTATTGCACAGATATCGATGTTCTTCATGCTAAGGAGAGTTTCGAGTGCATGCATCTTGAGGTTTAGACTTCTGGCGTTGAGTAGCATTACTCTTAGTTTCTTATCTCTTGTGATACCTATGGAGATGGGTTTGTCTTTTGAGCCTTGCCTAAAAAAGGCACTATGGGGGTAGCAAGAGCCTTTGCCAATATTCTAAAGTCCAGGGGTGACAGGTGCAAGCCGTCCCTAGCAAAGGATCGTGGCTTGTCGAGCATGTCATCCCAGGCTGACAGGCATTGGATTACCTTTGAATGACACAAATACTTAAGCCAATTGTTGAAATTGATCATCTTGTCTTCATATTGTGGCATTTTTGGTGAGGGTAAGATGCTACTCGAGGTCAGGGTCATACCGGCCTGGGCTACATGCTCAGGAAGCTCCTCTATGTCTCTTTTCATGTAGTCCAGGGAGGTACGTCTCAGGTCATTCACACCAGCATGGACAATAACTGAGTCATATTTGTACTTGCCTTGGAGTGACCTGAGTGTTTGTGTTATGTGGCGGATCCTAGCGCCCGACAGGCAGCTCACCGTGACCTTCTCCTTGTTCAGCCTGGTGAGCAGAACGTCAGTGTGCCTGATGATAGAGTCACCTATTACAAGTGTATCAGGTGTGTTGTTTAGCCTTAAGGCTGTGACTGTTCGGCACACTGGTTTTGTGAGCTGTGTGTTGCACGTGTTTTGTTTTGGGGTAGCGGTTGCTTGGGTGTCTGCTTTGGAGGTCTCTGCTGCTTAGGTAGATTTTTATTTAGTGTCTCCGAGTATATGTTTTTGTGTGTTTATGTGTTTGGTTTGCTGTTGTGGTAGGTCTATGTGAGACTGGAATTGTAGTGAGTGTGGTTTCCTTCTCCTCCTGACTGGTTACGCCAGTACTGAGTTGAGGGAGCTTAGCCTCCAGTTTTGGCTATATGGTTGCATCTCTCACATGTGTTGGAATTTGTTGGGAGGAGAGGGTTGTCTGTGTACATGAGGCAGTTGTAACATTGCCTCAAGATTCCCAGATTCACCAGCTGGACCGGAGAGGAGATTGACAACTGATCTTTGGACATGCTAGAATAGTATTGGGAATTCCTTTATAACTGAAAAAAAGGGCCAATGGGGAACAAGGTACTCAAGGGGAGTTTGTGAGGGTGTAGTGCTTTTAATTTTTTAGTGCTGACTTAGTGAGCAAGTGCCAGGTAACTTAAATGCAACGTGTTACAGGTAACTTAAAACCCTAAAAAGCAAAAAGCAAATGACAAAGGGGAAGAGGACACCACTGAGTGTAAATCATGTCATAACCAACAATTACTCCTGTATAAAACATCTAAAACATTTAACTTGTGAGGCACATCTGGGTTCCGTGTCTAGGCTTATAAAGGTCTAGTGGTATTTAGCCTAGTATATACTTATGAACCTGTGAGTGCATTTAATAGAACAGTGTATAATTTGGTTTTATTTAAAGATATTTCACTTTTTCATAGGGCTAAAAGCCAATGTTTTCTGAAAACATAACAGCTGCTTTTCTCATCTGCTAAGGGAATAGAGATAAGAACAGACAGCAATCAGTACAAGTGAGAACACAGGCTGTAGTTTACAATTTAGCATGGATAACCTTAATATTAGGTTAGGCAATGCCTGTGAGTGTTGATTTGGTGCAATGGTTCCTATTTGAAGGGTTAAACATCATTTTGAAGATATACATAGTTTTGTATGTTTATTCTAAGTGGATAAGGGGATGGGGGTGTTCTTAAAATGTATTTTGCTTTTTATGATTTTCATTAAAACAAGGACTTGAAAAATGTGACATGGGTTCAAACAGAGATGAGAAGAAACAACTGCATAAAAGATCAGCCTGCCAAACTTTAGTGTGTATGTAACACAAAAGTTAAAAATACATATTAAAAAAACTGTCATGTATAATAGGTAGGAACAACATCTTTCTATGATAATGTGTCCACTTTCCATATTATCTTGGAATTTAAATGACCTTACAGATATAGACAAAATAGAAAAAGCATTGAAGTGTATTAAGAAATGCAGACTGCCAATAGCAATGCTGGGTGAGATTTATTTTCAAAAATGAGCATGTGAAGTTGACAAAAAGGATTTCAGGATGGATATTCAGAAAAATATTAGGGACAAAGGAAAATGGGAGGTCTTACACTAACTGCTAGATGACATGATCCAGAGGGAAGCAGAATGTATGAAAATATCACTGTTGCTGGTGGGTCTTGATGCAAAGAAAGCATCTGACAGAGTAAGCTGGGATTTTATAAGCAAATCTATTGAAGCCTTTACATTCTCTGATACAACAATAATGTTAATTAGGCAAAAATATAAAGGATTGGAAGCAAGAATTAAAGAGGGTTCCTCTCTTACAAAAAGAACCAGGCAGAGGTGTCTCTTTCCCCTTTATTTGCTTTGTATGTAAAGCCATTGGAAAAGAAAATAAGGGGCTTAGAAATGCAAAGATATAACTGACATGGTGATTAATAAAACTTTATTTTACTTGTAAATAATAATACTTTTGTATATGATAAATCCAGAAAAGAACATCTTGGTGTTCTGGAACACACTGAGACAATTTAATCTATTTTCAGGAGATAAAATTAATCAATCTAAAACAAAGGCTATACCTGTAAATTATTTACCCACATTAATTAGTTCAGCAATACCTACATTTATGAACAGATGACAAGATGAAGTATTTAGGAATATTGTATAAACACAGTCCACAAAAGGGTTGCACTAGGAATGACACAGGCAGGTAAAATCTGTTGCAGTTTATTCTACAAGTAAACAAGGATATGCAACGCTTTTGTGGACTGTGTTTACACATCTTTTGGATGTTTGTTGCACCTGGTTTACCTGAGTTGAGCGCACCTGTGTTTCTGTATTTAGGAATATTGATTGAAAACGCTTCTGTTATGGCAGCTAAGGATGTGTGGGAAGAGACTAATCAAAAGATAATACAAAAACTAAGAAAGCTGAAGCCCTTTTTATGGCTATGGGTTGTGACTACAACCAGTGAAAATACTTCAGCCCCTTTAGTTTTATATATGGATCAGGAGTATGTTTATCAAACACGGAGAAGTTGTGGATAACAACAAAGAGGTCAAAACATAAAAATAAAGTGGAATTTTTCATGCAGCTCCATAAGGAAAATAACCACATAGATTATTTTCATAAAGTAACAGAATGTATTCACAGAACTAAGCCAACACTGGAATAGAGAAAGGAGATTTTGCCAAATGAGATGACTGCAAGTAGAAGTATAGAAAATAGGCAAGATGGTGGGGGGCATGAATTTACTGGAGAAAACTGGCAAAGGAACCAAAGTATTGAGAGTAAATGACTACAGAGTGAAAGGTAATAGAGTAGGATGAGGCCAAGGAAATGTTTGGATAAAAGGCTAGAGACTGCTTTCCCTACCAGAGTATAGGCAAACAGAAAGGGGTAGGGGAATGTTAAGCGAAGGATCTGCTCTGGCAGAATTTTTGGTTGAATCTAGAACAAAATCTCCTTTAAAAAGGGGGATAATTAGTAGGAGACAAAATACTGCATGATAACCAAAAGACACAATAACGAGGTTAGAAAATATTGCCAAGAGACTGGAAAAGGAATTTATAAGAGAAAAATGGGATGACATATGTATGGCTCCAAAGTATGCAACAAAGTTCAGAAGGTTTAGGGTCTTTGCCTGGAAACATTCGCATAGGTAATTTTATATCCTAGTAGACTTCAAATACATTTTCCTCAGGTAGACTGCAAATGTTGGTGGCATAATGAGGAAGAAAGAGGTCATTGGAAACATATGTTTTGGGAGTTAACAAGTTGGCAAATTTTAACAATTCCCTAAAGAGTACCCTGGCAGAAATATTGGGTGAGTGAATAACTGTAACTGGAAAAGGATTCTTATAAGCTGGGACACATGATCAGAATTGCCTAGACATAATAAGACCTACTAAGTTTAATTATGTTGGCTGCTAAGAAAGCAATTGACAGAAACGAAAATCACAATCTAAACCAACTGGATATGAAGTACTGAATATTGCAAAATACATAAAATAACTGGAGGAGGGATCTTTAGAAAAGGAAAGGAGCAAATTACATAGAAATAAATGGAAATTGTTGGAACAGTACATGCAGAATAATGTCCAGGAGTGAGGTTTAAGGGAAGGCTGGAATCTAGCAATTTATGTCATGTTCGACTGATGATAGTTACAAAGAAAAAAAGGATATACTAAGTATAATGTACATAAATAGAATAAAATACTAATATGATTTGTTTTCTTATCTGTTAATGTATGCTTGCCTATGTCTTAACAGAAAATTTAGTAAAGGTGTTTAAAAAATAACACGTCCTTCAATTTCTGAAATTCTTGTTCTGTGGCATCTACACATTTGAAGTTCACTGGTTGTCTGCCTTTGGTTAGATAAGTGAAGGGAAAGGCACTAAAGGCAAACTGTAGAAAAACCTGTGGTAAGTATTGCTCAAGCCTGGGAAAGCGTTAACCTGCTTTTTTGTTATGGGTCTGATCCAGTGCCAATCTCCATCTACCTTTTTCACCTGCAGCTTTACTATTTTCCTGACTATTTAATTAGCCCAAAATAATTTAATTCTGCCATGCCTATCTTATACTTAGTTGGATTTACTGTTACTCAGGCTTGATGCAGAGAATCCAAAATGACCTGCACTTTAGAGAGATGACATTCTCAGTTGGATCACATCATCCATTACTCTGCCAAATATCTTGTGTGAGATCCAAGTATCTTGTTCATGAGCCTTTGGAATTTTGATAATGTATGATGGAGACCAAATTTACATGACTCCATAGTGGAATGGGTCATCTGGTGTGGAAAAAGTGCAGTTGTGTAAAAGCTTACCACAACAGTAAATATCCTTTTTTCACTGCTGCAGTATTCACCATCTATGTGATCTTCTGCCAAGGAGAGCCATATGCTCAGGCAGTATGCCAAAGTCTTTATTACCTAGGAGCATTGTACATCAGCTGGATGCTACCAACTCAAGCGTAGGGCATAAAGGTGATGTACTTATGCTCTCAACTCAAAGTGCTCCAGAAGAACTAGGACCTCCCCAAGGGAAAGGAGAACCTGTATATCCAGAAAAAGGAAGGAAGAGAAGGAGAAGAATCTACCAGCCAGAATGAAAATACCACCAATGGAAAAGGGCAAGGAAAAGAAAAGGGAGTAGGAGGGAGGGAATGAATATTGCAACAGTGAAGATAAGGCCATCTACTGTTATGGTAAGATTTTACACAGCTGCACTATATCCTTCCATATCACTATTGCAGTATTCATCACCTCTGTAAGACTTCAAAAGCTACTGTGAAGGTAGGGAGGAGGAAGGCAAGGAGGAGCCCTCCACAAACCCATGAATGACAGGCTCAGCAAAACCTGCCGTGGCCCCAGAAATGACATCCAATTTGTAATGTTTAGTGAATGTGTGAATAGAAGACCAAGTCACAGCTTCAAGGATAAAGCTGGTGTCCAAACCCTTGCAGAAAACTCTCAAGGAAGCCACTGCCCTGGTAGAATGAGCTTGAACAGAAGCAGACAACTGTCTGCCATGAAAATATAATGAAAAGAAATGGCCTTGGAAATCCAGGAGACATGTTGCTTAGAAACTGCCAAACCCAATGTCCTGGTATGAAAAGAAACAAAAGGTTGGTCAGATTTATGAAAAACCTTTGTTTTTTCTAAATAATATCTCAGCTGTCTACGCAAGCCCAAAGTATAAAGGACATTCTCACTAGCAGACTGTGAAGGAGGGATAAACGAAACAAGCTGGACAAACTGATTAAGAGTCAGATGATTAACCACGTTAGGCATCAAAGAAGGATTGGTATGGAGAGCTACCCTGTTTCTGTGAAAAACTAAAAATGGAGGGACCGCCATCAAGTCCTGGACTTCAGATAAACTTCTGGTGGAGGTTAAAGCAACCAGTAAAGCAGTCATCCAAATACAATGTTACAAATAAGCAGCAGCAGGCTCGAAAGGAGCCTGAGTCAAGCTTTCAAGGACAAAATTAAGATCCCAATAAGGAAGAATTTGCTTTCTTGGGGGAGTTGATATGAAGGACACCTTTTAGAAATTGATTAACCTCAAATTTAGAGGCCAGAGGAGGATTCAGTGGCAGACGGGCAGAAATTTCTGACAAGTGAACTTTCACTGAACAATATGCCAAGCCAGCATATAGCAGTTCAAACAGGTAGGAAAGAATCAAGGGGACCCCCACTGAAAAGGGATCCTGGTGTTAAGACACGAGAGAGAAAATCTCATCCACTTGGACATATATGACTTTCTGGTAGTGGGTTTCCTGGCCTCCTGCAGGACTCTAAGCATGTCCTCAGAAAATTGTTGTCAGAAAGAAATCAAAACCCTATCACCCAAAGCATTAGTTGAAGAGAGGATAGATGAGGGTGAAAGAGATATCCTTTGTCCTGTCTGAGAAGGCCCACGCAGTGAGGTAACTTGAGATGATTGCCCTTGGCCAGATGGAATAAGAGGGGGAACCAGTGCTGTCTGGGCCAAAAGGGAGTCACCAGCAAGATTTTTGGAGACTCCTCCTTGATCTTGTGAAGAATCTTGGGAAGGAGTGGCAGGGGGATGAAAAGTATAAAGGAGCATTCCCTTCCAAAAGAAAGATATGGAGCCCAATTTCCAAGTCAAAGAACAGAACTGAGGGAGTTGCCTGTACAGAGGGTAGGCAGAGGGATCCACTTGAGGAATAACCCACTGATGAACTATGTCCAGAAACACATCTCTGTGAAGCATCCATTTGTAAGGTTGTGTCCTGGACCTGGTGAGGGAATCTGCCATAAGACTGCACTCTGAATGTTTACAGACGGATTGCAGGGTCAGCTGCAGATTGATGACTATTTCCCATGCTTGAAGAGCTAGTTTGCAAAGAAGGTAATACATCATGCCCCCTTGTTTGTTGATGTACCACATGATTGGGTTGTTGCTCTATAAACCTTCAAGGGACCTGGCACCCAGAGTGAGTGGAAAGCTTGAAGAAACAGAATGAGTGTCCTCATTTCCTTGATGATGATGTGATCCACCCTCTGCTGAGGGGACCAAAGGCCCTGAACCTTCAGGGTGCCTGAAGTGGCTCCCCACCCCAGCTCTGATGCATCCATGAAGAGTTCCTGAGTGGGCAAGAAAGGAACACTTGGATTGAGAGATATCTGCTGAATCCACAAGAGAAATTCCAGTGTGATACAATGGAGGAGAGGAACAAAATAGTGTAGCAGGTGGCAGTCTTGACCCCACACTGAAACTTCCTCATATGAAGCCTTGGGTCTCAATGGAGAATTGGGGTCCAAATGTTGATATAAGTCAGCATGCAAAGGACAGTAACATTGCTGGAACTGAATTCATCCTCAGGTCATAGTGAGTACATTCACAAGGTGGACCCTGTTTTTCACAAAATCTCACCAAGACAACACTGACATACAGACTGTATGTTATACAGCATACATCATGGATAGAAGTAGGTTAAAAAATAAAAACGATAGCTGGGTGCACAAGACCCAGGATAAAAAAAGTGCAGAATCCTGGCAGACACACTGGTGCCAGGACTGGAAAAAATATCTATGTAGAATCTTCAAGACATGGAAACATTCCTACAATGGGGTTAAGCCAGGCCTAGGGGAGGATGTCCCCCATTGGAGAAGGAAGTAGCAGTCCACAAAAACTGATAGGCCAAAAAAGAGCCATAAAGTCGATAGTGTGGACTACTGAGGATAAGAAAGAAATGATGTATTGTTACTATTATGCAAGATGCCCAGAATTTCCAGACACAAGATATACAGAAAGATTAAGAGAAAAACTAGTGGAAAGAAAAATACTTCCACCAGAAACACTGTCAGAAGCTTTAAATAAAAAATTGTGTTCATTAACACAACAAATTTATGAAAAATATTATACAGACCAAGAGCTGTTTGGAAAAAGAAGTGACTAAGGAAGTGTAAAAATATAAAGAATAAAATCTGCAGAGTTTTGAAAAGTATAAAAAAGAAATATGGACATGGGAAATAAAGAGAGATCTGATATGGTGCAATATTTACGTAAAGGAGAAAGCCAAATTAATCAACATAAAAAAATACAAAAAAATAAGAAAACAAAGAGGAAAATTTTAGTAATGGAGAAGTTAAAGAAACACAGACTGAGGTTATGGATTATCTGCGAAGTGAAGGATCTGGTGTAGAAAAACAGACATCACAGCAGGATAGAGCAATGGATCACCAAATTAAGGAGAAACCAGTTGAGCGGGAAACATCTGATCAGTTGCCGTATGAAGATACTTTGGAGACTTCCATAGGAAACCAGTACAAACTTTTAACTGGAGTTGCATAGCAAGCGAAGGCACAGGAAACTGTGCCATGCCATCATGGTAAGTTTTGAACTACAGTAAACTCTCAGTTAACTGGAACTCAAGCAACCAGCAAAAAAATATCGAAGAAATACAGTACGATTTTCATGTGTTGCACTTTCTTTTCTGTCTCCCCCACCCCGCAGAAACATACCTTACGGTTTTAGAGTTTTAAAAATGAAGATAGGAATAAATTCCCTCTCTCCACAACCTGAGAACAAGTCAAATCAAACAAATACTATAGGGTATAGTATTAGTCAGGCCTATTTTTAATAGTAGCTCTCAAGCAACCAGAAACTACAGTTATCTGGCATCTACCAGTCCCCATGGATGCCGGTTAACTGAGAGTTTACTGTATAAAGCCTTTAAAACAAGAAGTGTCACCGTTAAAAAGTTAGAAAAGTACAGAAGAGGGAACAGGTCAAAAAACATACTCAAAGACAGACCTGATAAAAGCAATGCACAGTATCAGAACAGATCAGGATCTATCGTGCACTATCGCAAATAATAAACTAAAAATCTCAACACAGGCAGAAAAAAGGAAAAGTACAAAATAAGCAATTTATTGATGACCCAAAGAAGTTTTATAGAGAATTGGGAAACAAGGCAAAAGGATTTGAAACACCACTAAGAAAGGAAGGAATTTTGCAGAATTATCTATGAAGATTCTATGGAATATAACAAAGATGCTAAACGGATAGAAGTAAAAGAAAGAATAAGAAGTTCAAATGTACAGGATAAAAAATAGGATGAAGTAATGAGCAGAGAGATTGAAACAAAGTTAATAAAAGCTCATAATTGGAAAACCTCATGCCCAGAGGCAGTACCTAATTTCTGGCTAAAAGTATTAACATCTTTACATGAAGATCTAGCCATGAGTAAGAACTATTTATATGCACACTCCGAACAGACACCAGCCTGGTTAACAACAGGAAAACAATACTCCTATTTAAGGGCGAACCTGCAAGCTATCTTAAAAACTATAGACAAATAACTTACCTTCTGACAATGTATAAACTATAAACTGGAACTGATGCCAACAGAGTTTATAGTCATTTAGAAGAAAACTCAATCATGGCAGCAGAACAAAAGGGTGATAAAAGAAAGTTATATGGAACAAAGGATCATTTGTTGTTAAAGTCATAATAGAGAACTGTAAAAAGGGGAAGAATCTAAGTATGGCATGAACAGACTGCAGAAAAAGCATCTGACAGTATCCTACAATCCTGGATAAAAGAGTGCTTAAAAATGTATATGATACATCCTACACTAATCAATTACATTACAGCGACCATAAACAGTGGCAAATCACTTTGCAGTTAAGCCATGGTAAAGGACAAGCTATTATTCCAGGGATAAATCTACAAAGGGGGATATTGCAGGGTGACTCTGTTACCACTGCTCTTTTGTCTTGGCCTTAACCCATTAAGCTGTCTAACAGAATAGGTCATGGCTACAATCTACCTCCCAGAAATCAACAAAGTGTAAAGGCTTCTCATCTTCTTTTTATAGATGATTTAAAATTTTATAGTTCATCAGATGAAGAACTGAAAGCACAACTGTGGTCAAAACATTTTCAGATATTATAAGAATGTCATTTGGTCTTGACAAGGAAAGCTGCAGCACCAAGAAAACATCTGTTTGGGATAGAAAAGGGGATATAAAAGAACTCGAGCAAGGAGGAGTGTGCAAATATTTGTAAAATGACAAAGGATCAAAACTAAAACACGGACAAATGCAAATGGAACTTAATAAGGAATATTTTAGAATACTAAATTAATACTGAAAACAGCACTGACATCTGGGAACAAAGTCCCAGTACGTATTTTAAAATCTGAATTTTATTAGTGAACTAGGTGCATAACATATTCCAAGGAGTGACCTTCACACCCTCCACACTGTGAAGTTTCTGCTTGGTTTGTTTTCATCCAGTACATTTTAAAACTTGTCAGGCTTCTTGAGAGCTGGAGCTGAGAGTCTGATACGAGGGAGCAATCCCATTTAAAATGTTCCACCATATGCTGGACCATGTCTCCGAGGGATAGTTCCTCCAAAGGAGAATCAGGACTGACAGATTCCTCCTCTGCCCCATTGTCTAAAGTAGAAGTAGGCTAAAGAGTCATCATCAGTGTCAGAATCCTTATCAGAGGACTCAGGGTCCCTTGCCCTTTTGAGGGTAGAGGACCAAGGGGGTGCTGGAATCGAAACCCCTTGAGAAGGCTTTAAGGCCATCAAAGCACTGAGCAAGCCTTGAATAAAGTCCTGGCATTCTCTTTGTGGATCTCTGGTAGCCAACACCAGATTTAGACTGCTGTTTTTTCTTTAAGGGCTTGTCCGCCCTGACAAAACAGAATCGTTTAGACCCCTGCCTGGATCTGATCAAGGTACTCAGAAGCTCTTCCCTAACAAGGATCTGAGGAATCCCTTTAGGGCCCTTTGAGATAATCAGCCGTGGTTCCCCCCTCAATGTCCATGGCAGATGTTTGCAAGACCTCAGACAACATGCAAGAAAGCATGTTCTGTGCCAGCCTCAGAGAAGGTTGCAGCAGAAGAAACCAATGGCAATATCGGACTGTCCTCTGAGTTCTCATTCACCTCAAGAGAGACGTCAGGTGGAGGTTAGACAGCAGTGGACTCAGGACTAGATTTCCTGGACTTCATGAGCTGCAGCTGTACCTTGGGGTGAGAGGATTCTGCCATGGTACCTTAGGCCAACAGCCTGAGACATTGGTTCGCAAGATAAATGGAAAGGGGCAAAAATGGCTACATAAAATCTTATGTACAGAAGCCTTACAGATGGAACACGGAGTGTGGTCATGAGACACACATAAGCAAGACAGGCATCTATTGTGGCAGGCTTTATGGGGAATCTGCCTCCCACACTGACATTTCCCTCTTGGATGACATGTAACCCACTGAAAAATACAATAAAAAGAAAAAGGAACCCCAACATGGTACTTACCTTGAAGATGTATGCTTGATATAACAAGCAAAGTGAAGGCCGTTTAGACCAAAGTGCAATAATGGTGTTCAGACTAGCAGCAGCAAAGTTCTACAATGGGAGCATACGTATGTCACCTTTATACCCTATGCTTGCACGGAAAGCATATGTTTGATGTACAATGCTCTTAAATAATAAAGGCTTTGAGTTACTGGCCAGATGTTGGGCTATTCTTGGCAGGAGATTCCAGAAATGATGAATACTGCAGCAGTGACATGGAAGGACATCATCATTTTCTCCTTCACTTCTGCGACTAGCAGAATTTGCCAATATCCTTTAGTTATGTCAAAAGTAGAGAAAAAATAACCTTCCTAATGTTTCATCCATTCAGGACACAGAGTATGAGTCAATGGTCTGGATTAATTGCAAGATCCTCCATTAGCTGGGAAAATTACTCCTGCTTCAACTCATATGCCCAACGATTTCTGGAATTCATTAACTCCAACGGCCTGGACCAACTCATTCTCACCCCCACCAGAGGCAGAAACATTCTTGATCTGGTCATCACAAACATGGGAGACTGCTGCTCTACATCAGTGATCAACTCCTCCCTGGTCAGATCTGACCATAAGCTAATCAGTCAATATCCAAATCCCACCCGCACCCCCCCCCCCATGAAGGAAACCACAGTGAAAAACTTTTTCAAAGCCAATTTTGTGCTTCTGAAGTCAGAAGTGTCAAACTTCACGTTACCCACACAAACAGGGAAAGGATGTATGGCCGTGGAATCATACACCAAGGCAGTGTATGAGCATTTACACAAGTGCATGGATCAGGCCATACCAACAGAACCAAGGTCATGTCCTCCAAAAAAAGGAAGCCAATCTGGTGGTCCCCTGCCATTAACAAATTCTGCAAAAGACGAAAAAAACTGATGTAGAAAAGGGCAAAATCCCAAGACTGGAAAAATTCCCTTGTAAATCTCAACAAAAAACTAAGATCCCTCATCAAAGCCTCCAAAGCTAGTTATAAAAACAAAATTGCAACAGATGTTAAAGATAATCACAAGGCATTCTTTAGTTACATCAAGAACCTGCATAACAATATGCAGGGGTGCTCTGAGCTACTGCACAATGGCACCACTTATACTGAACCAAGAAATATTGCCAACATCTTGGCAGAAAAGTTTAGTGCTAACTTTAGCCCCCCTCACCCCCAAAAGGGCCCAACTCAATACCAAAGGAATGCCAAATCACTAATACCATGGCGGCTCAGGTAGAAGCTGCACTATCCAAAGCCAAAAATACAGCTTCCATGGGACCCGATAATATACCTGTCTGTGTGCTACACGAATTACAAAGGGAACTGGCACCTCACCTGAGTGCCTTGTTCAATCACACCCTCACCTCAAGCTTTGTCCCCACCGAATGGAGCACCACTACAATCATTCCTCTCCACAAAGGGGGAGTGACTACGGACCCAGATAATTACCACCCCATCAGCCTGACAAACCTGATCTGTAAGGCCATGGAGCGCATCATTATGGACCTCATAAATAAGGATATTGGCAACCTTCAAACCCTGGATCCCACACAGTTTGGGTTTGTGAAAGGCAGATCATGTCTGCTCAACCTGAAAGACTTCTTTGAATCTGTCACCAGTGTGGTCGATGAAGGCAAGGCAGTCCATACAGCAACAAGCAATGAACAGGACCAAAAGAAATGTCAAATTGTAAAAAATAGAGCAATTCCACAAAATACTTTTATTCACTTTTCTAGCACCTTGGTGAAACCACCTTCTAGGAATACAAATACACAACTCACATCCTCCATTTTTATACAGTCCATCTATCAATTAAACTCTAATAAATTACAATTAAACAATGACAATTCACATTTAAAGTAAACATTTCCAATTTAACTCATTATTTAGCCCTTTAGGGACCAGTGTTTTGTATTTTAATATATAAATACATTCCTTAAACATCAACTTTTCCTTCAATAACTGTTCATTTCCCCATTTGCAATTAATTTGTTCCAATATAGAGCTCTGTAATAATGTACAAATTACTATTATGTTCCCTTTTAAAATGTGCAGAAATTATCTTGTCTTCCCTCTGATGTTTTCTCTCTCTCAAGTGTTCCATAAATCTAATACGAAACACTGTTTTTGTTTCTCAAACATAAAACAAATCACAGGAGCAACATAAAACGTATATAATCCCTTTACTATCACATGTATATGTCCCTCCAGACATACATTTAACATTATTAATATTGCTAAAACAATTAATGTGGGGGCAAACTGAATGTTTACCACATTTAAAGGATCCTAAATTTTTAAGGCCCTTTGTATATTTGACAATGGCATAATAAAAGCCCCATGGACCAGCATGTCCTTTAAACTCTTACCTTTTGTGGAAGACAATGAGGGAAGATCAGGTAAAATCTTGGCCAGGAATTTATCTTGTAACAATTATTTCCAATAGTACTTAATCATATCAGTAATCTCTTAACTTTTAATATTGTACATGGAAACAAAAACATTTGTTCTTTTTTATGTTGCTTTAATCTATTTCCCCAGGGTTTTACAATACCTTTTTCACACTTAGATGTTTCATTTTGAACCAAACTATTCATAACCCTACATTCACCACCGTCAAATCATACCCTCTCTTTAAGAACATTTCCACTGACTTTTTAAATTCCTGTCTTAAAAAATGTTCACATCATTACAGATCCCAGATAGACGTGGAAGCTCGAGCTGCTAATAAATGAGGAGGGTGGCAGCTGGAAGCATGGAGGTACTGACTATCATCCAAAAACTTCCTATGTACATTAGTAACAACAGAACCACTACTCCTACCCTCTAGAATTAAATCCAAATACACTACTTTCTCTCCTTGTTGTAACCCATCAAAAGAGAGACCAAAAGGATTCTGATGTAAACCAGCAACAAAATGAACTACTCTATCTTGACCCGAAATAAAAATGTACACATTCCTTCATAAATTCCTGCCTAAACAAGAATGAAATTTCAAAAAAGGCCATGAACAGATTAGCATACATGGGGGCAAAAGGAGCCCCCATGGCTGTTCCCTGCTTTTGTTTGAACATTTGATTATAACAAAAATAATTATTCTTTAAACAAAAATCCACTAATTCCACTATAAAATTAGAAAGTGGATTATCCCCCAAAAAGTAGAAAATAGCCCTTAGGCCATCCACATGTTTAATAGAGGTGTATAGACTTTTCACATCTAATACTACCCAATACATGTCTTCACCTCAAACTGTGGGGGAGGCTTTCTTCAAAATATCAAAGTTATCCTGTATATATGAAGATGTTTTTTGAATACAAAGAAATAATAAGCCATGTAATAAAATGCCTACATTATGAAGGAAATATTTATAAGCAGAGATAACAGGTCTGCCTGGAGGGGTCAGTTATGCTCTTATGTATCTTGGGCACGGAGAGAAAAACAGCCATTTCACTATTCTTATTTTTTCTACATCTTTTTTAGTGAAATAACCCAACTTTACACCCTTTTCCAATAATTTTTCATATGCTTCCAAAGCTACCTCAAATGTTTTTTTCTCACATATATCAAATTTCCTGATCTGTAAGATGGTCCATGCACATTTATGCATCACATTCATTATTACTATTTTATTCCCCTTGCCTCAGGTTTAATCTTCTAACATAATCATAGTCCTTGAATCTAATAAACACTGACACTACTTTTATTCTACTAAAAATATACATTTAACAATTTTGGTTACAGCACAGTGACAGAAAGCAAACTTAGCACTTCTTGTAGCAAGTAAGACTTCAGCACTGTTACACTTCACAGGCAGACTAATTAATCATCGGTAAAATAACATGACTATTTTTTTTTGCATTTACAACACTATTGCTATCAATTCTGCAATATTTTTGTGCACTAGCACACAACACTTACATAAAACTAGTTTAGACAGTAACAAGTTTTGCTTATGAACAGGTAGAGATACAAACTGCCTCTTTTCAAGTGAGACCTGGGCGCACCAGCTGGTTAAGTGGCTTACTCTGAGTCATACAGCATGCCAGAGTTTGCAGCCAAATTCTGGCAATCCCTCCCCCTTCACCTCAAAGAAATCTCATCTTTCCCTACCTTCAAGGCTCGACTCAAAAGACAACTTTATTATCAAAAATCTGACTGCAAAGTGGTTTTCCACTGGACACAACCTAACCCCCTTCTCACCTGCATCTCTTCTACTTTGATCCTCTGTTCTCAGCTGTTGCTTCCCGCTCATATATACTACTAAAATTAATTCACATTTGATTTTCTACTCTGCTAATATTTTTACATATTGTATCAATTGTCCATGGGATTATCTACCTTCTGTGATTACTCTGTACTTGTGAATTTGTTCTACTTTATTTATTTTTTTGTGAATCTATTCACCTGGGCTATGCCTGCAAATGTTCTGTAGTGATGAGTGTACCACCCCAGTAAACAAACTAAATGAAATACATTTAGGAGGAAAGAATCAAGCAATATATCAATAGTGCAGTTATTTAGTCTTCTATGCCAGTGGTTCTCAAACTTTGTGAGGCAGGGGCCGGATAAATTATTTTTTTATAAGACGAGGGCCCCAGTCCCAATAAATTTACTCACAAATACCTTTCCAAAGCAGGACAATGTCAAATAGTCTGCAAAACACTATCACATACACATGCCAAATATTTATATATGCAAAGTATCTAATTTAATAAACATAAATGTATGAATCTCTCAATTCTAAACAGTAGTTCCAAAAGTAACTAACTTTATGTTCCATTGTTTCATCTACAAATAATGTGCCTGTTGCCCTTGAAGAACAAACTGCCTATGTTACATTAAAAAAAAATGATAAGCTAGTAATATTGCAATAGGGAATGGATGGCAAACTGATAACAGGTTACTAGGTATGTCCACCAAAGGAGGACATTCTCAGGACTGCAGCATCCACCCTCCTTGAAAGTACAGTAATCAGCAATCCATCTACATACTGTGGGAGTAGAACTCACAGCCTTCTGCGTGAAAATCAACTATAATTAGCTGTATGGAAATTGTGCGAGCAGGACGTCTGTGCGTGCTTGATATGATAAGACCAGATTGGAAAGAAGAAGAAACGATCCCAAAGGTAAAAGAGATTTTTAATGTTTTACTTGCATAAACAGTCCCAAATCTACTGTCCCTCTCACCCCCCTGTAGCTACTTCACTGCACTCTCACACACCCTCTTTCTAATTCATACATGCATTCACTCACACATTGCTCTCACTCTACTCTGATTCATTCAGGAACCCTGTATACCAGATATCTGGAAGTAAGCATATGTTATTCCTCTTCATAAAGGTGGCAATAACTCCAACATGTCAAACTTCTGCCCTACTGCCATTCTTTCCCCCATCTCTAAAATACTTGAGAAGTGTATTCATACACAGCTCATAAGTCATCTGGTAAAACATCAAATGCTTTCCCCCACTCAACATGGCTTTAGACCCAGACATAGCACTAACAGTCTCATTTCCTTCTTAGACACAATAAACAGGGCTCATGATGCTGGCTCCTTAGTCTCTGCACTTTCTTGATTTACTGAAAGCATTTGACACCATCTCCCACTTCCTACAGCTGACCAAACTCTCGAACCTCGGCCTTTCGCCCCACCCTACAATGGTTTACTAACTACCTCATCAATAGGCAACAATCTACCACATGGCAGCATTCTTCCTCCCCTTTCATTACTACTAATGCAGGTATTCCCCAAGGGTTCAATTCTGGGTCCCCTCCTATTCAGTATATTTGTCAACAACTTTCATAACACTCTTACCAACAGTACTGTCATCCAATATGCAGATGACTCAACTATCATCTGCTGTTCAAAATCTATCACTGAATTATTGCATCTTACCCAATAATCATTTACCTTTACTGAGCAATGGTTGTCGCAGAGCCAGCTCATCCTTAACCCCAATAAAACAAAACTCTTATTTACCCCCACAAAATCTAGCCCTATTGACAAGTCTCTTCTCACTGTTTCTTCTCAAAACAACACTATCATCGAAGTTGCCCTCAGTACCAAATTGTTAGGTGTCATCACTGATGACAAACTTTTGACCTCCACATCCACAGCAACATAAAAAAAAAACATCAAAAGCTATGTGCCCTTTATAGGTGCAACTATTTCCTTAGCCTCTCGGCTTAAAAGGCCTTGGCCTCATCCTTCCTGCTATCAACTCTGCTATACAATACCCCTCCATACTTACCAACCTACAATCCTTAAAAAATAAACTAGAATCTTGCTACAACAAAGTCACTAAATTTGCCACAAACGCTAAATTTTCTACACACCACTGCCCCCCTCTGCACAAACTAAACTGGCTAGTATTCCCCCACCAACTCACTTATCTGCAGTTAATTACAGCCCACAAGATGATCTACCAACCTGAAACTTGCCCTTCCCTCTCATTGATTCTGACAATGTATCACCCCAATTGCCACCTCAGGTCTGAAAACACAATATTATCTGTCGCGAAACCCAAACTCTCAGCCGGCCGCATGTTGTACTCTTATGCTGTCTCCAAATTATGGAATAATCTTCCTCTCTCACTCAGGACAATCAGTAACCCTGTTTCCTTTACGAAATCCCTCAAATTGCATCTCTCCTCTCAGTGGCTATGATCCTGTACCCCAAAAAATAGTCCCTACACCTGACTCTCACTATACCTTACCAATTCTTCTACAAATACTCCTCTCTTCTTCTCTGTACCATTCTTACTCCTTGCTGTCACCTTGTCAGTACTCTTCCTCCTTAAGCCTTTCTGTCACCCCCTATATACCTTAGCTCAGCTTACCACTGTATGAACATTTTTTACACTCTTCTGTTATTCTAGAAAATACTGCATCATTATCTGACTATAAAACATTATTGCTGTCTTTTTATGTGTTAGTACTGTTCAAAATACCTCTATGTGTCAACATGTTTCTCTCTTGAATGTAATGAATGTAATGATACTACTGCTCAAAGTGTCCTATGTATTAATATTTTTTACTTTGCTTGTAATTAATGTGGAGCTTTTCTCCCTGGGCCTTCACTGAAAATGGGCTCTTTCTAGGTCCAGTGGACTTTCCCGGTTAACAAATGCAATAAATAAATAAATACATACATAAATTAAATACATAAACAAATAAATAAATAAAATGCAGAACCCCTAGCAATGAGCCCTACTGATTTACTAGGGTATTGAGCTGATAAGAGTTGTTGCTGCAGATCTGGTAGATGTTAGTCATCACACATCATTCCTAGAGGACTGTGGTAGCCTTCACCAAAATCTTGAGTAACTTTTTCATTTTTGTACACCAGTAAAGGCAACTATAGTACAACCAAAGATAGAGGCCAAAAACATTTGTCTGCTACAAGAATCCTGTTCCCGATGTAGAGTCCTGTATGGGCTTATGGATAACACATGAAAACTGATTTACTTTGTTATGCAGGATTAGTGGAGTAAAGTATTCAAGAAGAAAGGTAAAGAACCACAGCACGCTTCAGTTTTCACAATCAACAGCTACCTCGTTAAGTAATAACAACAGCACCGAATTCCAGTCTCTGGTGGGAGTTACTGAGGAAAACATTCTAGTAGAGTCCAAGTAGTACTGAATTACAGTCCGCACTCTTACAGAAGAATGTATTTCGCAGCTCACTGAAAATCACTAAAGCAACAACTTTGTTCAGCATTTAGTATAAAACCAGTTAGAAAGCCAAACCTGTACACTTCAAAACCTCGGGTTTATTTACAAGATTCAAAATAAAAAAATGCTTTTCTTTCAGTTTGGGGAATAACAAATCAGGATAAACAGTCCTTATGCACAGTTATTTCAGAAAACAAACAGCCTAAGCAGTGAGTGTACACACTTTTATAGTTTAGCTTTCTGACGCATTGTTCAATTTTTTTTGAACAGTTCAGCACTTACAGAGTAGAAACATATGTCACTCATATCCCAACAACTTTAATGGGAGTTTTGACACAGACAATTAATTATTCTAACAGCGAAGAATAGCTTCTGCACCACCTGGCAGCACCCTTAATCCAGGTTGCAGAAATACCTTCCTGCTTGTTTTCTGACCCCTGTAGTCTTGTTTGCACTCTCTCCTTCAGCAATCTGCCATTTCTAGTAGCAGTGACACTAATTTTGTTCTCTGACTGCACCTTGCTCCACCATAGTTTCCTTGGAGTTTTGCTTGTCTTGCCATAAAGCAGCAGCAGCCTCCAGTCACTGATGACATACTACAACTATCTTTATCTTATTGCCCAACAGTCCTGAGACGTGAACTATGTGTAAACAGCAAAAAGTAGTAGAGTTGCGTGAGATACTTATCATAATAGATTTATAACAGGTCACTGCAGTAGTAAATCATAACATTTGGGTTTACTCAACAATGAATCTGTGCTGGTCCAGTGTTTTTTTCTATAACTGTCTTATTTCATGTGAAGGGCAACACTGTTGTCATGCCATTGGAGGTACTGATTCAAAGAAGGAAAAAGATGTGGCGACCCCACTACTTAAACCCAGGAGCCTTAATCCTCACCACTGTCTTCGGTAAGGGAGCATCACTGAAAGGGACAGAACACACAATTTCCCCTAAGGGTACATTGGGAACAGGATCCAATCCTGGAACTTAACTATATGCTTCACTCCAGGTCCCCAAATGAGTCTTCACACTATTCACTGCAGAGCACTGTGTCCCAGTTCTAGGTATTTAACACACTCACTCTTAAATATTGGATAATCACACATACATACACTCTTGGGAAAGACTGGCATAGCTTTACCTGCTATGTCCTCTTCCTCAAATTACAAGGTAAAGCTGCCACCAGTCTTAATATCAAAATACCCTTCAAAAGAGGAATTCAACTATATTGGCTAAAATAATTCTTGATTTATAAGGTAGCATGCAATCCAAGCAGTAAGGCTTTTCGGAGTGTTCCTGGTGTTATCACAGTAAGCATAAACACTCTCAGGTTACTAAACTACTTTCTAAATAACCAGCCACAGTACAAGGTAGCAAAATATTTCATAAATAAAAATGATTTAAAGTATATATACACTGAATAGCTGATTCCAATAAACCACAGAATGTCATACACAGGAATTACGAAAATAATACTGTACAGTAGGTTTCACACTGATTGAAGAAAACCTCTATCTAACTGTAGATCACCAACTGTCTAAAGATTAACTGTCCCTGTCTAATCTAATTATCTCAGCAAGGCAAGATGATACTCTTACTTCAGCAGGGTGAGATACAAATGTGTCCACTCTTCAGGCTGTTGTCTGGTCCTCAGTGACTGGAACAGCAAATCCTATTATTTCTGCTGAACAGCTCTGAAAAACTCTGAATGCTGATCTGGAAAACAACCACTGACTACTACAACAACTGTTGCAACTCAACTGAAATGAACAACTGATGTAACTGCACTACTCTGAACTGACTTAGAACTTGCCTTTCATAAAGCAGAATTTTTTTTAAAGTCACAGGAAAGCTGTTATGAGAATTCTACTCTCTCATTTCAGACTTTTTAAAAGTAAACAAAAACAGATGTGGAGATCCCATTCCTTTCTACTCTGGCACATGATGACATCACTCTAGGTCAGCTGACTGGCACAACTCAACCTGCATTCAGAATTCAAACATCTTACACAAATCAAAGAAACAATTAAAAAACAATCTTATTTACAAAATTATAGCTAGACATGCTGACATTGTACAACACAGGGTAACTTATAATTATTTACAAGTATTTACAAAACTGCAGCCAGACATGCTAGCAGAAATAAAATATCTGCTATCCTCACACAAGAAACCTATGAAGAAATATTGACATGCATCCTCTCCAGGTCTCTAAGGTTAATCTGACAATAAACTTCTGGAGGGAATTTGTGCTTTTGGAAGACATATACTAAGACTCTAAATATACATATGACTATCTGGTGGTGGAAGATCTGAAGGCTGGGGATTCTATTACCATCCCAGGTGACTAGACTTGTTTTCTGTTACTGACAATGCAGAGCAGCATTACGGGTGCTGCACTTCTGAGTTTGCTATTCTTTGGATGAGACATTCTCTGAGTTCCCATCAGCCTTACTTGGTGGTAGCTCAGGAGGATATAAAAAATACCCAGACACTTACCAAAAAGAATAGGAGGCATCCATGTCCCTTATGGACGGATGTACCTTATAAATGCCTGACCGTCAATGCCCTATTTGGATCACAGGACATCAGTATTGTTTCAGGAAAACTTGGCTAGGCTTAGAAAAGACCCTTTGGGTCTTCAGCCTAGTAACTGTCTATTAATGTAGTAATTATATTTATTTCCACACAAATGAGCCCAAGTGTGCATGTGTGCACACACACATACACACACACAAAACAGCTTTCAACCTCTTAGTGTAAGAAATCTGGACAAAGCCTAAAATAATGGAGGGATGTTAAAGGCCCACAAATAGGGATAGATTTTAAATAATGCTCTTAATAACTTAGAACGTTGTCACAATAACAGACTGTTGTGTTTTTCTGAAGGATATGAAGTCTGAAACTCAAATGTCTGTTCATTATTTAGTGATTTCAATCCACACTGATTTGCGAGAAAAGCACAAATATTATAAGCAAAAGACCAAAAATATGAGGCAAAAATATGGACCTTCTGCAAAAATCTGGACAGTTAAGAGGTATGATACACACACGCATACACACACTTGTAACTGCTGCTACCTATGCATTTCAGTTACCGCTGTTACTTATTGATTTGTTTATTTTCCCTGCACACAAATAGAACCTTTTAAAAATCCACAACTATCGAGTGGAAAGGAAATAGAAAACTCTTGCAACTGCTGTTGGTGCAGTTGCTTGCTGTAGTTCTGCCTTTCTTATCTCTCAATTCACCTTACTAGCGTTTTTTTTTTTTTTTTCCATCCATGCTTCATGGGGCTTTAATACGCTGCCATGAACTTAATTCTGTCAGGCTCTCCTCATACATTTCAAGACAAACACCTGCTGTAGACAAAAATACTTTTTTTTTTTTTTTGAGTTTATCACAGTCCAGGTGATCTGTATCCCCCATCTCCATTGTAAAACTTTAAAGTGCCTCCAGTCAGTTGTAAAAAGAGGATTTTTGCCAATTCAGTTTTGTTACACTTCTCCAGTGATAAGTATGACTATATTATCTTCTTTCAAAAGCGTCTTAAGTGTGGTGGTTTTATGACTAATTAATACACTATCTGTAAGATCCAACTGCTTCTGTAAGCTCACTAATTGCTCAGCTGTAGCCATCTCTCTCTGAAACAGGTTTTCAGTCAATTTCTCTGGTTTGCTTTGGTTCTGTAACCGCTTAGTAGAACACAGTCAGAATTCTGTTATTTGGTAAAAGTAAAGACTAAATGAAAACTCCAGCCAATCTAGAACTTCCACTGACTGCTTTTTCTGCGTGACCTTCTTACACTTTGTTTTATTTGGCAACAGCAAATTCAGTCCATCACACACTGTCTCCACTGCTCGCTTCACAGTTACTGCAGTTCATTCACTAACAGTTTGGAATGTAACACAAGAGCACACACAGTTTCATAAAACAGAAAAAAAAGTACTAGGAAACTTCCAAGTTTTTTCAAGTTTCTCCGTTTTAGTTGTAGTTTTATAAAAAATGAACAAGCATGGGCACAAGTGTTGAGGAAAAAAATAAAAAACAAAGGGTACTTACGTACTATCACAACCATACACTGTCGGTATTCAAGGATTTCTGAGCAACACTCCATTATCAATTAAATAACGTTTTGCTGAGAATGCTGTGAATGCTGACAGTACATGGATGTCATAATACGTTAGTACTTTTCACTCCCCATATATAGAAGTTTGCTCGCTGCATGTCTAGACAACACATAAAGAAATATATAAAACAGTAACCTATTAAGTTCCCTACAACATTTAGTCTTCTGTGGTCCAAAAGAAAACAGCAAATATTTTTTATAAGCTTAGCCCTCCTGCCCATGTATGTTACCAAACATGCCAATCACTAAAGGAAAGCATAATACACTGTTATCTGATTACTTTATGCACGATTACAGCTAACTTTATAAAGTATCTAATTGGTCTTTCTTGTACCTATCAATTGCTTATTTCTCGAGAAGTTTAAATTTTTTTTTCAAACATAATGTAATCAACACCATTATTGACCAGTCTGTTTTACAGACACTATTACATTCTCAAAGCGTATTAAACTGCTACTGGTCTCTGCTGTTCAAAGTGTAGCTGAGAGGGAAAACAGCTTTACATGTACGACATCTTGATCTTAGTAGTGGAGTTTTTCAGTTTCACAGCAGGGTACGACAGTTATATGTAAGTACCAAAACAGAAGTTATGCTTCTGTTATTTTTGTTTTCATTTGCTACGCATTGATTTACTAGTTAATGACTTTTTTTAACATGTTTTTCATCTGTCAGAATTTGTGGCATTCTCGACCACGTTCCAATAACAGTAAACTAACTTCCACCCAAGACTGCCGTGATTCTGACAGTGTCTGGTTGCGATAATACGCAAGTACCAAACAAAGAAACTAGTGGTCTTAAAACGTCTTTGATGAGCTCAGTCACAATAATTTCCAAAAATCATGAAACCCAGGCAGTGTTCCAAAGCAACAAGCCTTTATTTGTTACAGACAAGCGATTCTCAGTAATAAAAATCAATATATTTTATAGGTTCATAGGTAGGTACTAGGCTATTGGCCCTAGGGCCTATATAAGCCAGGCCAAAAAGGTACCCTGGCTTTCGCCACCCAAGAAAATAATTTTCCTGTGCCCGTGTCGAGCAGAGCCACAGAAGTGATCCCCAGGGTGAATTTCCCATCTCCCATCCAATCATCAAGATTTTTCTTGGAGTGCTAATGAGAAGTCTTGTTTGATATATATAGGTAGTTTGTTCCAGGGTATGGGAAGTCTCTCGGACAGGAATCTATCACTCCAGCATGTTCTGTTTATTGTGGTGACAAGGTTTAGGTGCCTAGAACGTGTAGCTTGAAGGGATTGGGATTTCTTTAAGTGGAGCATGTCCAACAGCTCTGGGTTTGACATAGCTTTGTGTATGTTAGGCAGAGATCGCATCTGAATAGGTGATATGCAACGGAGTAAAGCTGGAGTTTTTTTAGACGCTCTGCACAGCGCATCTGTTTGAGGCAGGTAATCCTATTTGTGAGGTATTTCTGTGGCCTTTCCAGTTGTTGTAGATGTCTTGTGAGGTACATATCAAATGGGGTGTTGTACTCTATAATGGGTCTAATGAGTGATGAGTAGAGGAACAATGTTAAACATATCAGCTTTTATATACTTAAAAGTAGGTGTGGAAAATGTACGTATTGTTTAATTTTAATCCAGCCTTTTCAAGGCAAACAGTATAAACAGGGCTGTAAAAGTGCAACAAGTACCCACCCCCACACACTACTACTTATTAGATCAAACTAAATCTTAGTTAAGGAAAACACTACCTATTTGCAACCCACATTCCAAAATCAGGTATTTAGAAAAGCATAAAGTACACATAAAAATACTTAACTAAAATCACTTTTGGCTTCCTAATGCAAGAAAGCCTTCATCAGGTCTTTGAAAAGAACTGCAATCAAGAAAAATACACAGCTATCTAACCATAAACATAATCTAACTGGAACACTATAAATATAAAAATACATCTGTCGAATAATATCATCTAGTAAATATCCATTCATGTGTTTAAAACTAAGTAATTAACAGCTCTGAAAAAATGACAGTGCTTTGCAAAAAAAAAAAAAAAGTCATGACAGTTTTAATGTTTACAGCCCCAAAACATGTTTATACAATAAAATACTAGTAGGAATACCACACAAAACATACAGAAAACAGTGGATGAAGTAAACTAGTAATGTATAAAAGTGTGCAGGTGTGTGCATGAGTGTGTATGAACATCCACCAGTATGGAAAATGGGGGAATTATGCCAATACTATATGGTAATAGTGGCAAGAAAAAAATGTGTTTTGAATTTACCGTTTAAATCTCTATAATTACATTGACAATAATATTGACAACAAGAATCTGAATGTTCAGGCTGGTAATGCTGGTAGTAGGAATGAAGAGATTTTTATCAATGTGAACACACCCACAGGACCAGACAGACAAATAAGGGACTGACTGACAGTATCCCTCGGTCCCCACAGACAAACACAAGAGAACACCAAAATCCTACACAGCCACAATACAACTCCCAGGGCACATATCGTCAGGGCCCAGTACACATGAACAGAAATTATCATAGCAACAATTACAACTACAACCAGAGTTATAGCCCACCGAGGTTCCACAGAGAAGAAGCGAGCTGCCATCTGAACTCAAGAAGGGAGGACTAGAACAACTGCAAGAGGAAGCAGTAGACGGGCGAGAGAGATGAGGTACCTGGGGAACAACAGCTTCTACCCATCAGAGCCACGAGCCTGCAGATGGAATTAGCCCCCAGAATCTGCAGTCATTCAAACAAACCACTGACAGCACTTGAAGAAAAAGTGCTTAACAGAGGACTCGCATTCATACCTCAGGGAAGGAGCAATGAGACACAGACCATCACTGATGTAAAAATATATGAGAGGAAACTGAATTTGAAACTTGTACTTCATGAGAAAAATAAAATGGAGGAGGATAAACCCATCAAAGAAAAAATTAAAAGACCCAGCAGTTGTTGCACCCCACTGCATCCCACATTTGCAGCCTTCAAGACAAAATGTGAGCTCATCATAAGAAAGGCTCTCAAAAACCACCAAAACTAAAAGTTTACATTGTTTCAAAGGATGAGATACTAACGCTTAAGAATTTGAGCAATGACAGAAAGTACAGTTGTGTACGCTTACCATAATTGTAGATGTTTGAGTGTATTCACTGTTGCAGTCATCACATTTGGGTTATCCCTGCCAGGGTAGCCCTCGCCTGGCCCGAATACCAGAGACTTAGTATTTCTGCATCAGTTGCTGTCGCTTGAGGACTGACATCAGGTCGTCAGTGGTATAAAGGAAGGCAGCCGACACCATTACATCAGTTTTTCTTGCCCTAACCTGTCAGGAGCTCCCAAAGTAGGCGGCCAGGTTCTGGTGGAAGAACCCCACCAGTGGAAAATAAATACCAATATGTCCCTTGTAAGGAAAGGAAAGGAAAGGAGAACAACAAGGAAGAAAGGGTAACAAAAGAGAAAAAAGGGGGATGGAGGGAGGGAAACCAAGATTGCAACAGTGAAGACACTTGAACATCTACATTTACTGTAAGTGTACACAACTGTATTATGTTCTTCATGTTTCACTGTTGCAGTCATCACATTTGGGTAGATTCCCAAAGCCGAGGAACAGGGTGGAGGCAGTCAAGGAAGTTAGGGGCTGGCTAGAATGCCCCGCAAGACTGCAGAGGCAAATCCTGCCCTGGATTTGGAGAAGAGAGGCAGGTGGTAATGCTTGGTAAAAGTGTGAACAGATGTCCAGGTGGCAACCTCCAGGATGTCCCGGGTGGGGACTCCTCTGAGGAAAGCTGCAGAGGTGGAGGCTGCTCTGGTGGAGTGTGTCCTGACCCCCTTGGGGGAAGACTTACCATGCTGTTTATAGAAGAAATGAATGCAGTGTTCTATCCATTTGGAAATGGTTTGCTTGGAGATGGCTTTGCCTTCTGCCCCTGTAGCAAAGCTAATCAGCAATTGATCAGACTTTCTGAAGGGTTTAGTCCTGTCCAGATAGTATCTGAGCTGTCTGTGCACATCTAGAAAGTGCAGAATCCTTTCCCCTTTGTTTTGGAGATTAGGAAACAAGGTGGGCAGATGGATGGATTGGTTGAGAGCCACACTGGACACCACCTTGGGCATGAAGGATGGGTTAGTTCTGAGGGACACCCTGTCTGCATGGAAGATGATGAAGGGTTCCACAGCCATGAGTGCTGGCAGCTCAGAGACTCTTCTGACTGAAGTGATGGCCAGAAGGAAGGCTGTCTTCCAGGAGAGAAATTTTAGCTCTGCAGAAGAAGCTGGTTCGAAAGGAGAAAGGCTGAGCTTTTCCAAGACAAAGTTTAAGTCCCAAGCTGGTGTAGCAGCCCTTCTGGGGGGTCTCAAGTTGCTAGCTCCTCTGAGGAACTGTTTAAACAAGGGGTGTGAGAAAAGAGGCTGCTCATTGGGAAAAAGAGCAGAAATAGCAGAGGCATGAATTTTATAAAAGAGAAAGAGAGACCAATGTGTGGTAGGTCAGCTAAGTAATCCAGGATGAGAAGGATGGAGAGCTGGGCCGTATTGGCCCTCTTAGCCTGGATCCAGGCGCAGAACCTTTTCCATTTATCTGCATAAGACTTTCTGGTGCTAAGGCGTCTGGCCTCACGGATAAAATCCAGAACCTGTTTACGGAGAATGGCAGATTGGTCTGGGGTTGTAGAATAAGCAAAGCTGCCAAATTGAGTGTCTGCAGTTGGGGGTGCATGAATTCCCCTTCCCTCTGGGTTAGGAGGTTCGGAATGTGAGGAAGATGCCATGGAGGCAGCAGGAACAGGCTGTGCAGCAAGGGGTACCAGTGCTGTCAGGGCCAGTCTGGTGCTATGAGAATGGTCCTTGGTTTTTTCTCCCTTATTTTGAGCAGTACCCTGGGGTTGAGAGGTAGGGGAGGAAAGGCATAGACCAAGAGATTGACCCAGGGGAAGGACAGGGCATCCACTTTCCACACCATGCATTGATGCTTCCTGGTGCAGAATTTGCTGACCTGATGGTTGGTGTGAAAGGCAAAGAGGTCAGACTTCGGGGTTCTCTATTTCTGAGTTATTAGGAAGAAGGTACTTCTGTTGAGCTGCCACTCATATGGG
Source organism: Protopterus annectens (assembly GCF_019279795.1). NCBI lineage: Eukaryota > Metazoa > Chordata > Ceratodontiformes > Protopteridae > Protopterus > Protopterus annectens. The sequence goes on from NC_056736.1 coordinate 676,493,662, forward strand.
TCCAAATGCTTTCTGCTTAATTGGTCTGCAAGGGAGTTGAGAGAGCCTGGAAGGTATTGTGCTACCAGGTGTAGTTGCACGGAAGAGGCTGTGAGCCAAAGGGTCATGGCCAGCCTGCACAGAGGGTAGGAGTGAGTCCCTCCCTGCTTGTTGATGTACCACATCACAGTGGTGTTGTCAGTTTTGAACAGGAGGAACCCTGAAGAGAGAAGGGGTTTGAAAGCTATTAAAGCCTGCTGCACAGCCATCATCACTTTTTTGATTGATGTGCAGGGGGATTTGCTGTGGGCTCCATTGGCCCTATATGCACCTGCCGTCCAGGTGTGCAACCCAAGCGTAGTCTGAAGTATCTGTGCTGAGGGTCTGGGCAGCGGGGTGTGGGGAGAAGGGCAGTCCCTTATTGTGGGAGCAGGCTGTTGCCCACCAAAGAAATTCCTTTCGCAGGCAAGGAATAATAGGTAGAAGAGTTTCCAGGTCTTGAGAGTGTTGACACCAAAGGCTCTTTATGTACCATTGAAGTTTCCTCATATGCAGTTTGGCATATGGAATGAGGAGTATGCAAGATGCCATGAACCCCAGGGTTTGCAGGATTTTCCTTGCAGAGAATTGGGGACTGGTGACGAGTTGAGAGAAATAAGCTGACAGGACAATTAGTGTCTCTGGTGTAAGGTATACATCTGGGATGCTGTGTCCAGGCTTGCTCCCAGGAAGATTATCCTTTGAGTGGGCACCTATTTGGGTTTCTTTTCGTTGATTGTGTACCCTAGGGAGGTTAACAGGCTCTTTACAAAGGGCAGGTGTTTGAGAAGCTTTTCCTGGCTGTCTGCCTGAATAAGGCAGTTGTCTAAGCAGGGGTACATTTGAATATTTCTTTGCCTGCAAAAGGCAATGGCCGGCACCAGGCACTTTGTGAAAACTCTGGGAGCAGTAGATAACCCATAGGGAAGTACAGAGAACTGAAAGTGTTGAGATACTGCCCTGAAATTGAGATATTTTCTGCATGATTCCCTGATGGGAATGTGGAGGTAGGCCTCTTTTAGGTCCAGAGTGGCTAGCCAAGCGTCCTGGGAGAGCATGGGAAGCAGCTGCTGGATGATGAGCATTTTGAATTTTGGGATCACCAGGAAGGTGTTTAGAATGGATAGATTGAGGATGGGGTGCCAGGTGCCCTCTTTTCTGGCCACCAGAAAAAGTCTGGAGTAGAAGCCTTGGCCCAGCTGTTCTGCAGGAACTACTGTCCTCAAAGAGAGCAGGGAATGGATTTGCTTTTGAGCCTCTGCCCACTGATTTGGTGGTAGATCTGGGAACCCTGTTGGGGTTGGAAGGATGTGGAAGTAGAATTTGTATCCCTGAGACACTATGTTCATTACCAATTGGTCCTTGGTAATGGTGGCCCAGGTGCTTGAGTGAAGGTGGGCAGATGGGAGTTAGGGAGGAGATGAGTCATTGTGAGTTCTTACCATAAGGGGGTGGCTTAAAACTCCCTGGTTTTGAAGTGGAGGTAGTCCACTGCTTAGATCTCTGCATTCCCTGGGGCTGCTGTCGGGGGGGGGGGGCTTTTTCCATGGGGCATAGGATGGGCCTGTTTACTCGGAGCAGGAAAGGACCAGTGCTTGGAGGGAAAATGCCTCCTGAACCTAGGGGGCTGGACCTGTAAGAAATCTTTAACTGTTTGCATAGATTTTGATTTTTCTTCCATCTTTTTTTAAGACCTCTTCTGCCTTAGTGCCAAATAAGTTATCTTTGTGCAAGGGTGCATCCAACAATTTAGATTTGACATGGTCTGGCAGGGATTGTTCCTTAAGCCATGCATGTCTTCTAATGACAGATCTAGTGACTGCTGCCCCGCAAGAAGCTTCTAGGGTGTCAAAACTACAGTGTAAAGTGTGTTTAGTTTCTTGACTTGGAGAATGCATTAAGTCCTGTAAATCTTTAGATTCTGCCCATGCAGGAAAGAAGGACATTTTTTGTTTAAGGAGTTCCAAGGTATGTTGCTAAAATGTAAGCCTATGGAACTGACAATTTAGTGTCCTGATAGCAAGAGTAGCTGAGGTGTATACTTTTTTACCCTATCTGTCCAATGCTCAAGAATCCCTGTCTGAGGCGGCGGGATTCTTAGTAGAGGTTGCTTTAATCCCTTTTGGCCCTTGAGAAATGACCTCAGGGTCAGCTGTAGGATTTTTAAAAATATATTTGTGTGAGTCAGGGACTCTGTAGTACCTGTCTGGTTTTCTGGGAGCAGGAGGGAGGGCATGTGGAGTCAAGCTGGATTCAAGGAAAACATCATCCACCACATCCAGGACTGGGGGATAGCTAAGGGTCTGTGTTGTGTAAGATCTAGGAATTCCCTGAGTCTCTTTTTAGACTGAGGGTTGTCCTGACTCTCCTATTGGAAATGCTCCCTTAAGGTATGCAGGGTTTCCCCAAAGGAAAAATCATCTGGAGATGAGGCTGAAGGAATGGATTTCTCTGTATCAGAATCCTCATAAGTGGACAGGGGCTGCATGTCTTCATAGTCAGATGCATCAGGTTCATCTGACTCTTGTTAAGACAAAACTACTGGAGACAGATCTCTTTTACTTTCTGAGGGGGTGGCTTGGCTTCCCTAATCAGCATGATAAGGTCTTCTGCCACTTTTAAGCATTTGAGACTGAGGCAATGTAGCAGTCGCCTGAGAGTGGGTAGTCAGTTTCTTGGGTGTGCTTTGAACCGTGGGCCTAAGGAACTCAGTTGTTTTCGAAAGAACAGTAGTCGCGAAATAAGGTGTTGGTTTGTGTTGTGTTGGTTTGTGTTGAGATTTGGTGGTGTGAAGGACTTCCTCAGAAGCCGGTGCCTGCTCAGCGGCTCCAGACCTATCCAAGGTAGAGACAACTGCAAGATCCTTAGACAAAGAAGAGTTCTGCGGCATACCAAACTCTGAAAGGGTCTCAGTAGCAGCCTGCAAATCAATTGAAGCAGGCATCAGGGGCTGCGAAAGTGCCTCACTGAGTACCGGAGGAATGATGACTAGGTTAACGAAGTGTTGTCGGAAGGTTTGGACCTGTGCAGTCTGTCTATCTTTATCTTTACGCTTTTTCAGAAGATCTGCTGTCGGATGACTTACCGAAGCCTTATTGGCTACAACAAGGGCACGACGATGGATGGTTCTGGCATTAAACAAAGCACAGATGCGACAACGGGGGACATCGTGGTCTGGGCCTACACAAGTGATGCAGTAAGAGTGGAAGTATCGGTGTGGTATTTGCTTTCCACAGGCGAGACAATTATTAACTTTTTGTGACATCAGTTAGTGCAAGAAAAAAGGATCCCCAACGTGGTACTTGGCTTTAGAAGACTACAACTTCAATTCAGAAATGAAAACTCAGGTAGCAGCAGACCAGCACTCATGCAAACTGCTTCTGGTTCAAGCTCCACAGCAAGAAAGACTGATGTAATGGCATTGGCTGCCTTCCTTTATACCACTGACAACCTGATGTCAGTCCTCAAGCGACAGCAACCGACGCAGAAATACTAAGTCTCTGGTATTTGGGCCAGCCCAGGTTTACCCTGGCAGGGATAACACAAACATGATGACTGCAACAGTGAAACACGAAGAACATCTAGCCATGCTATGAAGGCTGACTAGGATGGGGACAAACTTGTTACAGATACTAACAGTTATATAATAAAAAAACAGAACATGCTGAACAAATGAGTTTTATTCTAAACATTCCTTTGAGGAGGTTAAAACTGCATATATAGAATGGAAAGATAAGCTAACCATAATGCTTAATGAAGTACTTATTAATGAAAAGTTTGAGTATTTGAACACTCTTCACCCTAAATTACCTTGTTTTTTCGGGGTTTCCCAAACCCCATAAGAATAGGGAAGATCCACCTTACAAAGCTGTTTTTGCAAGCGGAGGATCCGTATCAGAGGCCACTGCCATGTACTTAGATTTTCTTCTTCAGCCTCTTGCTGAAAAGAATTCATTTTTTATTTTAGATTCATTTGATTATTTAAGAAAAATAAAAGAAGTGCACGTGAATGAACAAAGCATTTTGGTAACTACTGATGAAGCCCTTTACATGGTGTTACCACACATGTACTGTACTGAATCAGCTACAGAGGCTTACAGCAGAAATAACAATTATACACAAGGGCAAACTGAATGCTTGAGAAAACTAATAAACTTGGTGTTGTCTTACAAATGTTTCAGTTTTAATGGCCAAGCTTACAAACAGTTGAGTGGGATAGCCATGGGTGCAGCTATGGCACCTAGTCTTGCCAGTGTAGCCTTAGACAAGTGAGAGAAGGAATTTGTACTACAAAGTGAATACCGGAGTTTTATGACCAGCTACCTTCACTTTATTGGTGATGTATTCATAGTCTGGCAAGGTGAGAAATCTAAACTCACTGAGTTTATCCGCTACATTAATAACTCCACCTTCTTCCTGAAATCTACCACTTCCATTAGCTCGGAGTCAGTGCAGTTCCTTGATATGACTGTCAAGTATTGAAAAAGACAGAGGAAAATTACTTAGTAACATAAAGAAAACCAACAAGAGTGAACTACTTACTTCACAGAGACAGTATGCATCCAGTAAAAAACTAAGCTACAGATTAGCACTCATTACCACTGATTTGACCCCTTTTCTCAAAATATGAATGATCTTGAAAATGATTTCTTAACCAGAGGATATGAATCAGACTTGTTACATATGATCCTGGATCCCATTAGAGATTCTAAAACTAACAATGACTACGTGGAATAGACCTTTTCATAGAATTATGTAATGAGGGCACCCTAACCCAAAAGAAGAGAAAAGTAAGGACAAATGGCATTCTAACTTACAACTGGGATTTCAATATAATTAAAGCCATTATTAAGGAGAACTGGGCCATCCTTACTGACAGTCAGCAGCTTGTAAGGGTTTTAGGAGATCACCCTACTTTTGTTTGTAAAAAGAACTGAAGCATATGTAGCTACACGGAAAAGAAAAAAATAAGGAACACCAGGATAACATTAGCATTAAAATCTGTGGGCCATCTAACTGAATTTTCTGTGAATACTTGGAGTGAGAGTCATTTGAGTGCCCATATTTTAAAAAGATGGTGAAATCTTCAGCAGTTGGTAACTGTAATACTGAAAAAGTTTTATATAGGGCCATGTGCAATGACTGCCCTGCATTTTATGTGAGTAAGACTGAATAAACTGAAAATGAGGCTTCAGGTCTTTTTGACATCAGACGTGAATGCCAGAGGAACGCAACACTTACTAGAAGACGCCAGACATTCTGGTTTTAAATGTATCATTCTGGATTGTGTGAAGATGGATGAGCTTGAAGGGGACGTCAATAGTGTTTTGGAGAAAAAAGAATTATGCTAACAGTTGAAATTAAATGCATTCAGAATACAAGGACTTAACTATTATTGCAATATTAACAGTGTATTGAATTTATGTAAGTTGCCAAACAATCTGTAAAGTTTTTTTTAGGGAATTTGAGGAAATATTTTCAGACTAAAATACACTAAATAATAATAAAAATTGTGTGTAGAATGTGTATAAATGTATATATGTTTGGTTACTTTAAAGCAAAACTCCTGGCTCCCAACACATTTAAACTCAAATACTAGTTTTCTTTTATCCCTGTAAAATCAGCTTAGCCACCTGCTGTTACAGGAATGCACTAAAAAGTTTGTCAGTCCTATATTTCTCCTCTTCGTAAGCACTGGGCAGGGAGGCCCATCCCCCTTTCTTTTGTTCATAGGTAGGTACTAGGCTATCGGCCCTAGGGCCTACACAAGCCCAGACAAAAAGGTACCCTGGCTTTTGCCACCAAAGAAAATTATTTTCCTGTGCCACTGTCGAGCAGAGCCACAGAAGTGATCCACGGGGTGAATTTCTTATTTCCCATCCAATCATCAAGATTTTTCTTAACGAGTGCTAATGAGGAGCCTTGTTCGATATAGATAGGTAGTTTATTCCAGAGTATGGGAAGTCTCTGGGACAGGAATCTATCCCTCCGGCATGTTCTGTTTATTGGGGTGACAAGGTTTATGTCCCTAGAGCATGTAGCTCGGAGGGACTGGGATTTCTTTAAGTGGAGCATGTCCAACAGCTCTGGGTTTGACATAGCTTTGTATGTTAGGCAGAGATCATCTCTGAGTAGGCGATATGCGACGGAGTACAACTGGAGTTATTTGAGATGGTCTGTGTACGACATCTGTTTGAGGCTGGTAATCCTCTTTGTGAGGTATTTCTGGGGCCTTTCCAGTTGTTGTAGTTGTCTTGTGAGGTACATACCAAAAGGGGCGTTGTACTCTATAATGGGTCTAATGAGTAATGAGTAGAAGGAAACAATGACCTCTTTTTTTCTGGATGAGAAACCTTTTGTGATGGTGTGACATGTAGAAGGATTTCCTGACTACTGTGGCAATGTGATTATCAAAGGAGAGACTACTATCCACCTGTGTCCCAAGGTCTCTTATCACACTTCCGGTGTTAAGTATACTACCGCCTATGTTGTAGTTCATGGGTACAGAGTTTTTACCAAAGGGGATGACAATGCACTTTTTGGCACTGGGCTTGAGGCCATGGCTTTGACACCAGGCATCTGTCTCAGTGAGGCCTTTTATAGGATGTCCACATCGTTAGGAGTTTCGATTATGGCTCCCAGTTTGCAGTCATCTGCAAACTTCATTAGCCAAAGACCTTCTGTGTTAGCCTGCACTTCAGAGAAGTAGATACCAAACAGGAGAGGACCTAGGACTGAACCCTGTGGTACTCCACTTGTCACTGGTCTGAAATTGGATTTGGAGTCTGCTACTTTCACACTGTAGGTTCTGTCAGTGAGCCAATCGGAAACCCATCTTGTGACTTGTATCGCATCCTTTCAGGTGGAATTCGTTTCCACCTTCCTGACGTACCTTCGACACAGTCAAATCAGTAGTTCCTTGTCCTGAAATCCTGCCCACACTGTGACATAGACATTATCAAGTGTGGCCCAGTAACAGCTGCTATAAATTACAAGTTGTTGTGGAACTGTATTAACAACCACTGTTTCCTGCAGGACTGAAAACAACATCGGAGCCAGTATATCCTTTTTGCAATTTTCTCTTTTTTCAACTTGTATATTTTTGTGCATATTAATTTTTTTGTGATATATAATTGTTGCTTGCCTGTTCTGGAGCTTTTCTCCCCGGGCCTCGACTGTAAACGGATATATGTCCAGCTTGACTAGCCCGGTCAACAAATGTAAAATAAAATAAATAAATAAATATCCCTTACTGAAACTGCCGGAAAATCACATCATGTACACTAACTGTTAGGGTAAGTTGATTGTAAAATCTTTTTACTGCATTTAAATCTGTGCTTCCAGTTATACCGCAAATGTATTTTAACTTTTTTTATATTAGTTACTACAATCGGTCCCATATCTCTCAACCTGTTAGAGCAAGAAATCTACACAAAGGCTCAGATTAGGGACATTGTTTAAATATTGCTCTTGCAAACTTAGACCATTGATAGAATAATAGTTTTTGCATTAGCATGGATTTTCCGAAGCTTACGGTCTAACTGTGAAACATCTGCCATTACTCTCTACCTTCAATCTGTAATAATTTGCCACCAATCCACAATCGTTTGCTGAAAGGAACCAAAAATATGAGTCATAAATCCGGACATTCCATTACAAAATCTTTGCTGTTCAGAGTATGGCAGGTGTGCTTAGGTGTGTGTAAGTATGTGTATGAGTTGGTTTCTGGTGCTGATTGCATGTGGGTTAGTGAATGCATGCGTGAAAGCAGAATGTCTGTGTGGGTGAATGCAGAAGACAGTGTGTATGCATGTGTATGAGAGAGCGTTAGCGATGCATGAGAGAATGACCAGTGCGTGTGTGAAGCAAAATGTCCGTGTATATCTGGATGCAGAACAGACTGAGCAAGCGTGTGTATGAGAGAGTTAGCAGTGAATGTCTGAGTGTGTGAATGCAGAATTAGAGAGAGAGAGAGAGAGAGAGAGCAGTGAATTTCCGTTTAATGGAAGAGCTAGGGGGGTATAGAGATCTAACTGTGCTAAGCCGATCGCTTACAGTGTATCAATCGGCTTATTACAGTGAAGTGCTCCTTTTTATTTTATTTATTTTTATCTCTTGCTGAGGGGGTAGAGTGCTGGTTTGTAGTACTAGCCATTGTTTTCTAGCTTCATTTCTTTATCATTTTCACCCAAATTGCCGGAAAACCACAACTTAATGAAAAATTATACAAAAACATTGTGTGAATAAATCAGGACATTCCTGCCCAAATCTGTACAGACGACATGTATGCCGGGCACCCTTTGGTGTGTGGGTGCTTGTGCGTGTATGAGTGGTTTTCTGGTGCTGAATGCATGTTGGTTTAGTGAATGCATGTGTGAAAGCAGAATGTTTGTGTGTGTGAGTGCAGAAGAGACTGTGTATGCATGTGTATGAGAGAGCTTCAGCGAAGCAGGAGAGAATGACCAGTGCATGTCTGAAAGCAGAATGCCTGTGTGTGTGTGTGTGTGTGTGTGTGTGTGTGTGTGTGTGTGTGTGTGTGTGTGTGTGTGTGTGTGAATGCAGAAGAGACTGTGTATGTGTATTTATGAGAGAGAGTAAGCTATGCATGACAGAATGAACACTGCATGTGTGAAAGCAGCACGTCTGTGTTTATGTGAATGCAGAACAGACTGTGTCTGTGAGTATATGAGAGTTACTGATGCATGAGAGAATAAAAAGTGCGTGTGTGAAAGCAGAATGTCTGTGTGTAAAAATGCAGAAGAGAATGTCTATGCATGTGTATGAGAGACAGGGGTGTGTGTCATGCATCTGGCCATCTGGTTTGTGCTCCACAGAAAGGAATTTTTTTCCCCCTGTTTAACCAAACAGCTGGGGGCTAGAGAGCTAACTGTAAAAAGCTGATCACTTACAACATATTGGCTTATTACAGCAAGTACTTTTTTTTTGGACTCTTGGGGAGGGTGCTGGTTCATAGTACTGGCCATTAAACATTTGCACCCAATTTCCCAGAAAACAACAATTTTATTCTGCCACCCGTTCCCAACATCCCTGACTTCAGTGCTTCCCTCACTCATTTCTTGACCCAGACTTCTGATATATTATTCCTTTATTTTCACAAGCTGCTTGTTCTTAACCCGATTATAGACCTGCTTTACAATCTTCCCATCTTTTAACTGACCTGACTGAACAGCTTCACTTTAAATTTCTTCAAACATGTTCTGACTTTATTACTTGACTTCTTACTCATGGTTTACACTCTTTGCTTGCTTTCTGTTGGCATAACTCTCACTTCTTGGCAGACAGGAAGTTAGCATTTGCAATCTGCACTCAAAACCACTACACATTTGCCTTATCAACCGATAAAAAACAGACGACTTCTTATGCCTGCTAATTGTATTTGGTAAGGTTATGAAGTTTCTGAACTCCTGTTGCTTGCATTTTATTACTCATACATAATGGCTTCAGGCTTGAGTTTGGAATCATCAGTGCCATTTCACTCATCACAGACACTATTTCTGAAGTGATGACTGAACATGCTAACTGGTACAATTGTTGCTATAGCGAGAATGAGTGCATAAGAGGGTAAGAAATGGAAGCAGAGGATTTTTTTGCAATAACACGGGGAAGGTGAGAGTTATAGTGGGCAAGGCAGGAATGGTAAAGACACCCATTTTCTTTTCTGAAAAAGGGTAGATGGGAAATCATGTAAGGATAAGGCAATAGGTGGAATGATGATAGAGGCGTAGAGGGATTAGCACACAAACAAACATAAAACAGACAACAGAGGAGGTGCTGACAGGTGGGGGGGGTACAGCATCCAATCTGTAGGCATCAAGAGTCTGGAAGAAAAAAAAAATATATAGGTACAGCTGGCCAAAAATCTGAGCAATTAATTTGTAGGAAATGTGCACACCTAATACCATAGCTCTTCTTTGTTCCACTAGGACTGTGTAATACAACTATTCAGAAACATGCATTTAAAAAACAGAACAACAAAATGCTGCAAAATATAAGCAGATGTTAAATATACGGAGTTGCAATAAAATAATATTTAAAAATTTACAGCTAGAAGATTCGGTCTTCATTCATTCCAATAGTCCTGGATACAGCAAGTCTGTAATAGTTACAGGAAAGGCAGGAAACAAGCTTAGAATTTTTTTTTTACAGAAAAGCAGCTAAAACAGCAGTAAATACAATTCAAATTGCAGTGCAGGCCAGCACACCCCAGTGTGTACCTTTATTAAAATATATGTCAATGAATGGAGGTCAGTGGTTAAACTAGGCAGTACATTTTACTTCATCAATCCCTGGCATCAAATACCATGTGCAAACATGCCAGAAAGCAGGCATCATGTGCTTTAATAGCATAAACTGCTTGCCCTAAACTGCTCACTTGTGGTCAGTGTAAACACCACATAAAGTTATTTTATTTATAAATGTTCTCAGCCTCTTAGTTCAAGAATCACGGGTAAAAGCCTAAAATAATGTGGAACAAAGGCACCAAATCAAGGCCACTCTATTTTTTGGTACACTTTGTTAACAGAACAGCTAGGCTGTTTAAGGGACCTTTTTCAGTCACCATCAAGGCCTCTCATAACATGTGAGAGAATGTTTCAAATTAAGAATCTCTCTAAAATTTAAAAAAAATTCCTATTACAAATTATGCTTTAACAATATACGTATACATCCTAGTAATGTATAGCTTGCACCACACCACAAAGTTTTTGTGTTATCAATCATTTAGACAGCATCTTAAATATGAAAAGGTAGTTTTGCACTAAATACCACACATATGCTAATACAGTAGGGAGTACTGAGCTGCCTGTTTGCCCTCAGAGGAGTGGTTTAAGGCAGAAACTTGTAGTTTATTGGCCATTTTGGGTCATTTCCTGTCTTTTCCAGCCCCCTGCTATAAAGCACGCTTTAGCGCGCATTAGCGCGATTTAGCGCGGAATTGCCACTGTTGCACACTAGGGCAGTGCCGGTTAAGCAGGTTTAAACTATTCGGGCTACCTAAAGTCCACTCTTCAAATTTTCCCTTAAAACTACCTCCCTCGAACTATACTACTGATCTAATCAGCGTATCCTATAACTAAAAATATCCTCTCTACTTGACTCCAAGTAGACTATTCTCTTACTGTTAAACCTAGCACTTGCTCCTACAGTACTTATTACCTTGATACGGCACTGTTGTCATAGATAGTACCCCAAAAAGGCAACCCCCCCATTTCTCGGTCACCCACGTCCCCCGGAATCTTTTTTAAAGTTTTTTTGTCTATCCTTCTAGCATGTCGAGGGATCAGTTGCTAGTGTCCTCTCCTGCTCAGCTGGTGAACCTGGGAATATTGAGGCAATGTTACAATTGCCTCATGTACACAGACAACCCTCTCCTCCTCCCACAAAACACAAATACATGCGAGAGATGCAACTATACGGCCAAACTGGAGGCTGAGCTCTCAACATAGGACTGGCAAGACCAGTCAGGAGGAGAAGGTTACCACACACACTATAGACCCAGTCTCACATAGTACCATTACAACCTCAAATCATACACATAAACACACAAAGGCATACTCGGAGGCTCTGATCAAAAATCTACCAAAACAGCAGAGGCCACCAAAGCAGACACCCAAACAACCACCACCTCAGAACACAACACCTGCAACACATAGACCTCACAGTCAGAGTGTCAAACAGTCACAGCCCTTAAGGCCAAACACAATGCCAGACACACTAGTCATTGGTGACTCCATAGTCAGACACACTGACGTCCCGCTCACCAGACTGAGTAAGGAGAAGGTCACAGTAAGCTGCCTGTCGGGCGCTAGAATCCGCTACATAACGCAAGCACTCAGGTCTCTCAACAGCAGGTACAAATATGACTCAGTCATTGTCCACGCTGGTGTAAACGACCTGAGACGTACCTCCTTGGACTACATGAAAAGAGACATTGAGGAGCTCTCTGATTATGTAGCCCAGGCAGGTATGACCCTGACCTTGAGCAGTATCCTACCTTCACCAAGAATGATGCCACAATACAGAGATAAGATGATCAGCTTTAACAATTGGCTTAAACACTGGTGTCATTCAAAGGGGATCCAGTGTCTGTCTGCCTGGGATGACATGCTGGACAAGCCACGCTGCTTCAAGGGACGGCTTGCACCTGTCACCCTGGGATTCGGATATTGGCAAAGGCTCTTGCCACCCCATAGTGCCTTTTTAGGCAAGGCTCAAATTCTAAACCTACCACCCTAGAACACAAAAAGGAAAAAAACTAAGGGTAATGCTGCTCAATGCCAGAAGTCTAAATCTCAAAATGCATGCACTCGAGGCCCTTCTCAGTATGGAGAACATCGATGTCTGTGCTGTGACAGAAACCTGGTTCAAGGCTCCTGAGAGCACCCCAGCGCTATCAGGTTTTACCTCATATCATGCGTTCCGCCCCAAAATCCGGACAATACCAAGAAAGGAGGGGTATCCATATTCATCAAGGACACCCACACCTCAAGACTGGTGGCAACGCACAATGCATCGGAGACCATCCAGGTGCAATTAACCATAGGCAAGACTGCTCTGCAAATTGTAGCATGTTACAGGCCACCCTCACAAACTCAGGAACCTCACATGGCCTTCCTGAAAACACTAGAGGCGATAAATGTATCACCAAACACCATCATACTAGGTGACTTCAATTACCCTAATATAGACTGGGAACACTACTCAAGCCCAAACACCCTAGCCCAAAAGTTCCTGGAATTCATAAACTCAAATGCCATGGAACAACTAGTCACCATCCCCACAAGAGGAGATAACATACTTGATCTCATGATCACGAACATGGGAGCACAATGTTCAACACCGGAAGTATACCCCTCACTGGTGAGATCAGATCACAAACTAATCTCGCTGGAGGTCCTCATCCCACCCCACCTGAAATAAAAAGACCACAGTAAAGAACTTCTCAAAAGCCGACTTCACACTTCTAAAGACTAGTGTGGTCTCCTTTAAGGCCCCGAGCCGGCGGAAAACAGTACTCAAACCGCTGAATCACTTACAAATGCCTTCTACCAGCACCTGCAGGACTGCATGGATAAGGCAATCCCAAGCAAAACAAAGACTCTTTGTACCAAAGGCAAGCATCCAGTCTGGTGGACCCCAGCCATAAACAAACTCTACAACAAAAGGAGGAAGCTACTACAAGATAGAGCAAAATCCTTAAAAGGTAAGACACCCTTGATCACTATAAGTAAAAACTAAGAGCTCTCATAAAATCATCCAAAGCAAATTTCGAGAAAAATAGCTAAAGACTCAAAAGACAATCATAAGGCCTTCTTTAGCTATGTTAGAAACCTGGGAGGAAACTCCCAGATATGCTCAGAACTAGTTCAAAATTATGTGAAGATTACTGATCCTACAGACATTGCCAACATACTGGCTGACAGGTTCAGTGCAAACTTCTCCCCTCCCCCAAAAGGAGAGATATCTATACCAAACGATTGCAGCCCCCAAACATCTCCAGCGCCCAAGTGAGAACTGCTCTCCAAAGCAAAAAACACAGCATCCATGGGACCTGATGGTGTCCCCGGCTGTGTGCTCCACGAACTCAATGAGCAATTAAACCCACAGCTAGGACAGCTGTTTAATCAAAGTCTTACCTCTGGATACGTACCCAGGGAGTGGCGCACTGCAACTGTGGTCCCACTTCACAAAGGCGGTGCCTCCACCGACCCTGGAAATTACCGGCCCATTAGCTTGACAAGCCTTATCTGCAAAGCCATGGAGAGGATCATAATGGACCTCATAAATAAAGACATAGGGAATTTGCAGACTTTGGATCCAACCCAGTTTGGCTTTGTCAAAGGCAGATCATGCCTTTTAAACTTGGTTGACTTTTTCGAAACAGTCACCAAAGCCATTGATGAGGGAAAGGCAGTCCATACAGCCTACCTCGATCTGGCTAAGGCCTTCGATACAATACCCCATTCGGGTATCATTGAAAAACTCATCAGCTTAAATGTTAACCCATACATCACAAGATGGGTTGCAAACTGGCTGAATGACAGAACCCACAGGGTCAGAGTTGCTGGCGCCATGTCAGACTCAAAGCCTGTCACAAGTGGTGTCCCACAGGGCTCAGTCCTGGGCCCACTCTTGTTTGGCATCTACTTTTCCAGTACAAGCAAACACAGGAGGGTTATGGCTGACAAAGTTTGCAGATGACTGCAAACTGGGCCATAGTAGAAAACACATCTGACACAGATATCCTTCAGAAGGGTCTCACAGAAACGGATAACTGGTGCCAGAGCCACGGCCTAAAGTTAAATGCCAAAAAATGCATAGTCATACCCTTCGGGAAAAACAAGGTTACCCCTAGCTACCAAATAGGTGGCAATCCACTGAGCACAGAAGAAGTTATCAGGGACCTGGGGACCCAGGTTGATAGTAGTCTGTCATTCGACACCCATGTAGCTAAAGTAGTTAGGAAGACCTTCTACATTGCCCACCTTATCATGAAGAGATTCTCATCTAGATCAAGGGAGGTCATAGTCTCCCTTTACTCATCACTCATCAGACCAGTGATTGAGTACAATGCCCCATTCGGAATGTATCTGACCCGACACTTGCAGCAGCTGGAGAGGCCACAAAAGTTCCTCACCAAAAGGATAAAGGGTCTCAAAAAACTGTCCTATGCTGCCCGACTGAAAGAACTCCAGCTCTATTCAGTCGCTTACCGCTTGCTCAGAGGTGACCTTTGTCTAACAAACAAGGCCATGTCAAACCCAGATTTGATGAATATGCTTCACCTCAAAAAATCTAGATCCATCAGAGCCACAAGGGCGGGAGACTTAAACCTCGACACGGCTATTAATAGGATGTGCTGGAGGGATAGATTCATCACCCAAAGACTCCCTATGCTGTGGAACAAAATCCCGGTACATGTGAGGCAGAGCACCTCGCTGGCCTTGTTCAAGAGAAATCTTGACCAATGGATGGGAGATCGCAGATATACCCCAGGGATTACCTCAGTGTCACTGCTCGACAGAGGCACAGCAAAATAATGGGTATAGTTCCCCATACTAAAGGGGTGGCGTAAGCCACAAAACAATGGGCTAGGCTTGTAAATGCCCTCGGGCAGATAGCCTAGTATGAACCTATGAACAAGTATGTTTGCATATAAGAGTTGATATGTCAGTGGGATTGACAGAATTTAATTTAATTTATTTATATGCGTTTCTCACTGAATATTAACTCAACTGAAGTTGTGGCCATCTCTCTGCAGTTAGTTCCCTACCCACACTACCTGTTCTTGTTTTCGTGTTTAATGTTGGTGGCTTTGAAACTGCCCGCCCCTCTTGTAGATTTGTATTTGGATACTTCTTCTGGGCCCATCTCATTTGCTCATTCTACTAAGTGCAGTGAGATCATATTCTGACTTCAGGCACTCCTGCGGTGTAAAAAGACAACATTTGGGAAGGACAACCCCTGTAGCCTCCTAATCCTGCTCTGTTCCCTCCCTCAAAAAAAAAAAAAATAAAATATAAATTTTATTCAGCTGCTATTACTGTAACTGTCTTAGTTGCTGTTCTGCGTGCTGTTATCTGTTCAGTCGTTCTTACTCTGCACTAGTTACTGCTTGTTAGTAGCCTTCTAATTTACTGCCTTCTGCACTTGTTTTTTAGTCATTTGTTAATTTAATTGCATTTATTTGAAATGTATTTTCCGTAGTGTTGCTACACTCTGGGGTGTGCTGCAATTTGAATTGTATTTACTGCTGTTTTAGCTGCTTTTCTGTAAAAAAAAAAAAAAAAAAATTCTAAACTTGTTTCCTGCCTTTCCTGTAACTATTACAGACTTGCTGTATCCAGGACTATCGGTAGGCTTCTGATCCCCCCAAGCCTTTCTGTGTTGGAGGGAAGCCTTCTAGCTTATCAGTGGGAGTGGTAAGCACTAGGTAGCCTATCTACCAAGGGAAGAGTGGGTTTTGGCCCAGAAATTGTAGTTCATTGGCCGTTTGGGCAGTTTTTCCATCTCTTTCTACTTTCTGGTTTCAAAGCCAGTTTTGCATTTGGTCCCCGCCTTTCCTGTAACTTGTGTAGTCCAGGTACAGATTTGCTGTATCCAGGACTGTTGGTAAGCTTCTGAGCACCGCAAGCACTTCTGTGTTGGAGAGAAGCCTTCTAGCTTATCAGTGGGAGTGGTAAGCATTAGGTAACCTATCTACCACAGGAGGAGTGGTCCCTGGCCCAGAAATTGTAGCTATTGGCTGTTTGAGCAGTTTTTTCCATCTCTTTTAACTTTCTGGTTTGAAAGCCATACTTGCATCTGTTTCCAGCCTTTCCTATAACTAGCCTAGTCCGATTACAGAGTTGCTGTATCCAGGATTGTTAGTAAGCTTCTGAGCCTCCCAAGCCTTTCTGTGTTGTAGGGAAGCCTTCAAGCTTATCAGTGGGAGTGGTAAGCATTAGGTAGCCTATCTGCCACAAGAGGAGTGGTTCCTGGCCCAGAAATTGTAGCTACTGGCCATTTGGGCATTTTTTTTTCCATCTCTTTCAACATTCTGGTTTAAAAGCCACACTTGCACTTGTTTCCCACCTTTCCTGTAACTAGCCTAATCCAGATACAGAGTTGCTGTATCCAGGACTGTTGGTAAGGTTATGAGCCCCGCAAGCCTTTCTGTGTTGGAGGAAAGCCTTCTAGCTTATCAGTGACAGTGGTAAGCACTAAGTAGCCTGTCTACCACGAGAGGGGAGGTTCTTGGCCCAAAAATTGTAGTTTATTGACCATTTGGACAGTTTGTCCGTTTCTTTCAACTTTCTGGTTTAAAAGACCACATCTGCGCTTGTTTCCCATATTTCCTGTAACTAGCCTACTGGGAAGCACTAGAAAGCATTAAACTGATACAAACCTTCTAACTTAGAAGAGAGACTTTGGAGTGATTAAGTATCAGTTTTCTGTACTTTCTTGCTGTACGTTAACTGTTTTCTGCCTAAACGCAGATTTTCCAGCATTTATTGTGACTTAAAAGCTTGTTTTTTTTCACATATTGTACTTACCTGACTGCCTGCACTTTTAAAACGTTGCTTTTTGTTTAAATAATTTAACTGTTGTAGGCTACACACTAAAGTGCGATAGCCTTTTCTGATCAATTGTAGTTGTTTAACGCTGTTTTAAGTGTATTTTTTTTACTGTTTTTGCCTTATATTTAAAAAACAAAACAAAAAAAAAAAAAAAAAACCCAAAAAATTCCTCGTTTCCCGCTTTTCTAAGCTAGTATAGTCCACTTTTCAGTCTAGTGCTGAATTCAGGGCTGTGATACTAGTTTCTGAGTTGCCCATACATTACTTGGATAAAAGGAAGTTTCTCTGTTCACCTGTGAGAGAGGGGAGCTTTGAGTAACCTATCTGTCCCTGGAGGAGTGGTTACAGCCCAGAAGTTAGTAGTTTATTGGCCATTTTGGGCCAATTTCTCTCTCTTTCATTTCCGTATTATAAAAACAGCTTTTGCACAGTTTTGCGCACCGGGCAGCGCCGGTTAGCTACGGTCAAATTATTCCCGGCCCAACTAAGTCTCCTCTTCAGTTTTTCCCTTGAAACTAGTCTAACTCTCAACCTAAGCACTCAAAAAGCATCCTACAGCCCAGCACTTGCTCACAACTAATAGCAAGCACTAATATACCCTGACACTGATTGCCCAGCAGGGCAAGGCTCGTCATTCACCTCCTCATCATCAAAGCGACTAAGCAGCTCACCCTACTATTCAGGCATGACCAAAGGGCAATTTCAGGTGTACTCTCCAGTCCAGCTGGTGAATGTGGGTATCCTGAGGCAATGTTACAACTGCCTCATGTACAAAGACAACCCTCTCCTCCTACCACAAAACACTAACATATGCGAGAGATGCAATTATGCAGCCAAACTGGAAGCTAAGCTGTCTCCACCAAAGACTGGAACAGACAGTCAAAGAGCAGAAGGTTAACACTTGCACCACACCTCCAGTCGCACACAGACCTACTAAAACAGCACTGGCAAAAAATACACATAGATACACAAAATCATACTCGGAGGCTCTAAATAAAAACCTGCAAAAGCATCAGAGACCTCCAAAGCAGACACTTAAACAACCTGCACCTCCCGTCACAAACCAGACAATACATAAAACACAAAATCAGTGTGCCGCACAATCACAGCCCTTAAGACAAAATAACATACCTAACACACTAGTAATAGGTGACGCTATAGTCAGGTACACTGACGTCCCACTCACTAGGTTGGACAAACAGAAGGTTACTGTTAGCTGCCTGTCGGGAGCTAGAATTCGCCACATAACACAAGCACTCAGGTCACTCTAGAACAAGTACAAATATGACTCTGTCATTGTTCATGTTGGTGTGAATGACCTGAGACGTACCTCTGTGGACTACATGAAGAGTGACATGGAAGAGCTCTCTGATCATGTAGCCCAGGCTGGTATGACCTTGACCCTGAGTAGCATCCTGCCCTCACCAAGAATGATACCTAAGTATAAAGAAAAAATGATCAATTTCAACAACTGGCTAAGCTTCTGGTGTCACTCAAAGGGGATCCAGTGTCTGTCAGCCTGGGATGACATGCTCAAGAAGCAGCATTGCTTCGCAAGAGATGGCTTGCACCTGTCACCCCCTAGGCTTTCAAATACTGGCCAAGGCTCTTGCTGCCCCCATAGTGCCCCTTTTTTAGGCAAGGCTCAAAAGTCAAACCCACCAACGTAAACAGTACAAAAAAAAATGAGGGTTATGCTACTCAATGCCAGGAGTTTAAATCTCAAAATGCAAGTGCTCGAAGCACACTTCAGTATGGAGAATATCGACATCTATGCAGTAAATGAAACCTGGTTCAAGGCTCCACAGAGCACCCCCGCACTACCGGGCTACAACTCATACCACACGTTTCGGCAATAGAACACGGAGTGAAACACAAAAGGAGGGGGTGTATCCATATTCATCAAGGATACCTATACCTCCAGGTTAGTGGCACAGCATGATACCTCTGAGATCATCCATATGCAACTAACATCGAGCAAATCTGCAAGGCAAATTGTGGCCTGCTACAGATCACCCTCCATGACACAGGACCACCACTCCACCTTTATGAAGACACTGGAAAACATGAAGGTCCTACCGAACACCCTGATATTGGCCGATTTCAATTACCCTACAATTCACTGGGAAAACTACTTGAGTACAAACTCCCAGGCCCAGTGCTTCCTGGAATTCATCAACTCAAATGCCCTGGATCAGCTGGTAAACTCCACTATCAGAGGTGAAAACATATTGAACCTGGTCATCACCAACATGGGTGACAGGTGTTCCACACCAGAGGTCAACCCGTCACTGGTTAGATCAGACCATAAACTAATCACTCTGGATATCCACACCCCACCACCACTCCCAACTAAGGAAACCACAGTAAAAATCTTTTCTAATGCAAACTTCACCTTACTTAAGACAGAGGTGGTAAGTTTCACAGCCCCCACGCTAAAGGATAACGTTGCCCAAGATGCAGAAACCTTTACAAATGCACTCTATGAGCACCTACAAGGATGCATGGATCGTGCCATCCCTAGCAAAACCAAGACTCACTCCTCTAAGAGAAGGAAACCAGTTTGGTGGACCCCTGCCATAAACAGGCTATACAATAGAAGGAGGAAACTAGTTCAGAAAAAAAGCAAATCCCAAACAGGAAAGACATCCCCGATCAGTATCAGTAAGAAACTAAGGTCCCTCATGAAATCATCCAAGGCTAACTTCGAAAGAAAAATAGCCAAGGATTCAAAAGATAACCATAAAGTCTTCTTTAGCTATGTTAAGAATCTTAGTGGCAACTCGCAGATTTGCACTGAACTAGTGCAAAATAGCACAAAATATACCGAGCCTACTGATATTGCCAACATCCTGGCAGATATATTCAGTGCAAACTTCACCCCCTCCCACCTCCAAAAGGGCCCACAACAATACCGGAAAACTGTAGTATCCCAAAAATCACAGACGCACAGGTGAAAACAGCCCTTTCAAAAGCCAAAAACACAGCATCAATGGGACCAGATGGTGTCCCAGGCTGCATCTTGCACGAACTACAGAACAAACTAACCCCCCACCTAAACACGCTGTTCAACCTCAGCCTCTCCACAGGCTATGTGCCCATAGAATGGCGCACAGCAACAGTTATTCCTCTCCACAAAAGAGGAGCCACAACTGACCTTGGTAACTATCGCCCCATAAGCCTGACTATCCTGGTCTGCAAGGCTATGGAGCGCATCATCATGGAACTCATTAATAAAGACACTGGGAACCTCCAAACACTTGACCCAACCCAGTTCGGCTTTGTTAAGGGCAGATCATGCCTACTAAAACCTGCTTGACTTCTTCGAGACAGTCACCAAGATCATAGATGAGGGAAAGGTGGTTCACACAGCCTACCTTGACCTCGCCAAGGCTTTCGACACCATTCCCCACTCAGGTATTACAGAACAACTCATCAGCCTGAACATAAACCTCTATGTCATGAGATGGGTTGCCAACTGGCTTACAGATAGAACTCACATGACAAGAATAGCAGGCTAAAGGTCCAACTCTAAACCAGTCACAAATGGTGTCCCGCAAGACTCGGTCCTGGGACCCATAGTGTTCGACATATACTTCTCAGAAGTACAGGCAAACACAGGAGGACTATGGCTAACCAAGTTCGCCGATGACTGCAAACTGGGAGCCAGAACTGACTCTCCGGCTGACACGGACATCCTCCAAAAGGGCCTTCCTGAGACAGACACCTGGTGTCAAAGTCATGGCCTCAAGCTAAATGCCAAAAAATGCATAGCCATCCCATTAGGGAAAATCAAAACACCCACAAATTACCACATAGGTGGCAGGCCCTTAATACAGAAGAGGTAATAAGAGATCTGGGGACCCAGGTAGATAGTAATCTCTCCTTTGACAATCATATTGCCAAAGTAGTTAGGAAATCGTAAGTGGCCCATCTAATTACTAAAAAGTTTGCATCTAGAAATAAAGAGGTTATAGTGCCCCTCTACTTGTTACTCATTAGACCCATTATAGAGTACAATGCCCCACTTGGGATGTACCTCACAAGATACTTCCAACAGCTGGAAAGACCACAAAAGTACCTCACCAAGAGGATTACTGGCCTCAAACATATGTCCTATGCAGTCTGACTGAAAAAACTCCGGTTGTACTCACTGGCATATCGCTTACTCAGAGGTGATCGCTGCCTGACTTACAAAGCCATGCCCAACTCAGAATTGATGGACATGCTCCACCTAAAGAAATCCAAGTCACTGCGAGCCACGCGCTCTAGTGAGCTAAACCTCACCACAACAATAAATAGAACATGGTGGAGGAATAGATTCCTGTCACAGAGACTCTCCATGCTTTGGAATAAAATTCCAGACTACATCAGGCAGAGTCCCTCACTAACACTCTTCAAGAGAAACCTTGACAAGTGGATGAGTAACAGAAAATACACCTCCGGGATCACTTCATTGGCTCTGCTTGACAGAGGATCAGTTAATTAATCAATGGGGCGGCGAAAGCCAACACACTCTGGCTAGGCTTATAAATGCCCTCGGGCAGATAGCCTAGTACCTACCTATGAGCCATCCATGAACAAGTTCAGATCAGTATTGGGTATAGGAGTGTCCTTGAAGTCCTTCCTAGGAGAAAGCAAATAGTTACACACACACAATCATGTGCTTCACCATCATCAGCAGTAGGCAACAGAGATGCAGGATTTAGAACAGAGCAGTGGATCATAGAAATAGATGGATCAGAAAGAAGTGTACGTTCAAATCGATTTAGATGTGCAGTCGATAGTGGTTGAGTTTTCATTTTAAGCAAAAGTGATGATACAGAATGAGGGACAGCTACTGTGAGATCATGCCCAAGCAACAGCAATTGTGCAAGATTAACTAGAATGGCAGCAGCAGCAACTGCCCTTAAACTGGGAGGAAAACCTTTTGCAACAGAATCAAGTTCCATGCAGTAATAAGCTAATGGACGAAAGCTGCCCCCATGTTTTTGTGCAATTACTCATTGAGCAAATCCATTTCTTTCATAACAGAATAAAATAAAAGTTTTACCATAGTCTGGTAACCCAAAGATGGGGCAAGTAGCTAAAGTTTGTTTAAAATTATGAAATTAATTTTCCTCTTCAGTATTGCAAAGGAGAGTCTGTGGTGTATGCTGCTTTAAAAAATTTGTCAAAGCTTTTGAAATTTCTGCGTAGTTAGGAATTCACTGTCTGCAGTATCCTGTCATAAATAGGAAAGACCTAAGCTATCGCTGTGTAGTCGGATGTGGAGCCTTAGACATTGTATGAATACGAGATGGTAACACTAGCCTGCTACCATGTGATATTAAATGACCAGGATAATGTACCCGAGGGGACCACAATTGTAGTTTTTCTCTAGATACTTTGTGTCCCTTTTCTGCAAGGATACTCTGATAATGCAAGATATCCTGCTGACATTGCTGAAAGAAATTTGATGCTATTAGTAAACCATCTACATATTATACTAACACAATTCCACCGGGAAATGTCACATTCTCCAAATCTTTTTTCTGAGTTTGAGAAAATAATGAAGGATATTCGGTATATCCTTGTGGCAACTGTGTAGAGGTATACTGCTGTCACTGACAAGTAAAAGCAAACAGAAAATGACTGTCAGGTTGAACAGGTATAGAAAAGAATGCAGAACATAAATGTATGCCAGAATACTAACTAGCTGTAGGTGGTATGCAACGCAGTATTAGTGGTGGATTTGGATCAACAGGAAAAGTAGGCAATACTCATTTATTTACAGATATTAAGCCTTTTACATATTTATAAGTATCCTTTCCTGCTTTTTTAACTGGAAAAAATAGGAGTGTTATAAGGGCTTTTAGCTGATATTATTATTCCTTGCTGTATCTGAGAATGAATTACAGGTTTGATTCCCTGCTCTGCTTCGGGCTTTAGTGGATATTGTGGCACTCTAGGAAGAGTTTTTGATGGGTCTAATTTTATTTTTACCGGTTCTGCTGATTTCAGTATACCTAGTTCATTTCCATGCTTTGCCTACAAGTTGGCAGGTACCTGCTGTAGTAACTCTCCATCTGTGTATGCTTCCAACAGGGTGTTCTTCACCTTCTGCTAAAATTTCCAAAACTTCCCCATCTGATTCTGTCAGAACATTTTCAAACAGCACTTCTGGGGAACAGTAAATAGTAGAACCCAGCTTGCATAACAAATCTCCTCCTAGCAGATTTACTGGTGCAGTTGTACTCAAAAGAAAAGAATGCTTTTCTTCTATCAGACCAAAAGAAATGGGGATGGGTTCCAAAACAGGATACATAACCGTAGTATTTGTGAGTCCGACTGCCTTTACTTTATGCTCTGATACTTGTATCTGACTATCTGAAGTAATTTTTAACACTGGCCTAGTGTCTCCAGTGTCCACCAGAAAAGGTGTTTTTCTTTCAATTTATTTTGATCTTAACGTAGGGTCCATTTTGATTTATTGGCATTAGAGGGTTAAAATTTGCTTCTGTGTTATTTGCTTGACCTAGTCAGTATGGAGCTTCTTGTCTCCCCCCAATCTGAGGTGGTGGTCTTGGAAAAACTGCATTATTTTAATTTGGTTGCCATTCAGTCCAAGCATCTCGGACTTCCTGCATTTGCCTGTATGGGGATTCCCCTCTCCAATGTGCTGCTTCTCCACAACTGAAGCAAGATGTGTTAGATGAAGCCCGAGTGACACTGCTAGCTCATGGTTGGTCCACAACTGAAGCAAGATGTGTCAGATGAAGCCCGAGGGTCACTGCCAGCTCGTGGTTGGTCCACAACTGAAGCAAGATGTACTAGATGAAGCCGGAGCGTCATTGCCAGCTCATGGTTGGTCCACAACTGAAGCAAGATGTGTTAGATGAAGCCGGAGGGTCACTGCCAGCTCGTGGCTGGCAACCAAAAGTACAGTTTTGTACCTACCATAAATGTAGATGTTCGAGGATCCACATTGCTGCAGTCCTAACTATTGGGTAGTCCGCTGTCCAGTCGGCCCGAATACCAAAGTATAAGGCTGACGTCGGTCAGGGCGCATTAGACTGACGTCAGTACGTCAGGGTACTAATGCGCATGACCGACGCCATATCCTCAGTCTTTTCTTGCCCCAGATGTCAGAAGACCCTAAAAAGACAAGGCCCAATATACCTGCACCAAAAATATGTACAATATATACAAAAATATCAGCAAAAAACCTCACCTACACAACCACCCCTAAACACAGAGGGGAAGGAGGGAGGGTAAATTGGACTGCAGCAATGTGGATCCTCGAACATCTACATTTATGGTAGGTACAAAACTGTACTATGTTCTTCGTTCCACATTGCTGCAGTCCTAACTATTGGGTAGAATCCCAAAGCAGAGGTAAGGGAGGCTGGCAAATCATAAAGAAGCAGGAGCTGACAACATGCCTTGCAAAATAGCTGTGGCAAAACCAGCCCTGGACTTAGAGTAGAGAGGAAGGTGATAATGCTTAGAGAAAGTATGCACTGAACTCCAAGTAGCTGCCTCCAAAATATCCTTAGTTGCCACCCCCCTTAGAAATGCTGTTGAAGTGGCAGTAGCCCTAGTGGAATGAGGCCTAATCCCAGCTGGAATCTCCTTGCCATGATGGGAATAACAAAATGCAATGCAAAACCCAATCCACCTAAAAATAGTTTGTTTTGACACAGGCTTGCCCTGCGAACTCAAAGCAAAAGAAACAAACAACTGCTGAGACTGCCTGAAATCCTTAGTCCTGCTCAAATAATAACGCAATTGCCTGTGCACATCTAAAGTGTGCAAAATCTTTTCCCCTTTATTTTGGGGGTCTGCATAAAAAGTAGGCAAATGAATAGTTTGGTTTAAAGCCACACTAGAAACCACCTTAGGCATAAAAGAAGGATTAGTACGTAATGATACCCTATCCTTATGGAAAATCAAAAAGGGCTCTACTGCCATAAGGGCCTGCAACTCAGACACCCTTCTTGCAGAAGTAATAGCCAACAGAAAAGCAGTCTTCCATGACAAGTATTTCAATTCAGCAGTAGCTGCAGGCTCAAAAGGTTGTAGAGTAAGTTTTTCCAACACAAAATTGAGATCCCAAGCAGGAGTAGGAGCTCTACGTGGGGGTCTTATATTCTTTGCCCCTCTAAGAAACTGCTTGAACAAAGGATGCGAAAACAATGGTGGGTCACAATCATAGTGAGCTGAAATTGCTGCAGCATGAATCTTAATGGAAGAGAAGGACAAACCTTTGTCCAATAACTCAGTAAGATATTGAAGAGCCACACTCAAATTAGGCTCAGAAATCTCCAAATTCTTTGCTGTACTCCAAAAAATAAAAATCTCTTCCATTTTTCTGCGTACACTTTCCTTGTACTAGGTCTTCTAGCTTCCATAATCACATTTAAAACTTGTTGAGGAAGTTGAGACCTGCTGTCTTTCAAAACAGAATATGCCAGGCTGTTAGATGAAGAGTTTGAAGCTTGACATTGAGCAGATGACCGTCCCTCTGAGACAATAGGTGTGGAATCAAGGGTAAAGGCCATGGGGGCTTCCTTACCAGACTCCTCAGTAATGGGTACCAGTGCTGCCGAGGCCAATCTGGAGCTATTAAAATCATCCTTGGCTTGTCTTGTCTGACCTTTAAGAGCACCTTTGGAAGAAGAGGCAGAGGTGGAAAGGCATGCACATGAAGATTTTTCCAACTGAAAGACAGAGCATCCACTTTCCAAGCTGTGTGATGAAACCCCTTTGTGCAAAACTTTGGCAGCTGGTGGTTTAGTGGAGAAGCGAACAGATCTATGTCTGGAGTTCCCCAGGACACTGTCAATTTCTGAAATACATGAAGATCCAGTTTCCACTCGTGGGGATCCATGATTTGTCTGCTTAACACATCTGCTAAGGAGTTCTGTGCTCCCGGCAGAAACCTTGCCTGAAGAGTTAGTTGCAAGCTGAGCGCAGTCTCCCATAAAATCATTGCTTGCCTGCATAGAGGATAAGAATGTGTTCCCCTTGTTTGTTGATGTACCACATGACAGTTGTGTTGTCTGTTAGAATCAACACCTGCCCTGGAAGAAGTAACTCCTTGAAAGCCATTAATGCAAACTGGACTGCTAACATCTCCTTCATGTTGATATGTAGATGCTGTAGTCTGGCAGGCCACTTGTCTTGTATCCACTTTCCATTTAGATGAGCTCCCAAGCAATGTCCGAGGCATCTGTCGTTAAAATCTGACTCGCCTCTGGCTGGGTCACAGAGAGTCCCTTGTTTAGGTGACATTCCTGAGCCCACCACAAAAATTCTTTTTGAAGGCAAGGTATTATTTGAATGACAGTGTCCAAATCCTGGCAGTGCTGTGTCCATACATTTTGAGATACCATTGTAGCTTCCTCATATGCAGTTTGGCATTGGGAAGCACCAGAATACAAGATGCCATGAACCCTAATGCTTGAAGGACTGTCCTTGCAGTCAGCATGGACTGATGAGATAGTTGATGGAAGTAAAGTGATAGACTCTGTTGTTTGTCCGGGGTTAAAAAGGCCATCTGGGCTGCTGTATTCAGTCTCACACCCAGAAAGCACATGTCTTGAGAGGGTACTAGACTGGACTTTATTTCGTTCACAGAATACCCTAGGCATCTTAGCACTGCTATAACATGTTCCAGATGCTGTAGAAGGTCTTCCTTTTCTTGAGCCAGAATCAGGCAGTCGTCCAAGTAAGGATAGATTTGAATTCCTTGTAGCCTGAAGTAAGCTATCACTGGAGCCAGAACCTTTGTGAATACTCTGGGCGCAGTAGATAAGCCAAAGGGCAATGCAGAGAACTGATAATGAGAATTTCCAGCTCGAAAACGCAGATACTTCCTGCAACTTAGTCTTATAGGCACATGAAGGTAAGCTTCCTTGAGATCTAAAGTTACCATCCAGTGATCTTTGCCCAGCAGAGGTAAAAGCTGTTGTAACGTCAACATCTTGAACTTGGGAATGTCCAGATAAGTGTTGAGGATAGATAAATCCAAAATTGGTCTCCACGTGTTCCCCTTTCTTAACATGCTCAGCTAAATTCTGATCCCTCAACCAGGCATGCCTGCGAAGAACAGAACTAGTGGCAGCCACCCTCGAGGAGGCCTGTACAGCATCAAAACCACATTGCAAAGAATGCTTACCCACTTGTTCAGACACATGAACTAAATCCAGCAACTCTTTACACTCAATACCTTCCGCCAAAGCATCCACCTTAGATTTCAATTGTGAAAGGAGATAATTCTGATATTTTAGCATGTGAAACTGACAATTCAACGCCCTCATGGCTAAAGTGGAAGAAGTATACACTTTCTTTCCCCATCTATCCAAAGCCCTTGCCTCTTTATCAGTGGGAACAGGGTTTTTAACAACAGAGGCCTTAACACCTTTAGGCCCCTGAGAAACAGTTTCCGGGTCTGCCCTAGGACTCTTAAAAAGATACTTATGAGCTTCAGGCACCCTATAGTACCTATCAGGTTTAACAGGAGCAGGAGGCAAAGAATCAGGATTCAGGGAAGCCTCCGCAAAAACATCTTCCACCACATTCAACACAGGAGGTATAGCTAAGGGCCTATGCTGGGGTAAAAACAAGAATTCCCTAAGCCTTTTCCTGGAATCAGAGTAATCCTGGCCTTCCCATTTAAAGTGTTCCCGCATGGAATGCAGAGTCTCTGAAAATAAGAAATCCTCAGGAGGAGAAGCTGTAGGAGTGGAATCATCCACATCAGAATCAGAATAAGGAGGATACTCTTGCAAATCTTACGCAGAAGACTCAGAAGCCTCTGAACACTGTTCAAAACTCTCAAACTCAGGTTCCACCCTAGGCCTCTTATCAGGAGGGGGCATAGAACCTCTAATCATAGTAATCAAATCTTCTGCCATTTTAAGCATATGTTTCTTAGGCACAGAACCTGAAGTGCTAGGAGAAGCCCCCACTGAAGCTAAACTTGGCCTACCTCTCAAAGAAGTTTTGGAAACAGAAGGAGAGGCTCTAACTACCTTGGGAAGAGAGGGAAGAACAGTTACCTGAGAAGCCCCTTCAGCCTGGCCTACCTCCTGAGAAGGCACATCCTGTAACAGTAAAGTCTCAGCCTGAGACTCCAAAGAAACTCCTGGCAAAACCTCTGGCTCCACTGAGCCTTCTAAAGAACCGACGCCTGGGACTGCCGGTTCATCAACCCTAGGCTTTGCTATTTTGTCCTTGCGCTTTTTGACGAAGCGGCCGGAGCATCCGACGGCATTTTATAATTGCAACGCTTCCCAAACACTAACCTGGCACAGTCTAACCTTCTCTTAATAGTGCGTTTGTTAAATCTAGCACAAGAGCGGCATCCAACAACGTCGTGCTCAGGCCCTAAACAAGGTATACACAAGGTATGGTAATCCCTATGAGGTATCTGTTTCCCACAAGAAATACAGTTATTCACTTTTTCTGACATCCGGTTAAATACTGAGGCAAGAAAAAACCAAAATGTTCCCCAACGGGGTACTTAGCCAACTTTGATTCGGTCTGAAACTCCGACTTCAGAAAATTTCAGAACGCCAACCTGCACTCGCAAAACTGCTGCTGCATCGGACCATGCGGCAAAAAAGACTGAGGATATGGCGTCGGTCATGCGCATTAGTACCCTGCCGTACTGACGTCAGTCTAATGCGCCCTGACCGACGTCAGCCTTATACTTTGGTATTCGGGCCGACTGGACAGCGGACTACCCAATAGTTAGGACTGCAGCAATGTGGAACGAAGAACATCTGCACCTTGTTCCCCTCGGCTAGCATTTTTGCTAAATGCTCTAGCAATTTCTCTACCCTCCCTCTGCTTCTGCCTCAACCGCTTGGGTTTTCCAGCTGCCTGATTTGTAAAGTTAACCGCTTATCCTCAGTAACCTTTCTACATTTTTCCTGAAACTATATACAGTGATTTGGAGCACTTAATAAAGACTCAAAGTCTTAAAGCTTGCCAGTGTATTTGATTTGGTATGTCCCAATAACGCTATGGGCACATGAACTTGTTAATTGGGTACGTCCCAATCAAGGTGTGAGCTCATGAATTTGTTTTCACAGTTTGCAGTCTACGTCCCAACCATGTGGTTGGCTCATGAACTTGTTTTAACTTTATAACTTTTAACTTATTTTTTTTCTCTTTTGCTTTCTCTCATACATTCACACATTGACAGAATAAAATATCTCTCATACCTCTTACCTTTCAATCATGAGGGTACCACCCTCGACACAAGTCACTTCCTTGTGTTAATTTTTCCTTTACTGTATGTGCACATACATTTACTATTCTCATTTGCTGTGGGATCCTCCCACTATTACTTTGAATACTTTACAAACACCTCAAACAAAAACAGTCATGCACTGATTCTATATTTTGCTAAAAATGTTTAAAACAGAAAAAACAAGCTAACCCCTTTCTCCTTTAGAAAACATTTTCCCTGCCAAAGCTAGTATGTTATACATCCTGAATAGCTGCGCATCTCTGACTACTGTATACAAAGCAGTGTGGAGTATGCGTAATGCAAGTGATACTTTATTCCCTAAAATATTTAGTAAGGGACCACCCAGCACCCCTCAAAAAATGTTTCACTACATGAGCTGTAGACTACAGTGAGATTTCAGTACATTTTTTTACTGAGCCAGTATCATGAAGTCAAGTTTGCACATTACTGTTTTGCTGTAATTTTAAAAATGTGGAGATGAGTAGAATTCCACGAAATTACCAAAACAGCATGTCACAAGACAGCTGTACCTCAAAAAGAAATGGGCACGCAAAAATAACATATGAATGGCTTGTATATAGAAATAGGGTTTAATCAAAATGTACTAGTAATAAAACACACTGAAATAATCAAGAATTTTCTGAAACTTGCTTGCAAAAATTAAATTGAAAGTGTTTATATAAATATTTTTTTCTACTGTTGGCAAAATGATTAAATAAATACATAATTGCTCAGGCTGCAGATTCTATTTCTTTACTGAAACTAACTGGAAATTCCTTAAGATTCCAAGAGCAATATACGTTATTTCTTACACTTATTTCACTGAACTGCACTTCTGAAACACTTATAATTGTGCTATACAGTTGATATACTACATTTTGCACTGTTATAAAGCTTTTTTTATTGTTTCACTGCATTTATGTACTGTTTTAACTGTATTTTTCATTGCTAGATACTGTTTCATTACTCTAATTGCATGTTTACTGAATTACTTAACTGTAAACTGCTTTTTCATACTGAGAATTTTATTTTCTGTTTGTGAGTGCTCTATCCAAGCTTTTCTGCGCATTTTAGATTTTTTGATGTTTTTGTGTTCAACAGCTAAGGAACTGTAATAGTGTGCATTACTATAACTGTTTACAGTTAAAAGCATTCTCTAGAGTCTGCTTGCTCCTTGATCTGTTTAAAACTTTCATTTAGTGGCTACAGCTAGGAACTGTAATTTTTCCCACCTACCTTCTCAAGTGTTGTGGTGTTCTTATAACCTGGTGGCTTTGCAGTTGCCTGCCATACTGTATATTTGATCTTTGACACTTCTCCCAGTCTAGTGTCATTAGTTCATTCAATGTAACAGAGAACATTTGTGAAGGTCACACTCACTCAGATTCTTAACGTTGAATTAACTTCTGTTCCAGATTTCTCCATTTCCACTTTTACTGAAAAAAAAAATTCTAAGCTTGCTTCCCCCCCTTTCATGTGGCAGGTCTTGTCCAGATACGGATTTGCTGTCCAGGATGGTTTGTGAGCTCCTGACCCCCCCCCCCCCGACACTTAACTAGGGTTAAACTATTCCTGGCGCCATAAAGTCTGCTCTTCAAATTTTCCCTTGCAACTAGCCAGCTTTTTAGTTTTAGCACTCAAATCTGTTTCTTTGAGCTCAGCACTTGTTCAGAACTCACTGTAAGCACTAAATAAGTTAAAAATTGCTACAGAACTCAACTTTCCTCACATGTCTAGAGGAAAACAGTTTTTAGTACTTAATAAATAAGCACCTATTCAGGCATGTCTAAAGGTTAGCTCCCAGTGTTTTCTCCTGTCTACCTGATGAATCTGGGCATCTTGGGACAATGCAGCAATTGCCTCATGTACACAGACAACCCTCTCCTCCTACCACCCAACACTATGACCTGTGAGAGATGCACTTATATAGCCAAACTGGAAGCAAAGCTCTCTTCACCAAAGACTGGACTAGACAGTCAAGAGGAGAAGGTAAACACTTGCACTGCACCACACTCATCACATAGTTCATCAAAACGTACACCACCAAAACACACACACAGAAGCACAAAACACACCTACATTCGCGGAGGCTCTCAGTAAAAATCTGCCCAAACAACTGAGACCTCCAAAGCAGAAATGCAAGCAACATCCACCCCCCAACACAACCCAAATGACACATTGCCCACATACTCAGTGTGCCACTCAACTACAGCCCATAAGGCATAACGTACCAAACACTCTAGTCACAGGTGACTCTATAGTCAGGCACACTGATGTTCCACTCAGCAGGCTAAACAAGGAAAAAGTTACTGTCAGCTGCCTGTCGGGTGCCAGGATCCGCCACATAACGCACACACTCAGGTCACTCCACAACTAGTACAAATATGACTCTGTCATTGTTCATGTTGGTGTGAATGACCTGAGACGTACCTCCCTGGACTACATTAAAAAAGACATGGAGGAGCTCTCCGATCTTGTAGCCCAGGCAGGTATGACCCCTAGCCCTGAGTAGCATCCTGCCATCACCCAGAATGATACCACAGTACAAGGACAAAATGATTGACTTTAACAATTGACTAAGCTTCTGGTGTCATTCTAAGGGAATCCAGTATCTGTCTGCCTGGGATGACATGATTGACAGACCACGCTGTACCTGTTGCCCTTGGGATTCCGGATACTGGCAAAGGCTCTTGCCACCCCTATAGTGCTTTTTTAGGCAAGGTTCAAATGACAAATTCACCACCATAACAGGTACAAGCAAGCAAAATCTGAGGGTAATGCTACTCAATGCTAGAAGTCTAAACCTCAAAATGCACTCACTCAAGGCACTCCTTAAAATGGAGAACATTGACATCTGTGCAGTGACAGAGACCTGGTTCAAAGCACCAGACAGCACCCCTGCATTACCAGGTTATAATTCATACCACACCTTTCGTCCACCAAACCCAGACCGAAACACTAAAGGTGGAGGCGAGTCCATATTCATTAAGGATATCCACACCTCCAAGCTAGTTGCTCAGCATAATGCATCCGAGATTATCCAAGTTCAACTAATACTGGGCAAAACCGCAATCCAGATTGTAGCTTGCTAAAGACCCCCCCACCATGCCCCAGGATTCCCACTCTTTTTTTTTCTTGATAAACTGGAAAATATTAAGGTACAACCCAGCACTCTAATAATGGGTGATTTCAACTACCTTACCATTAACTGGGAAAACTGCTCGTGTACCAACTCTTTTGCTCAATGTTTTCTGGAAATCATCAATTCCAATACCTTGGATCAACTTATCCACACCACCACCAGGGGCAGCAATATCCTAAACCTGGTCATCACCAACATGGGTTCCACACCAGAGGTCAGCTCCTCGTTGGCCAGATCCGACCACAAGCTAATCACCCTAGGCATCCACATCCCGCTCCCACCCCACATTAGCAAAACAACCGTAAAAAATTTCTCCAAAGCCAACTTCATGCTTCTGAAGACAGAAGTGGCAAACTTCACGACACCCATGCAGATGGACAACAGAGGTACGACTGCTGAATCCTACACAAATGCACTTTATAAGCACTTACACGACTGCATGGATTGTGCTATTCCTAACAGAACCAAGATGCTATCTTCCAAAAAAAGGAAGTCAATCTGGTGGTCTTCTGCCATAAACAAACTCTACAACAGAAGAAAGAAACTGTTGCAAAAAAGAGTAAAATCCCACAATTGGAGGAACTCCCTGGTCAGCCTCAGTAAGAAGCTGAGATCCCTCATAAAATCCTCCAAAGCTAGTTATAAAAACAAAATCGCCACTGATTCTAAAGACAACCACAAAGCATTCTATATCTATGTCAAGAATCTCAATGGCTACACTCAGACCTGCTCTGAGTTACAGCACAATGACACTAAATATACAGAACCAACTGATACTGCCAACATCGTGGCAGATAGGTTCAGTACTAAATTTACCCCCCTCTCACCCCCTAAAGGGCCCATCTTTATACTGGAAAAATGCAAAGTTCCTGTAATCAGAGCTGCATAGGTAAAAAACTCACTCTCCAAAGCCAAGAACACAGCATCCATGGGATCTGACAACATCCCAGGCTGCCTTCTACACGAACTACAGAATGAACTGGAACCCCACCTAAGTACCATGTTCAATCATAGCCTCACCTCAGGCTTTGTGCCCATTGAATGGCGCACCGCGACAGTTATCCCACTCCACAAAGGGGGTGCCACAACAGACCCTGGGAACTACCGCCCCAATAGCCTGATGAGCCTGGTATGCAAGGCCATGGAACGTATCATCATGGATCTCATAAACAAAGTCATTGGAGATCTCCAAACTCTGGACCCCACACAGTTCGGGTTTGTAAAAGGCAGATCATGTCTCCTAAACCTGACAGACTTCTTTGAAGTAGTCACCAAAGCCAGAGATGAGGGTAAGGTGGTTCACACAGCCTATCTAGATCTCGCCAAGGCATTCAACACCATCCCCCACTCTGGAATTTTAGATAAACTCACTAAACTAGGTATAAATCCCTGTGTCACAAGATGGGTTGCCAACTGGCTTACTGACAGAACCCACACTGTGAAAGTAGCAGACTCCAAATCAGACTTCAGACCAGTGACAAGTGGAGTACCACAAGGTTCAGTCCTGGGTCCTCTCCTGTTTGGTATCTACTTCTCTGAAGTACAGGCTAACACAGAAGGTCTTTGGCTAACTAAAGTCGCAGATGACTGCAAACTAGGAGCCATAATCAAAACTCCTAACTATGTGGACATCCTACAAAAGGGCCTCACTGAGACAGATGTCTGGTGTCAAAGCCATGGTCTCAAGATCAATGCCAAAAAGTGCATTGTCATCCCCTTTGGTAAAAACTCTGTACCCATGAACTACCACATAGGTGGTAGTCTACTTAACACCGAAAGTGTGATAAGAGATCTTGGGACACAGGTGGAAAATAGTTTCTCCTTTAATAATCACATCGCCACAATGGTCAGGAAATCCTTCTACGTGGCACACCTCATCACAAAAGGTTTCTCATCCAGAAAAAAAGAGGTCATTGTTCCCCTCTACTCATCACTCATTAGACCCATTATAGAGTACAACACCCCTTTTGGTATGTACCTCACAAGACATCTACAACAACTGCAAAGGCTGCAAAAATACCTTACAAAGAGGATTACCCGCCTCAAACAGATGCCTTACGCAGATCGACTCACAAAACTCCAGCTTTACTCCGTCGCATAACGCCTACTCAGAGGCGATCTCTCCCTAACATACAAAGCTATGTCAAACCCACAGCTGTTGGACATGCTCCACTTAAAGAAATCCCAATCCCTCCAAATTACACACTCTAGGGACCTAAACCTTGTCACCACAATAAACAGAACATGCTGGAGGGATAGATTCCTGTCCCAGAGTCTTCCCATACTCTGGAACAGACTACCTATCTATGTCAAGCAGAGCTCCTCATTAGCACTCTTCAAGAAAAATCTTGATGACTGGATGGGTAACAGGAAACTCACCCCAGGGATCACTTCTGTGGTTCTGCTTGACAGGGGCGCAGGAAAATAATTTTCTTTGGTGGCGAAAGCCAGGGTACCTTTTTTGGCTAGGTTTGTATAGGCCCTAGAGCCAATAGCCTAGTACCTACCTATGAACATAACTCTTACTGCAGGCAGAGAGGAAGAAATGTAGACTGGACGTCCTCTTCCTTTCAATTCTGAGCTGACTGTTGTAGTGACCGTTTTAACACATTTGCAGTAGTGTTAGGGGAGGGGACTGTCAATTCACGTTGGAATACAAAAGAACACCTACAACAAAGGTCTCTGATTTAGCTACTTCTGTGACTGCAGCTAGAGAACTTCAAAGTATAGTGTAAAAGAAGCTCTGAGCAAAACATAAATGAAAAAAGAAAAGCAGCAGCCCTCTTGCAGAAGGAATACAAACTGACAGCGAGTCACACATTTCCTATTATATGTCAATTGCATGGGAATTCACAGTGACTTCCTTATGTCTGGCATGAGTCACAGAAAGAAGAATTGAAATGCTTTATGGGAAAGTGAAAGGGTTGAAGCAGAAGAAGATCACGTTGCTATATCAAGCCCACATTGGAAGCCATGTTGTGGTAAACATGCTAAAAACACAAATAAAGCACTTGGAGTGATTTTGAGGTGTTAAAATAGGTCTGGAAACAAAGACTGAAAAAACATATTTTTTTAGTTCTAGGGTGGAGTTTTCCTTTAACCTCACTTATGCTTTGATTAGATTTAGTGCATCAAACCAGAGATTTAAATGGTAAATTCAAAACACACATTTTTTCATACCACTATTACCATGTAGTATTAGAATAATTCCTCCATTTACCACACTGGTGGATATTCATGCACACTTTATACATTACTAGTTTACCTCATCCACTGTCTTCTGCATTTTTATGTTTTTTCTACTAGTTTTCATTGTACTGATGTTATGTTCCCGATTTTTCTGTAATTTTGAACAAAACTGTACAAAAAAAATGATTCCAATTCTTCAATGTATAACTACTTGAAACTATAACATTGTAATTCTAGCTATTTTTTGTGATATTCTTTGTGATACTTCTGTGTTATTGTTACTTTTATCTGGAGCTTTTCTCCTCAGGTCTCCACTGAAAATGGGCCCCTGTTCAGTTGGACTAACCCGGTTAACAAATGACAACAAATAAACATGTTTTGGGGCTGTAAACATGAAAACTGTCACAACAGTTTATTTATTTTGCAAAGCACTGCCATTTATTTCCGAGCTGTTAAATTACTTATTTATGCACACTAATATACATGGATGGTTATTTACTAGATGATATTATTAGACAGATGCATTTTTACATTTACAGTGTTTTAGTTAGATTATGATTATGGTTAGATAGCTGATGTTTTTTTTCTTTATTTTAGTTCTTGTCACAGACCTGATGAAGTCTTTATTGCATTAGGTAGCTGAAAGTGATTTTAGTTAAAAGTCTTTTTATCTGTATTTTATGCTTTTCTTAACACCCGATTTTGGAATGTGGTTTTCCTTAACTAGGATTTAATTTGATCTAATCAGTAGTAGTAGTGTGTGGGGGTGGGTACTTGTTCTAAAATGCAATTTTACGGCTATGTTTATACTGCTTGCCTTCAATAGGGTGGTTTAAAATTAAACAACACATACATTTCCACACCTGCTTTTAAGTATATAAAAGCTGATACTTTTAACATTGTTAAATATTTCTGATTTTTTGTTACTGAGACCCTCTTGTCTGTGATGAATAAAAGCTTGTTGCTTTGGAACACTACCGGAGTTAAATGATTTTTGGAAATTATTGTGACTGAGCTCATCAATGAACTTTTAAGACTACTAGTTTCTTTGTTTTTTATGTAGTTGTACAGCAGTAAAAACAGTCACTTCTTAAGTAATTAGCACACACCTCTCTTGCATGTTAGTAACAAAAATAGCAAATTAATTTCTTGCAGTGTGAGTTAAGGATAGAAATACCTGGGCTACAACAATACAGCACTACTTCTGCTCACTGCTAACACTAAATGGGTCCAGAGGTAACTGAAAATATAGCATTTAATCAGCCCACTAGTTGGTACATTCAAGACTTCAAAGCACATTTTGAAAAAAAAAAAAAAAAATATATATATATATATATATATATATATATATATATCTATATATCTATATATATATATATATATATATATATATATATATATATATATATATATATATCTATATATATCCCCCACCAATACTACAACATTTCAGTAAAATGTCCAAATATAAAGCAAATTCCTAGTTTAGCTAAGACAGGTTCATAGGCCGGTACTAGGCTATTGGCCCTAGGGCCTATACAAGCCAGCCATAACAATTCCCTGGCTATTTCTTCCCACACTATTTACTTCCCCGGACCCCTGTCTAGCAGGGTGACTAACGTGATCCCCAGGGTGAATTTCCTCTCTCCCATCCAATCGTCAAGGTTCCTTTTGAAGAGGGACAAAGAGGCGCTCTGCTTGACATGTATGGGCAGTCTATTCCAGAGTCTGGGGAGTCTCTGGGTCAGACACCTATCCCTCCGGCATGTTTTGATAATTGTGATGACAAGGTTTAGATCCCTGGAGCGTGTGCCTCTGAGAGATTGGGATTTCTTTACGTGTAGCATGTCCAACAGCTCCAGGTTTGACATGGCCTTGTATGTTAAGCAGAGATCGCCTCTGAGTAGACGATATGCGACAGAGTATAGCTGGAGTTTTTTAAGGCGATCAGCATACGGCATCTGCTTTAGGCCTGTGATTCTTTTAGTGAGGTATTTCTGCGGCCTTTCCAGTTGTTGCAGATGTCTTGAGAGGTACATACCAAACGAGGCGTTGTATTCTATAATAGGTCTAATGAGGGATGAGTACAGTGGGACAATGACCTCCTTTTGTCTGGATGAAAAGCCCTTAGTGATGAGGTGTGCCACACAGAAGGATTTCCTGACTGTTGTGGTGATGTGGTTATCGAAGGTAAGACCACTGTCCATCTGTGTCCCTAAGTCTCTTATCACTCTTTCGGTGCTTAGTGTACTGCCACCTATGTCGTAATTCACGGGTACATGTTTTTTCCCAAAGGGGATAACTATACATTTCTTGGCATTGAGCTTGAACCCATGGCTCTGGCACCAAGTATATGTTTCTGTAAGGTCCTTTTGTAGAGTATCCACATCATTTGGGGATTCAATAATTGCTCCCAGTTTACAGTCATCTGCGAACTTTGTTAGCGGAGTCCCTTAGTGTTGGCCTGTACTTCAGAGAAGTAGATGCCAAACAAGAGCGTTCCCAGGACTGAACCCTGAGGTACTTCATTTGTCTGGAGCTGGATTTGGAGATGGCTACTTTTACAGTGTGGGTTCTGTCAGTAAGCCAGTTGGCAACCCATCAAGTGACGTAGGGATTAATGCCCAGCTTAGTAAGTTTATCTATGATTCCAGAGTGGGGGATGGTATCAAAGGCCTTGGCGAGGTCCAGACAGGCTGTGTGGACCGCCTTACCCGTGTCCACGGCTCTGGAGACTGATTCGAAAAAGTCAATCAGGTTCAGGAGACAAGATTGGCACTTCACGAACCCAAACTGGGTGGGGTCCAGTGTTTGAAGGTTGCCACTGTCTTTATTTATACGTTCCATGATAATACGTTCCATGGCCTTGCAGATCAGGCTCATCAGACTGATGGGGCGGTAGTTCCTGGGATCCAAGGTGGATCCCCCCTTTGTGGAGTGGGATAACTGTTGCTGTGTGCCACTCAGTGGGCATGAAACCTGAGGTGAGTCTATGATTACACATGACACTTAGGTGAGGTGCTAGTTCATATTGTAGTTCATGTAGTACACAGCCCGGGATATCATCTGGTCCCATGGATGCTTTATTCTTAGCTTTGGAGAGTGCGTTTTTTACCTGTGTGGCCATTACCTGAATTTGGCAACCTTCCGGTATTGAAATGAGCCATTTAGGGGGTGAGAGGGGGTTGAAGTTGGCATTGAAATGACCTGCCAGGATATTGGCAATATCCTTGGGATCACTATATTTAATGCCATTCTGTTGTAGCTCACAGCAGATCTGAGCACTGCCATTTAGATTCTTGACATAGTTATAGAATGCCTTGTGGCTGTCTTTGGAATCTTTGGCAATTTTATTTTCATAACTAGCTTTGGAGGATTTTATGAGGGATCTCAGCTTCTTACTGCGGCTGGTAAGGGAGTTTTTTGCATCCTGGGATTTTCCTCTTTTCTGCAACAGTTTCTTCCTTTTGCTGTAAAGTTTGTTTATGGCAGGGGACCACCAGATTGGCCTCCTTTTTTGGAGGAGAGCATCTTGGTTCTATTTGGGATGGCACGGGTCATGCATAAGTGGATGCGCTCGTACAGTGCCTTAGTGTAGGATTCAGCAGTCGAACTTTCAGTTCCCGCCTGCATGGTTGGCATAAAGTTTGTCACTTCTGACTTGAGTAACATGAAGTTGGCTTTGGAGAAGTATTTTATGGAGGTTTCCTTACTGGGGGGTGGGGTGGGATGTGGATGTTAAGGGTGATTAGCTTATGGTCAGACCTGACCAACGAATGGGTGACCATAGGTGTGAAGCATCGATTTCCCATGTTGGTAATGACCAGGTCTAGGATATACTGGAGCCCCTGGTGGGACTATGGATTAGTTGATCCAGGGCATTGGAATTTATGAATTCCAAGAACCGTTGGGCAAAGGTGTTGGTACACGAATAGTTTTCCCAATTAATGGCAGGGTAGTTGAATTTACCCAGTATTAGGTTGTTTGGTTGTATCTTAATATTTTCCAGTATGTTTAAGAAAGGTGTAGTGAGAATCTTGGGGCATGGTGGGAGATCTGTGGCAAGCTACAATTTGGATTGCAGTCTTACCTAGTGTTAGTTGCACCTGGAGAATTTCAGACGCATTGTGTTGGGCAACTAGCCTGGTGGTGTGAATATCCTTGGTGAATATGGACACTCCTACAGCTTTACTGTTTCGGTCCTGGTTTGGTGGCCAAAAAGTGTGGTAAGAGTTGTAGCCTGGTATTGCAGGGGTGATCTCTGGAGCCTTGAACCAGGTCTCAGTTACTACACAGATATCAATGTTCTCCATTTTTAGGAGTGCCTCGAGAGAGTGCATTTTAAGGTTTAGACTTCTGGCATTGAGTAACATTACCTTCAGAATT
The DNA here is from genome assembly GCF_019279795.1 of Protopterus annectens. Taxonomy (NCBI): domain Eukaryota; kingdom Metazoa; phylum Chordata; order Ceratodontiformes; family Protopteridae; genus Protopterus; species Protopterus annectens. Next base: position 676,533,719 of record NC_056736.1, read on the forward strand.
TGCATGCTTGTACCTGTTACGGTGGTGGTTTTGTCCTTTGAACTTTGCCTAAAAAAGGCACTATAGGGGTGGCAAGAGCCTTAGCCAGTAACCTGAATCCCAAGGGCGACAGGTGCAGACCATCTCTGGCAAAGCATCATGGTCTGTCGATCATGTTGTCCTAAGCAGACAGATACTGGATTCCCTTTGAATGACACCAGAAGCTTTGCCAATTGTTGAAGTCAATCATTTTGTCCTTATATTGTGGTATAATTCTGGGTGAAGGCAGGATGCTCCTCAGGGCTAGGGTCATACCTGCCTGGGCCACATGATCCGAGAGTTCTTCCGTGTCTCTTTTCATGTAGTCCAGGGAGGTACGTCTCAAGTCATTCACTCCAACATGGACAATGACAGAGTCATATTTGTACTTGTGGAGTGACTTGAGTGCATGCGTTATGTGGCGGATCCTGGAACCTGACGGCAAATTACTGTAATTTTCTCCTTGTTCAGCCTGGTGTGTTGGACATCAGTGTGCCTGACTACAGAGTCAACTATGACTAAAGTGTTAGGTACATTGTCTTGCCTTAGGGGCTGTTGCTGGGTGGTGCACTGGTGTTGTGAGCTATGTGACACTTTGCTTGTGATTGGTGTTTGTTTGCATTTCAGCTTCAGAGGTCCTTGTTGCATATGTGGATTTAATGTTGCTGTGTGTGGGTGTTGGTGGTGTGGGTTTAGAAGGGCTATGTGTTGCATGAGGTGTAGTGCGGGTGTTTACCTTCTCCTCTTGACTGTCTAGCACAATCTTGGGTGGAGAAAGCTTTGCTTCCAGTTTGGCTATGCAAGTGCATCTCTCAGGTTGTAATGTTAGGTGGTAGGAGGAGAGGGTTGTCTGTGTACATGAGGCAATTGTTGCATTGCCCCAGTATGCCCAGATTCACCAGGTGGACAGGAGAAATAATTGGAAGCTGACCCTTGGACATGTCTGGTTTGTTACAGGCTCTGAATAAACCCGTTTCTCACCAAAATTATCCCGTTCCATGCCAAAAACATGCAGTTTTTAGAGCGTCTTGCTTTAGACAGGCAGAGACATCTTTCCTTCCTTAAAACCAAATAAAAAACAAAATACTTAAATCAAAATCTCGAAGGCAAGGTTAATCCAAAGATTTTATATTCAGCCAAAAATACTTTGATGTATGAACTTCATCAGACAATTCAGTGAGTAAAAAGCCAGTTTAAATAGTTCAAAAACATTGCGACATCACATCCCCTATTAAATACTTAAAGACATATACTCCCTAAATATAGCATTCAATTACTTCTATTAAAATGACTATTGTAAATATACATATAAAAAAATTAGTAAAGAAAGATTCAATATAAATCATTACACACACACACACACACACACATATATATATATATATGTATATATAAAATTAATGTAATAGTATATCATCTCTCTAAGGATTTCAGATGCAAAATACATTTCAGAGAGCATTGGTCATGCAAACCAAGGTTGACAAATGCATTAACCTTAAGTTGCCAATAAAGCTCTCTTTCTTCCAATCGGAGGGCCCAGGGTCCCCCCTGGTGTTTTTGTTAACATCATCAATAATCAAATAGTTAAAGAAATGGCCTGGGTTTTCAGAGACATGTTTTGCTAAAGCATTTGTAATATTGAGCTTTCCTATATTAAACTGGCATTCATAAACTCTCTGCTTAAAATGTCTCAAGTTTTTCCAATATAAAACCCTGGGCAACATTGACAAAGGGCAATATAAACAACACCAATACTTCCACAATTACGTCTGCCTCTGATTCTGTAAGTGACATTATCGATGGTAAATCTGTTAGCTACTTTCATAAATTTACAAAAGTTGCATCTGCCACATTAACCATGCCCACATTGAAATAATTCCCATTAGTATTATTTTCAAAGATCCTCTTCAGGTTATTCCCTCTTTTGAAAATCAAACCAGGTCTATCATTGACTTTATCTTGAATGAGAGGGTCTTCTAACAAGATGTTCCAATTCTTCAGTAAAATGTCACGCAAATAAGTGGATCAGTTGAACAGGTTGTAATGAATTTAAAGGCATGGACACTGTCATTGTGTCCAGGAACACCAAATTCATTACTAGGGTGGACATTTTCATTCACTACTGACCCCTCAAGAGGGTGTTCCGCAACTACCTCAGAAGTTTGAACCACCCACTATCCCTTTTCATAAGGACTTAATCTATAATTTCCTCAACTAGAGCAAGGGGGTAGCATCTTCTGAGGAACATGTTGTTTAATTTTTCACATTCGGACAGAAAATCACTCTCCAATGTGGTCATTCTAGCAGCTCTTACCAGTTGACCTTTTATAACTGCTTTTTTCTGGTGGAAAGGGTGGGAGTTACGAAATGTAGAAATGTGTTAAAGTACGTTGGTTTATGGAAAATCTTAGCCAAATATCTCCCATTAATAATATCCTTTGACAGTTCCACATCTAAGTAAGAGATGGTATCATCCTTAAATTCAAAGGTAAATTTAAGGAATGATGTGAACCCTGAGATGGTTTCAACAAAGGTTACTGCTTCGGCCATATCCCCCCAGAAAATGATAAAAATATCGTCCAGGAATCTGGTATACAAGTAAACTTTGTCTTTATATATGGGGTTCTTAAAAAAAAATTCCCCCTCCCAGTATGCCATAACACAATTTGCAAAGCTCCTCCCAAAAGGGGAACCCATAGCAACACCTGTTCGCTGTAAAAAATATTCACCATTGAAAATAAGCAGATTGTCGGTTAAAACAATTTCAAGCAGATACTCAATAAGGTCTTCAGTACTTAGTGCCTTTTCTTCCTTCCTAAAGGTGTTATTCCTCAATGTTAGGACCTAAACAAGAAACTCCACTCCCTCCAAGCTCTCCTCATCTTGGAGAATGCAGACATCTGCACAGTTAAAGAGACAAGGTTTAGAGCTGTGGAAGGCACCCTGGAAGTGTAGGGATGCAATGTCTTCCCCACATTTAAACCAGCTACTGCACAGACAGATACTAAAGGTGGAGGTGTCTCATTCAACTCCAAAAACAAACATACATGAAGGTTGTTCGAACAGGATGACGAGCTTGAGTTTCTCCATGTCCAAATTACCATGGGTAGAGTCCCATATCAACCCTTGCAGGTTATAGATCACACTCTATTACCCATGAAATGCATAGCTCATACTTAGACCTACTGGAGATACTCACCATTCCACCCAGTACCATTATTCATGGGGAGACCTTAATTACCACTCTATAAACTGGGAATCATGTTACCCCAAACCTGTAGGCCCAGAGACTCCTGCACTTTGTAAACACAAACACCTTGGACCAGTCCATTTGTCCACTAGGGGTGCATAAATATGGGAGAATGGTACCCCACCTCTAGTATACTGTCCTCTGTGGTAAGGTCAGACCACAAAGCTGTCTACTTCAAAATAAAAAAATCAATTCTGTGACCCCAGCAAACCCTGTAACAGTTAGAAACAAATGTAAGGCAAACTACCTATTATTAAACAATTATCTCACAGAATTTCAAGCCTCTCCAAAGCTAGAGAACACAGCTACCTATGCAAAATGTTACACAGAAACCTTATACAATCATGTTAATAGATGCATGTAGACTATAGTGCCTGCCAGAAACAAGCCTAGAACAATCACCTTGTGGAATCTAAACATAAACAGATTGTACAACAAAAGGGAAAAAAAAGTCACAGCTAAAATAGAAGTGGAATGCCCAAGCAGGATAAAATCTCTCTTATCAGCCTACACAAACAACTAAAAGGGCATATTAAGTCCACAAAAGCCAATTCTGAGGTACAGATAGCCTCCCAGGATGAGAGCAACCACAAAACTTTTTTAAGCTATGCAAAACTTCAAAGGCAGTACACAGCAGTGCATAGAACTGATAGTTAATGCAGCCACTTACATGGAGCCGGAAGATACAGCAAATCTGTTGGCTGTGAAATTCAGCTCCAATTTTACACCCTCTCCCCTGGCTCCCCTTCAAGAAATACCATCAAACATACCCCCCCCCCAACTATCACTAGGCAGCAGGTCCTAAATACACTCTCTAAGGGTAACACCACCGCATTGATGGATTCCATAACATCCCACGATGCCTCTTAAATAGCCTGAAGCATGACCTATCTGGAAATCTGGAGTCACCATTTAACCATAGCCTCCAGACAGGCTTTGTACAATATGAATGGAGGACTGCAAAAGTCATCCCTCTGCACAAGGGCAGTCCAACAACAGACCCATATATCTGTCTCGTCGCATATGCAAAGCCATGGAAAGAATTATCATGGACATGATTAATAATGACAAAGGAAACCTTCAGACACTAGAGCCAGTCAAATATGGCTTGTCAAAGGCAGATCATGCCTACTTAATCTAGTGGACTTCTTTGAAAAAGTCATCAAAGCAATGGATGAGGGGAAAAATTGTACAGCTTGCCTACCTGACTAAGACATTTAATACAATACTCCACTCGTACATTTTAAACAAACTCACGGGATTAGGCATTAACTCCTATGTTGCACGAGCTGACAATCAGGTAGAATACAGGAAGTTAAGGTACGGAGATCAGCTCCACAAAGAGGCTGGTAACTAGTGGAGTCCCTCAAGGCTCTGTTTTCAGCCTGCTCCTTTTTGGCATTTACTTCTTGGAATTTCAAAACAATGTCAAAGGCCTCTAGCTGACCATGTTTGCAGATGACTGAAAACAAGGAGCAGTCACAGATTCCCCCCAAGACACTAACATCCTACAGGAAGGAAAGACTTGTACCAAAGCCATAGCTTAAAATTCAGTGCCAAGAAATGCATAATAGTACCCTTTGGGAAGTCAGCCAACCTAGGAAGCTACCTCATGCATAACAGTCCCCTAACAGTGGACCCAGTAGTCTGGGATTTAGGGACATATGTGGATACCTGGCTTTCATGTGTCTTAGGTAGTAAGTAAATTATTCTATGTTGCTCATCTTATAAGCAAGGGCATGACATCTAGGTCCAGGAAAGTCATTGTTCCCCTGTTTTCAGCTCTCATCAGACCCATCATTGAGTACAATGCCCCCTTCGATATGTACCTGACCAGACACATGTAGCAAATGGAATGTCCACAGAATTTCTTCACAAAAAAGACTACAGAGTGTAAATAACATGTCCTATGCAGATTGCCTCAAAGCCCTATCTCTATACTCAGTTACTTGCAAACTGTTGAGAGGCAATCTGTGTCAACCATACAAGGCATCCTTAGAGCCCACTCTGATGGACATTATTGCACATCTGCAAAGCCAATAGCATCAGAACTATTTGATACGCTGATGAAAAATTTGCTTGTAACATAAACAGAACATGGTGGAAGGAGAGTTATTCCTCTCCTGTGGAACGGGCCTCCTACCTACGCAAAACAGAGTTCTTTCTTAACACTATTCAAGCGTAACCTGGACCAGTGGATAGGACATTGGACATTCACCCCAGGTCTACCACCTATGTCTCTAATGGACAGAGGCAGTCTGTAAAACATACCCTGGGTTATATATACCTATTAAAATATCCTCTAAAGTTCAAATTACTTGTACAATAGATTTGGGATGCATGGCTAAAGGCCCCAGTGGTCGTTAGTCTAGTATACACCTATGAACCTTTCTGAGAATCCCTCTACATACAGGAGGACCCACTTCTAACAGAGTCACAGTGACCGTCTCCACTCATACTCCAATGTTCTGGCACACAGGACAATGAGCCTCTCCCCCAAGACTAGCAAATCTACCATAGCTTAGAAAAGCTCTCATTTTTATACAAGAATAAATCACATAACTGTAACTAAATGTGAAAGAATTTTACTCTAGCAAGTAAATACCGCGGTGGTGCAGCAGTCAGCGTTGCCGCCTAACAGCAAGAGGTTCTCCAGTTCGATCCTCAGCTGGGGTGCCTTCTGTGTGGAGTCTGCATGTTCTCCCTGTGGTCACGTGGGTTTCCTCCGGGTGCTCCGGTTTCCTCCCACATCCCAAAGACATGCTGTAGGTGGATTGGACACTCTAAATTGACCCTAGGCGTGAGTGCGTGCGTGTGCCTTCTGTGGAAGATTGGGCACCAGGCTGGCAACTTGACACCATAAAAAACTCCACTGCCAATCACGAGCGGACAGGTGATCCATTGTGGTGACCCCTAACCGGGAAAAGCCGAAAGTAGAAGTATAACAACATATTTTATGGGAAATCAATGGCATAGCTTATCTTTTAAATCATAAAGTATTTTAAAAAGCTTGCCAAACCCCTCTTTAAAATCCTTCTCGTTATTTATGCATCACAGATGTCACCACATACCTGTAATTTCCTGGATTATAACATACATGATACATGTGTACCTCCCTCCATTCAACAGTTACTAGTCCAGATCTTAGCAGCTCACAATAAATAAGCTAGCTAAGCACTTAAACAAGCCACCAGACCTGAAACTCTTTTCCCATAAAATCTCTCTAATTCATTGTTAACCACTAGTGCAGCAAAAAACTTAAAATCTATATTTCCCCTCAGACAGAATTTCAGTCCCATTTTGGCTTTATCTCCTATTAGAACAGTTTCTAAGTAATTACCAACTGCATTTCCCTTTTAAGTTCAGAAATTCTATCTACAACCAGATTTCTTAACCTCGTGAGTATTTATTCACACTAAAATAATTAAAAATATCCTTATCTCCATCTATTCTACAATATATTTTTTCTGTTTTATTAGTGATGCCCTTTTGAACTCTGTTAACTGCTTTTCCTTACCCTTGAACAATCAAACATAATACTTTCCTTTTTTCTGGAATCTATAGTCAAAACACATTTATGCATAAAATGTAAACATCTATCACATTTTTCTTTCTTTCTTTGACACCAATCTCCATGCCACCATATAAAATATTTCTACTATACCCCATAACATTCTTCTTCTTACTTCTCTGGCATAAAGTTAATATAGTTCTTATCTTAAACCTTAAAATATATACAAAAACTCATCAGCTCTGTAGACAAAGTGTAATGAAGCCTTGATGTCTGCACCAGCATCCCAGGTTTAATTAGCCATCCCAGGTGCTGGGAGGAGCTAGAATGGGGGAAGTGGTATAGGTATTTACAACTGTCAGCTTCCTCAGCTTGAAGTGAGAGGCCGTGGGTTGGTCCATGCAATTAGACCCGGATGACTGTACTTGCGCTAATTATAAATCTACTAGAAACACAAAAAAATGTCTCTCCTGCGGTCCTCAATACTTTACTCTGTAACTGTGACTGGACCCCCCTAAAAACCCTCCCACTTGACCAGGCTGTAGCATATTTCAACAAAACATTTCTACAACACCTAGATGCTGTCGCTCTATTGTGCAAAATCAAGGTCAAAACCTCTACAAACCCCTGGCTCAGTAAAGAAACCAAACAAATCCTCAAGTCCAGAGACACTGCCTGGCTTTACTATAAAAAAAACAAAGAAACACAAAGCCTAAGTACCAAGAACTGTGCAACTGTGCAAAAAATACATTAGGCTGGACATAAAATACTACTACACGACATTACAAACTAAATACCAACACAACCCTCAATAATTTTAGAAAAATGTAAACCAGCTACTAAAACTCACCCTAAAGGCTACCCCCAAACCAACCACCCCTGACAATAAAGCTCCCATCGAAACACAATTCAGCTCCCACTTTGTGAACTCAAGTCTATCCTCAGTATCACAGGGCATTTCCAAGCTCACTATCCCCCCCAACACAAATAACACTAATACAAGCTATACCCTCAAAACAGTTTCCACCACTTCAATCAAAACCATGCTCTCCAAACTAAAAACATCAACAGCAGCCGACCTACTTCCCAGATATTTCTTGAAACTCTCCGCAGATGCTATTGCTACTCCAATCTCCACTCTCATAAACAGATCAATTGTTGAAAACTATGTGCCCAAACTCTAGAAAATATCCCATGTTACACCCATATATAAAGGCAGGACCTCCACTGAAGTTAATAACTACAGACCCATTGCTATACTCTTCCCCCTGGCCAAAATCCTAGAAAAATGCATCACTACCAGGTGCTAAAATATCTCCTAGACAGCAACATCCTGTCACCTACTCAACATAGTTTAAGACCTGCCCATAGTACCACTACAGCCCTCCTCTGCTTCACAGACACAGTAAACCATCTCAAGAACGAAGGCCTGCAGGTGTCAACTCTTTTTTTGTACAAGTCCAAAGCATTTGACACGGTCTCTGACACAAATCCTGCTAAACAAACTAAACCAATATCACCTATCAAATTCCACTCTTACCTGGTTCCAAAGCTACTTAAATGACATATATGAAGCTGTGAAATGGGAAAATTCTATCTCTTCTCAGCTGCCCATAACTACAGGAGTCCCAAAGGGTTCTATCTTAGGACCACTACTATTCACAGTCTTCACAAATGACCTCCATACCTCCACACAGCATGCATCTATCATTCAGTATGCAGATGACACTACCTTAATTTGTGCTGCACAAAACATTCCCACTCTCCTGCAAACAACTCAACTAGCATTCTCTGACGTTGAAAACTACCCTACCAAAGCCCAACTTATCCTCAATCCAAAGAAAACTCAGCTTATGATTATAACCAGTTCTAACAAAAACACTGATAACAGTCAATTCACTATTTACTCCACAAATGCTACTCCAGTAACTCCAGTGGCACAGACTAAGCTATTGGGAATAACCGTAGACTCCCACCTAAAATTTGATAGTCATCCCAACTTAACTATTAAAAAATACATGCCAAACTGGGATCACTTTACCATATCAAACAATTTCTTACCAATAACAAAAGATCAGCCATTGCTCACTCCCAACTTCTATCCACCCTAACTCTATGCATCTCCCATTCTGACTAATCTCAACAAAACTGAACTAAGCAAAATAGAAGCCTGCTATAACAGAATTGCCCGTTTTGCTGCAAATTGCTCATACAGAACTCATCACTGTACTGGTTTGAGGCAGCTCCACTGGCTTGAACTGCCCAACCTCCTCACCTACAATCAGCTCTGCCTCTGTCATTCTATCTATTACCTCCCCAATAAGTGTCCTGCACTCAAAAACCTAGTAAAACATCACTCAGCAAAAGGCCTCTTAGATCATCAAGCAAACTACTACTAGAAGTCACCAACAGCTACAATAGCTTTGGAGACACACTATATAGTAGTTCAGTGGCTAAAAAAATGGAACTCTCTCCCCACTAGCATACAAAACTCATTGTCCAAAGCTGTCTTTAAAAACCTCATTAGGCAACATCTCAAGCAAAGTTGGCAGTGCCATGACTGCTCCCCAGGCTAGTGAAAGTGGATAAGGTACACCTACTAAACCTAGAGTATTTGATAATAGTTTTCACTCTTACTCACAAACACTGGCTAATGTACAATGTATGTACTGTACCTGTGTACTATGTACGTATTCTACCTATGTTCCAAATTTCAGCTGTACACCACAAATCTATTAATTACCTTTATTTCTAAATTAATATTTTCTTGTTTGTTCTCTCCACTGTAACTGTTGATGTGTTGCATACCACTGTAAAATCATGTCTATTGTAATTTGTCTATATACTGATCATGTCTAAATATCTAAATGTATCTCTAATTTTTCTATGTGGAGCTTTTCTCTCCGGGCCTCTGCTGAAAAAAGGCCTTTTCGGATTAGTCAGACACCCCTGGTTAACAAATATAAAATAAAAATAAAAATTATGTATGGTACCCAAGGCTATGGGCAGGCATGTTTGAATGCATGCATATGTTGTCTGTGGCAACAGTTGCAGACACTGCCTGTGGTCAGGTGGAGGAACTTAGGTGCAAGGAATAAAAGTATCCCCAGCCCTTACAGTGAATGATGGCACCACTTCTGGACCTCAATTCTAGTCTCCCAGGGCAGTGAATAGGTTAGAAGGCTCATTGACCTTGGGTGGAATAAATGGGTGAAGGAAATGCTAAATGTAAAGGTATGATGCTCTCTGCAGAGTTGGGGTTCAAAAAAACAAATAAATACTAAACTATGACACATAATTCCAAACCACAAGTGAGAGTTTTTTCCTTAAGTCTTGCTTTCCTATTGAATATCAAATCACGATGTATTATGATCACTCTTTTCCACAGTTTTCTGCCATTAACCTCAGGAAAAGTTAGCTATGCTGCACATATTGCAACTTCAGATCTTCAAGGATAAATCGCATTTGCCATGGTATTATAGGAATCAAGATGCTGACACATCTTGAAAAAAAGTCCTAAAAGCTCTGACCCTGTCACATGGTAGTATGCAGTGCCTACAGAAGGAACCCATTAAAACATGTGGATGAGACTGAGGCCACCATTCTTCTACCAGAATGAAGATTGGGAAGGCTTCACCTGCTTTCTATTGCAAAAGGTGATGAAAAGAAATGCATGTGGAGACACTGTCTGCTCATGTGATTGGTCAGCTAGATCTACTCTAAACAACACGTGGAGACACTGTCTGCTCAAGTGACTGGTCAGCCAAACCTACTCCACACAAAAGAGACAATCAGATCCAAAGATAGTCCCTGCTACATAATGCTAAACAGCATACTGAACAGCAAGAAGTGGAGCTCAAAAGGGTCTTTCTTTTGATGAGTTTGGCTGAAAAAAAAATACTAGCATACTAAGTTCCTACTTCAGAGTTAATTTCAAGAACATCTTAAGAAGAAATGTAGGGGGTGCTAAGGATGAAGATCTTGCTCTAAAAGGAAATCATTCTGTTACATGATATAGTTTGAACCACTAAAATCTTGTGAGTTGACATAATGGTTACTACAAGCAAAGTTTTCAATGAAAGACATTAGTAAAGAATTCAAGAATGAAAATTGGATATCAAAAGATTCCTTATTGAGTGTGGAATTCCTCTAAAGAAGGTATGAGCATGATCAACTGGTTCAGCATTTCAAAATCTGTTTTTCCATTGAAGGCTGTAATGACGTAACTATGAACTGTAACAATGAAACAATCAAGTCTTGCATTACAGTAGTATACTGACCTAGTAGATGATTTTCCGGTTGCCAGAAGGACCTAGGTGACCTGATCAACAATTCTGAAACTAGCAATAGACAGCTACCCATTCACGCCTCTTCAAATCTTACTTAATATAATAAACTCTGAAGATAATGCATCTTGGGGTAAAGGAAACCATCTGACTGCAACAATGCAATAACCCCACAGTACTAGGACAGTTTACTACTAACATGTAAGTGCTTAAGTACACTTTTCTAACTATATAGCTAGATAGCTAGATACTGCCAGAACCTGTTTAATTCATACTAACCTGATCTTGTTAAATTCTGTAACCATTTGAAATGTCGGGACTCGCTACAGTGAGTCTCAAGACACAGAGACTGAATGGCTGGAAAAATGGATTTACATATACTAAGTCCAAGATGGCTTTTTCTTGGAATATTCCCTTTTCTCTGAGGTATAGTGATCTTGGATTTTATATATTTAAGTTTATGGGTTGTGCAGGTGAGCTTGCCCCCTGCGTAAAAGAAGTTTAAAGGGAAAAAGCAATATTCGAGACTTGCTCTTTTGCAGTTTCAAATTTTTTTTCGGTACGTTGGCAATCGGCATTTGGAGTGCAGGCATTTCAATAGGGAACCTGTTAATTCACACTATCTGTGACTAAACTGCAGATGATTTTGCTGAAAAGCATGGTAAGGCTCAACATCATAAGTGTCATTGCAAATATTGAAAATTGTAAGTTCTGTAAGGCTTCATAGCAGCTGTAAACAGTTACTGGGTGACTGTTTTAGGTGGCAGTGGGTGTGTACACGTAGGAGAGGGACTGATCATACTGCACCCTTACATCTAGGTAACTCAATGAATCAATTATTTTATTTATTTTTTGGTAACAATGGCAACCAGCTCTAAAGTGTAGTGTATCTAGGTGACAATTTTACTAATTCTTTTAAGTACAATCATCAGCAAATTTGTTTGCCACACAAGAGTTTCATATTGTATTGATTTTATTTCTTTAGGTTTTACTGACTGGGCAGGTAAGTATCATTAAACTGCAGCAGTGTCTTAATTCAGCACATCCTCAAACTCAGGGTCTTCAAAGTAGGTGTGGAAATCTCAAGAGCAGAAAACATTCCCAGAGAACGGGAAGATTCAGATGAGAAGGGTGACTTTTGGTATGAAAATATTCCTCCCTCTCATCCTCATTTCTGTTTCCTACAGCTTTCTTCTTTCATCTGTTTCTCATCAGTGGTGGACATCACAACAACTGGCTCCCTTGTTAGGACCTTCTTAGCTGCTAAAAGGCCTGAATGGACTTCAGAAAAGTTCTTAGTTCTCTGCAGACAAAGCTATTGTAAAGCAAACTCTTCAACATACAGACTTGAAAGCAAATTATTCTTCAATGATAAAGTCTACTGCAGGGATCAATGACCTCACTGGCTCATTTAGAACAGATTATGAATGCAGAAGCCATCACTAATGATGAGCGATCCATCAGTGAGTCAAGAACAGGAAGCCAACTGGAATCAACAGTTCATTCATTATTCACAAAATGGCCAAGGGGGTGGAGGAAGACCATAGGATCATGGGAGGTGACTGGGCTAATGGCCCTGGGGTCCCTACAAGCCTTGCCAAGATCTCAAAACTATTTTCATAAAAGGGCTAGAGGAGCATAATTGCCCACCTCCTGAACCCAACTGACATCCTATCAATAAGGAAGAAATGGAAGGAGAAGTGAAGTAAATCTACAGTATCCTTGAGGCAGACATGCAATTCTGTTTCTTCACAGGATGCTAGCTGCAGCAGGATCTTCTTTGTCATGCTTTTTGCTTTCTTTTACTTACTGAGACAGTTTCATTCCCTTTTCTTCTAGGGAATCCATTAAAACCTTATGGAGGTAAGTGAAGGTGGTGTCAAAGAAGTCCCTGCATATTTAACAAGAATTCAGCTCATGATCATACTCAAAGCAAACAGGCAGACCTGTCTTGCCTTGCTTTGCTTCATGTCTGAAAGACCTACACAGTGCAGACACAGTGCACTAAAGCAAATTTACTTAAAAAGTGCCGCTACAATGAAATGAACTAGAAGATTTAAGGGCTAAGTTTATTTTTTGCTTCCATTAATGACAACAATAGACAGCAAGAATAAAACTACGGAACTGAAGAAAACTGTGTTCAGCTCTTCCCTAAGACAATCTTGCAATGACAATTACTGACACGTTTTGAATGTAGGTCTAGAAACAATAAAGGAACTACTTTGTGAAGTTTTTGCCAGCGAACATCTTGTGGCTATGCAGTTTTCTCCATTAGCTTTATTTATTTATTTATTGATTGAGCAGGAAAAGCTGACTTACGGTATATAGTATGTCAAAGTTTATACTGATCACTGCTGCAGTAGCCTTAGTTATATGGGTTACATCCTACTAAAGTTATAACAGTCATAAGATCATAGGAGATTACTAGGCTATCGGCCCGGAGGTCATTTTAAGCCTAGCCATTTCATTAGGGTCTATATTATAGCAACGAACGATCAAATGATCGAACGTTGTTATATCGAACTCAAAAGTTCGAATTTACAAAACATCGAACAACCAGAACAGCAATTTTTTTCCTAGGAAAAAAAATCGCTGTTCCAAAAAAAAAGACATTAAAACATTACATAAAGTGGGGGGCTTTGTCCCCCCACACCCCCCCAATTTAAATATACCAACTCTGAGATCATACTACAGTGCCGAAAATGGCAACGTGACAGAAGCGGCCAAGTGACTTCTTTCCCAGGGAAAGAATTTGCTTATATGCTGCTTCATCATTTTGCCTTTTCGACATTTCAAGTTCGACCAAGACGCATTCGACAAAATGAGTCTTCGGTCATCTGATAGGAACCCTTTCATTACTATGCAATACTATAGAAATGCTAGTTAATACCAAAGATTGCATTTAGTAATGACTGCCCATGTTCAGGAGGGTTGTGGGCATTGTCCCTGGTAAGAATTTACGGTGTTGCATTCATTCATCCAGTTCCTCTTGAACAGTGTCATAGAGGTACCCTGTTTCACGTGAATTGGTAGCCCTTTCCAAAGATAAGGCAATCATTGGGAGACAAATCTTTCCCTCCAGCATGTCTATTTAAGTCGCAGGCCATATTTGGTCTCTGGAGCAGGTAGCTCTAGTCCCGTTTGATTTACAGATGTGCAGCAAGTTCATCAGGTTTGGGTCTCCAATTACACTGTAAGCCAGACATACGTGTCCCCTAAGAAATCTAAACAATACAGAGTATAGTGGCAGGGACTTCAGTCGGTCTGTGTAAGGCATGTGCTGGTGTCCCTTGATCTTCTTTGCTATAAACCTTTGAAGTCTTTCCGATTACTGCAGGTGCCTTGTGTGGTACAGGTCGAATGGGGAGTTACACTCCATTATGGGCCAGCTTCCAAAGATTCAGGGCACCTTCGATTCTTACAACCTGTCATGCAGCTTGAGCTGTAATGACTAAAAGACAAGTTTGGGTGCAAAGCCCTTCAGAGCTTTACTGGTGTGAACAGTATGTGCTCTTCTGAGGCTTTCAAGGATCAACGGTCAGTCTGTGCTTTCCTTTGCTGGGCAGATAAGTTTCCTCTGGAGGGAAAAAAAATTCCATTTTCTTAAGTTTGTTGATACTTTTATTACTTTCCTCTTTAGGAAAGTTATTTTAAAGCTAGAAATACTGTTTTAACACCGTCTCTAAACTTAACATACTTTTTAAGACTCACTCCTCCAAGAAAAGGAAACCAGTCTGGTGTACTCCTGCCATAAACAAGCTATACAACAGAAGGAGGAAACTAGTACAGAAAAGAGTAAAATCCCAAGAAGGGAAGACATCCCTGATCAGTATCAGCATGAAACTACGATCCCTCATAAAATCATCCAAGGGAAGCTTTGAAAGAAAAATTGCCAAGAACTCCAAAGATAACCACAAAGCATTCCTTAGCTATGTCAAGATTCTAAGTGGCAATGCTCAGATCTGCTCAGAGTTAGTGCAGAATGGCACAAAATACACTGAACCGACCAATATTGCCAACATCCTGGCAGACAGGTTCAGAGCAAACTTCACCCCCCTCTCACCCCCAAAAGGGCCCATAACCATACTAGGAGAATGTAGAGTCCCTGAAATCACAGACACTCAGGTTAAAACAGCCCTCTCCAAAGCCAAAAACACAGCATCAATGGGACCGGACGGTGTCACAGACTGCGTCCTACACGAGCTCAAAGACGAACTAACCCCTCACCTAAACACACTGTTCAAACTCAGCCTCTCCACAGGCTACGTACCCATAGAGTGGCACACAGCAGCGGTTATTCTGCTCCACAAAGGTGGAGCCACAACAGACCTCGGGAACTATCGCCCTATAAGCCTGACTAGCTTGGTCTGCAAGGCTATGGAGCGCATCAACATCGAACTCATTAACAGAGACATTGGGAACCTCCAAACACTGGACCCTACCCAGTTTGGTTTTGTTAAGGGCAGATTATGCTTCCTAAACCTGGTGGACTTCTTTGAGACAGTTACCAAGGCTATAGATGAGGGAAAGGTGGTACACACAGCCTACCTACACCTCGCAAAGGCCTTCGACATCATTCCCCATTCTGGTATTATAGACAAGCTCACCAGCCTGAACATAAACCCCTGTGTCACAAGATGGGTTGCCAACTGGCTCATGGACAGAACCCACATGGTGAGAGTTGCTGGAGCTAGGTCCGACTCTAAATTGGTTACAAGTGGAGTTCCCCAAGGCTCAGTCCTAGGACCCCTCCTGTTTGGCATACACTTGTCGGAGGTACAGGCAAGCACAGGAGAAATATGGCTGACCAAGTTCGCAGATGACTGCAAACTAGGGGCTATAATTGACTCTCCTGCTGACACAGACATCCTCCAAAAGGGTCTCACTGAGACAGATACCTGGTGTCAAAATCATGGCCTCAAGCTAAATGCCAAAAAGTGCATAGCCATCCCCTTTGGAAAAAACAAAGTACCCACAAACTACCACATAGGTGGTAGTCCCCTAAATACGGAAGATGTAATAAGGGATCTGGGGACCCAAGTAGACAGGAATCTCAACTTTGATAATCACATTGCCAAAGTGGTTAGAAAATCCTTCTATGTGGCCCACCTAATCGCAAAAGGGTTCGCATCCAGATCAAAAGAGGTCATTGTACCCCTCTACTCATCACTCATCAGAGCCATCATAGAGTACAACGCCCCATTTGGGATGTACCTTACAAGACACCTGCAACAGCTGGAAAGACCACAGAAGTACCTCACCAAGAGGATCACTGGCCTCAAACAGATGCCCTATTCAGCTCGACTGAAGAAATCACAGCTGTACTCAGTTGCATACTGCCTACTCAGAGGTGATCTCTGCCTGACGTACAAGGCCATGTCCAACCCAGAATTGATGGACATGCTCCACCTAAAGAAAACCTTATCCCTGCGAGCCACACGGTCTAGGGATCTACACCTCACCATAACAATAAATAGGACGTGCTGGAGGGATAGATTCCTGTCCCAGAGACTTCCCATGCTTTGGAACAAGATCCCAGTCTATATCAGGCAGAGCTCCTTGCTAACACTCTTCAAAAGGAAATCTTGACGAGTGGATGGGAAACAGAAAGTTTACCTCGGGGATCACTTCAGTGGCTCTGCTGGACAGAGGCACAGGGAACTAATCTAAGGGGGCAGTGAAAGCCAACACATTCTGACTAGGCTTATAAATGCCTTTGAGCAGATAGCCTAGTACCTACCTATGAACCTATAAACAGAGCATTCATTTTTTCTGTCGGTTTAAAAGTAGTGAATAGTAACTGAAAACATTTTATCTGTGGAGAAATGTTGATGTGATGTTGTTTTCATTCATTTCTCAATAACTGGGTTGGGATCCAAACCTCGGATCCAACTCAGCTGCTTTTTACAGGTTGTGGCTACTGAAACTTGCGAGTTCCTCTCTTAACCATCATGCTCTATTCTCCTGATGCATCTCAGATATTTTGCCAACTTCACGTATGGGCGTGGTTGCTGTGAGCTCTCGAGCACTAGTTAGTTAGGTAAATTAAATACTTACATTTTTTTGCTCTTACCTGGTGCAAATTGCTGTCTGTATATCCTCCTTTATTTTATACTATTTTACTGTATTTCTAAACTACCACTGTTGGTATTTACCTTTCCCCTTCCACTTGATTACCATAGTTAGTAAATTTTTTCCCCTTTCTTTCTTTCCTTATAAAAAAAAAAGAAGTTTCTTTTTTTCTCTATATTGTACATATCTTGTTAAGATGGCTGAAAGGCCTTCAGGATTTAAAAAGTATAAGCAGTGAGGACGCAAGATTCCACTTCCTGAGGCACACGATTTGTGTGTTGATTGTTTGGGCCATGCTCATTTAAAAGTGGACTGTGAGATCAGAAAAGAGTTGATATGTCTTCTCCATATGACCTTCTCAGAATCACTATCTGGGGCTCAACCCTTCAAGCCTGACAAAAAAAGAGTATAGAAAAAGGCCATCCAATCTGTCTGGATATTCTGCTCCATCCTCTAATCCAACCACATAGCCTGCTTGCAAACTTTCAAAAAGGTTGTATCAGAAGACTAAATCTTCAGGTCAGTCAGTGTCAGATGTCCACTTTACTTCATTGGATCCAGCAGCCTCTGATCAAAAACATTTACCTTGAACTAGGTATGTGTCCTCTTTGAATCCGATCCCCTCCTGAGTACAAGCCCCTTATCTGGAGAGACGCCGACATTCAAGGTCCCCTTCAGTGACCTCCTCCACTACTCTTCCAGGAGCCTGACAGAAGCTGATGTGGATAGGATGATGAGGAAGTTTCTCTTGGCATAGATTTAGATTGGAGATCTCCCAGTTCCTACCCTTTTGGGCTTGGAGACCTTTTCTAGTACTACACTGCCCATCTTAGCTCCTTCTCCGATTTGACCCGACCTGTGTGGTTTTGTAGCTCTGGACCATCTGTGTCAGATACTAAGATCATTGTATCCTTGGCTCCAATACATTCTTTGAGTGCACCAGCTGTGAGTGTGTCAGTGCCAGATAACTCTTGGAGCCGAAGCATCGTTGTCGGACCTGTGGTGTTAGAGTTGACCCTGAAGTTATCAGAGCTTTCTCTGCCCCTCGGAGTCTCAGCATTGGGCAACTCGGCCCTGACATCTGCCTTGGGTGGACTGCCTTCGTGTCAGAGGGGGCTGATGCCCGGAAGCATGCCTTCTTGGCTCCATCGGCCTCCTTCTCACCGAAGTGCTCTGCCTTTGATGTGGTGGACAGAGACTTCTCTGCTTCTGGAGAATGGACAGTTCCAGCCCCCTCGAATCTGGATCCCATATGTCTTTGTGCCTTGAGCCTGATCATTCCACTCCACAGGGACAGCCAGCCCAAAGTCTCCAGGCTACCCAGCAGGGTGTACGTATTTCTTACATTACTTCTCCAGAACATCCACCAGAAGTTTCTAGGAACAGAAAGTGCAAGAGGAGGCACTTAGACTCTCCTCAAAAGTCGGTCATTGAAGATAATGATTTTGATGAGGGGGAAGGGTCCCCAAGACCACCACCTGTTGATGTCTTCTTTGGAGACTTCCTGAAAATCCTCAAGCAAAGGGGTGGTTGTCTTACTGATAACCATTCCTATGAGGAACTGGTATTCCTGGAAGACTTTGGGGTCTGGCCCATCTACCTCCTGAGTGACTCCGCCCACCAATGAGTTCATTGATTTGATCTCTAGGCAGGTGTGGAAGGAACTCGACACTGTTGAGCCGATTCCCAACAGACCAGACAAGATCCTGGCACAACCCAAGGAAGAGAATTTTGGAGTAAGGGTGTACCAGCAGATGCAATGGTCATAGCAGAGGCCATGAAGAAAGAACTTGTGGAACAGAGTTCATCTGTTCATCACCCTAACAGGGAGTCCAAGGCATTGGACTCAGGTTGCTGAATTATTGGCCATACTTCACTAGACTTGCAGAGGCATTTGATTAAAGTAATCTCCAAATCTCATTCTGGGACCAGTAATTATGTGCCACAGAGCTGTACTGCCTCACAGTTAGCTACCTTACAATCAATCACAAATTCATCCATGAGGATCATTTCACATGCAGCTGAAGGTACCTCAAGGGGAGTGGGTTCAGGCATAGCATGACTGGATACTCCTGTGTGATTTTCTGAAGCTCTTCAAGTCCTCCTCCATCAATGCACCCTTTGATGGAACTTCTTTGTTTGGCCCTAAGGTAAAGGGCACACTTTCCAGGTTTGAGCAAGACGGTAAGACCCTGTGTGCAGTGGGTGTACAATTCTCGACCTCTCAAAGAGCCTTCTCTAGGAATCAATGAGGTAGTCAAAATGTGGTTTATAAAGTCCCAGGGTCCTTTCTAAGATCAACATGGAGATAGTTCTCTCAAAGGCAGACAGGGGGAACTCTAAAAGAAGCTACTGGCCACGTGGCAGAGGAAGCCTGCAGAACCAGGGGTCTAGAGATTCCTTATCTGACAGACCCTATCAGTGTTCCTGAAAGGAGGCCCAATTACCAACCTCTGGAGGCAGTTGGGGGTTGTCTATCCCTGCGCCAGAAAGCCTGGCTAGACATTACAAAAGATGCATGGGTGCATTGGATTATTTTCAGAGCTTATATAATTCCCTTTTCCCTATCTCCTCCTTCAATATTAAACAAAATTCTCAATGTTCCACCCAGTTAGAGGAAAGCAGCAACTCTAGAAATAAAAAAAAGCTGCTAGGAAAAAAAAAAAAAATCATGCAAGAGGTTCCCCCAGACCAAACAGAATCTACAACTTACTCAAGATTCTTTTTAATGCCAGTGAAAACAGGGGACTGGAGACCAGTTTTGAATCTCAGCAAGATAAACAAATCGGTTCAGTAAATAAAAAAAAGCTGCTAGGAAAAAAAAAAAAAAATCATGCAAGAGGTTCCCCCAGACCAAACAGAATCTACAACTTACTCAAGATTCTTTTTAATGCCAGTGAAAACAGGGGACTGGAGACCAGTTTTGAATCTCAGCAAGATAAAAAAATCGGTTCAGTATACAAAGTTCCAGATGGTGACAGTTCAGTCCATTTTGCCTTTACTGCACAAGGATGACTGGATGTGCTCAACAGATCTTCAGGATGCATACTATCATATAAAAATGAATAGACGATCCAGGAGATACCTACGCTTCTGGCTGGGACAGAGTCATTACCAATTTACAGCACTGCCCTTTGGCCTCACCACAACCCCAGGGTGTTCACCAATTGCATGGCAGTAGTAGCATCTCACTTGAGACTGCAGGGATTCCGGGTGTTTCCATTCTTGGAAGAGTGGCTCATAACTGCTCCAACCAGGCATCTTTTGATAAAAGCTCGAGACCAAGTACTCCAGATGTTCTCTCATCTATGAATTACCATCAATCACAGTAAATCTCAATTAGAACCATCCAGGAATAACCATCAATTACAACAAATCTCAAATTAGTACCATCTCAGAGTTCATAAGGTTCCTGTTCAACACGGTATCAGGGACAGTCTCCCTTCTCTTACTGATGGTATAAACTATTCGAATTCAAGTCAAAAACAAAATTCAGAATTCGTCTCTAAAGGCTCAATTGATTTTACAAGACTTGGGGTCAATGTCTGCTGCTACAGTTCTAGTTCTGCTAGCAAAATACCATATCAGAATTCTTCAATGGACCTTAGCAACTCAGTGGTCCATTCTACACCAAGCTATGTCCACACAGATCAGGATAACTCAGGCATGCAAAAAGTACCTCTCATGGTGGATTCAATCAGATCAGGTATTACAAGTCCATCCCTTCATTCTTCCCCAGCCCAAAGCTGTACTGACAACGAACACTTCCAAATTGGATGGGGGAGCACTTTTTGGGAAAGAGTCCAAGGTACATGGTCCCCTGATGAAGTCAAAATGCATAGCAATGTACTGGAAATGAGAGCAGTACTTCTAGCATTGCAGGCCTTCCAAGACTCTTCCTTCCGGGACTACTGTGATTCAAACAGACAATATGTCAGTGGTATTGGTACTTCAACAAACAAGGAGGGACCAGGTCTTACCCCTTCTGTCGAGAAGTGCTGAGAGTGTGGCAATGGGTGAGTTCATCAAATCAATTTCTGATAGCAATGCACATTCCAGGAAACTCCAACGTGAAAAAAAAAATGCTTTATACAACACAACTGATGAAGACATTTAATGTACAAAATAAAATAACGGTGAGTTCTTTTGTATATACAATACTTCTTCAGACCAACTAAGAAACACATTAAGCTGCATCAATAAATAGGCAAATCAATTAGCAAACCAAACCCTCATCATTGTTACCATGACAACTAATTAGTGTTTAAGCTTCCTTAAAAGCAAGTAAGGTTTAAGTGAAATATTGTCATTCAAACCAAAGCCTCTATCTGCCTGCAGGGTGGTGATCCATTTCATTTCTTTGCTCTCTGTTTTGTTAACAACAGATCCTCTCCTAATACTCTTAAAAGTTATGTGTACTACTCTAAAGAGAAAAGTATGATTAATATTGGACAAAACATGCTTCCTTAGTGCATTTGTTTTAACCTTCCTTCTAATTTCACCCAGATGTTCCAAAATTCAATACATGCAACTTTGGCTGTAGATGATGAACCAGAGGGTGATAAAGGATGGCCCAGAGGCAGATGCAAGTGTGAGCACTGTCTTACAGAGAGAGCAAGATATTGGATTTGGGTACAAGAAGCAAGAATGCTACTGTTTTGGCTCCTTTAAACTCCAAAAGCCTATACGAACTCTCTGTACCTCTAAGGAAGCAATGGCAGCTGACCAATCAATGGTCACTGAGCAGGAGAAACCGGAAGAGACTGCAATCTACGGAGTGATTAGAAACATCTTCAGGTGGCCTGAAACGAGGTCGCCAAGTGTTTCGTTAGTTGATAACATCTCTTCTTTTGTTTTAACTGATGAGCATTTAAGCGTGCTTAACTTGGGTTCATCTTTTATTCCAGCAACAATGGCAAGCTTTTATGATATTGTTTTGACTTTACGAATGTTTGCAAGAGAGATTATGCTCAGAATTTTATTTTCGAATGACAAAGGCGACCCAATGTCCTAAAAGAGCCCAAGTTCTTTTAATTCTCCCTTGCACACAATGTTAGAGGCTTTTGTTCAGATGTGTGAAGAAGACTTAAAGCAGGTGCTTTCTACCAAGAGAGGTAAGCACATTCATAATTTCACTAAGGAGCAGCATGCAGTTCTGGTTGAGCTGGAGTTAAACAACACTACTTGTGTCGGACCAACAGACAAGGGAGGTGCGCTAGTTGTTATATTTTAGTTTTTATATTGACTGTATGCACAAGCACCTATCAGATGAGCTAACCTATTGTCGTATTGAACAATTTAAGTTATCGTGTATTATTAAGAAAGTACATTTGGATTTGAATGATTTGTTAATGACTGGATTGGTCAACTATGATCAACTTTTTATGGTTGAAAAACCAATAGTACCTGTTTTTAGTGGCCTCCCTAAAATACACAAAAGTGATGTCCTGCCGCCTGTGAGACCTGTAGTGGAGGGGCAGGGTTGGTTGACTGAAACCTTGTCTATTTACATAGAGGATAAATTGAGACAAGTTTTGAATAAGGCTCCAGCTGTGTTGAGGGACACAGAAGATTTTTTAATTAGACCCTGTGAGAATATATAAACTGTGGGTGACTGTTGTGGACTTCTGTTTGTAACGACAGATGTCACCACATTACTTACGGCTATTCCAAATGACTATGGACTTGAAGTTAGTAGAAGTTTTTTTACATAAGCACAGTGATCATATGAACAATCAGATTTTGTTGATCTGTACATTATTAGAAATTATTTTAGAGAATAATGTTTTTAAATTCAGTCATGAATTTTATCTGCAGAAACTTGACGTAGCTATGGGCACAGCATGTGCTAATAGCTATGCCAATATGGTGATGGCCCATTGGGAAGAAAGCAATATATATGCTAACACTCCTTTCCTAGACTGTTTAGTATGTTACAGTAAATTTGTTGATGACATGTTTATTTTGTGGCAAGGTACACATGAACAACTCAATGAGTTTGTGCAAAGACTTAATGGTAGCACAAGTTTTTTGAGGTTTACTGTTTCTTCCTCTACTTCATCTATAGATTTTCTTGATGTTCATGTTTATAAGTGTGGAACCAAATTATACAGGAAGTTTTGTTGGAAAAATAGTAAATTACATTGGACTAGTATGCACCCAAATTATACATATAAGAACATACTGAAAGGACAGTTTCTGCGGGCTTCTAGGTTATGCACAGGTGACAACAGTCTGCAAAGTGTTTTTGATAACCACAGCACTGAGTTTTATGAGAAGAGCTATGGTTATAAAGAAATTAATGTTATTGCCATAGAGGTCATGGAATTGAGGGAAAAACAAGGGAGGCCCTATTTTTTCTGAAAGGAAGAAGATGACATATACTGTTAAACATACACTTTGCAGACTACCCAGAATAGGATTTACCTTTTCTAGCAATGTGAGGGATGTCTTTGTACATCTGTCTACTAATATTAATTATTAATTCAGATTCTATGCTGACAGCAAAAGTAAAGATCTGGTATACCTTGCCACCTGCAAGGATTGCCCATGTTTTTATGTTGGAAAGATTAATCGTAGTCTTAAAGAAAGAATTTTGGAACATCTGGGTGAAATTAGAAGGAAGGTTAATACAAATGCACTAAGCAAACATGTTTCACCCAATATTAATTATGATTTTCTCTTTAGAGTGGTACAATTAACTTCTAAGAGTATAAGGAGAGGATGTGTTGTTAACAAAACAAACAATGAACTGAAATGGATCACCACCCTACAGGCAGACAGAGGCATTGGTTTGAATGACAATATTTTGGTTAAACCTCATTTGCTTTTAAGGCAGCTTAAACACTAATTAGTTGTCATGGTAACAATGATGAGGGTTTGGCTTGCTAACTGATTTGCCTATTTACTGATGCAGCTTAATGTGTTTGTTAGTTGGTCTGAAGAAGTACTTCATATGCGAAAGCTCTCACTTTATTTTATTTTGTACATTTAATGTCTTCATCTCCTGTGTTTGCTCGTTTTTTTTTAACCTGTTTTGTGTCGAACAAACTTTAAATTATGGTGGAACTCTCTCTTTTCAAATCCAACATGATAGCAGACAAGATGAACAGGTCCATTTTGTTACCTCACGAGTGGTCTTTTAATGAGTGTCACCGAAAAGATATTCCACAGATAGGGCCAACCTTGCTGTGACCGCTTTCTCCCCTCAACATGTGCAGCATGTTCTTTGCCATGATCCCCCTACTGGGGGAATCACCAAGAGATGCTCTCCTTCACGATTGGCCCCCTGGTCTCATCTATGCATATCCCTCAAATCCCTTAATCCCCAAATTTCTCCAGAAAGCATCTTAATTGAAGAGCAAAGTCACGCTCATTGCACCTTATTGGCCCCCATCAGATTTAGTATCCCTCTCTTTGCCCTCATCTAGTATCCCCTCCATGGATTCTAGATCCAATTCCAGACCTTCTGTCTCACCTGACAGACATGACTCACTCGGACATTTCAGGCCTAAAGCTGACAGCATGGTTTCTCCACTTCCACTAATAGCCAGACAGCCATGATTCTCCTCCCCTGTGTCATTTACTTTTATCTTCCCTTAAAGTTTCCACTAGGAAGATTTATAGAAGTAAATGGAAATAATTTGTTTTTTGAGCAGTAAAACGACAATGACCCTTTTTCAACACCACTACATAGAGTTTCTCGCTACAATCTTTAATGAAGGGGCATGCTCCTCAACTGTTAAAGTACAAACAGCTGCCATTTCTAATTTTCATATTAGGAGTTAACAATTTCACCTTAGCTTCTTCAAAATTATGTAAGGGCTTTACAAGGGATAGCCTTCTTCTCAGACCACCTTTTAAAAATCCAACTCCACCATGGGATTTAAATTTAGTATTACAAGCTTTGATTCAATCTCCCTTTGAACCAGCAGCAAAATGTGAACTAAAGTTTTTAATCTAGAAAACTATCTTTTTGTTGGCTATAACCTCTGCATGAAGACTTACTGAACTTCAAGCCTTGTCTTATTAGCCTCTTTATTTAATATTCTATAGAGATAGAATAGCACTACAAACTATCCCTTCCTTTCTTCCTAAGGTGGTGTCAGATTCCAACATCAATCAGTCCAATAATTTACCAGTTTTCTTACCAAATTTCACAAAGAAAGATGAATGTGTGTTACATTTGTTGGACGTTTACAATTATGTTTCTATTTGCATAAAGAATTTCAGAAAAACAGATCAATTGTTTCTTTTGTGAAATAGAAATTAGGCAAGCCAGTTGCGATAACTTTAGCATATCCTTTGTTTATGACAAACTGGGCTTCTCTTTGCCAAAACCTTTGAGAGCACAAGAACACATTCAACCAGGTCCATGGCAACATCACTATTTTTATCCAGGTCTTCTATGGATGATATATGTGCGGCTGCTACTTGGTCTAATCCTCATACCTTTATTACTAACTACAAATGGGATCTGGTCTCAAGGGGAAGAGCAGCCTTCGGCTCAACGTTGCTCAGGAATATCCTTCCTTAGAGTCCTTCCAGGGATCAGGTAGCTGGGGACTCTGTCCCAACTGCTAAGGAATGAATGAAAATTGACATTATCAGATAAAGAAGTTATGTACTCACCATAACGTTCCATCTGTGTTGCCCATTTTCATTCTTCTTCAACTCCCCTCCCACCAATGAAGAATGAGAATGTTATAAGGGAACCAATGTTTCTTCTTCTGAGGTCCAGGTATTGGTTTCTCTTACTAATGTTTTAATATCCCTATGAAGCTATAAGGCCAGCAAACAACATCTGAGGTATGTTAGAGGAATACAGTATTATGGGTAAGGGAGGAGCTCAAGAGTTCCACTAGACACGGGCTGTAAAAATTGGCCAAGTCGGATACAAACCCAACTATGGAGAAAGAATGAAAATTCACAACACATATGGAATGTTATGTTGAGTACATAACTACTTTTATTTTTCCTTTTGTGGTGCTGGCATAGTGTTGTTAAGTGCTTTTTACTGTGTTTTTTTCTGTCAAAAAAGTAACTTTTGTGGACTGTTAGTGTTTACTGGCAACTGCTGCTCATTTTTCCTGGGAAAGAGGCACCATTTTCAGTTTTGGCCATGGAACAAACTATTGGTCCCATGTTCAGTCCTTCTTCCAGCCACAAAAAGAAGATGTTAAGCAAACAGCCTTTATCACCATAGCAGACTAACGATTTGCCTCAGCCACAGGTGGAAGACTCTGCTTTGGCCAAATGTTGTGCCTCAGACCACTCATCCTTTGCACTTGATCCCACTGGTGTAGCCCCTCAGCCACTATGAACCAGAGGTTAGCCATGTCATCTGCGGCTGTTGGGGTCCCCTCAGGGGATGAGGGAAAGCCACTCTTTGTGGTCCTGAGAGAAGGAACAGGGAAGGTTTCCCTACTGTGTCAGAATGCTGTGCCCATCCCTTAGGAAGCATGTGCTGACTTCAGTAACATAGCTGGCTCGAGTTTTCCTGGCTAAAAGAAATCAAGCATTTATCTCCTCACCCTCAAATTACTTTAAATAGAGAACTTTACTGGGTTTGGCTCAGAGCTTAATTCAGGCTACTGATTTTTCTAGTAAAGTAATTCCTGGCAAAAAAAAGAGGGATTCCTCTTTTCCTGAAGAGATTCAACATTCTGAATCTGAACAGGAAGATGCAGGGACAGATACAGGTTTTTCCACAGATTTCTGATTCAGACTCAAAGGGGAGCTCAGGGTCGAATTCTCCCTGTGGGGGGGTTTCTCTTTCTCTGACACTATTGCTAGAATGTATCAGTCTTTTCAGTGAGAGAACACTGAGGCTTCATAGTCCCTCAGAAAATAATATGAATTGTCACAAAAAAATTTCCAGAACCCACACTCATTCCTCCTATTCTGTCTCCTTTAAACAATGTGTGTGTTATTGCCTGCAATTTTCCTGATAATCAGCCAGCTGCTCCTAAAAAGTCAGGTAGGATGTGTAAGATTCCTCAGTTTAAATTTTTTTGTACACTATTCCCAAACCTGACCCAGAAGCTATAGAGTTAGTTGATCCACTGCTGCTAAGCACTTGGTTAATTCCAAACCTACTCCTTCTGATGAAAATGGGAAAATTATTGATAGGTATTGGAAAAAAGTGCATATTTGATTTTCAGAAGGTTGAACTGTCAGGCCCAAATCCTTAAGTTTGTTCTGACCAATTGTGAAAGTGTGAAGCATATTTTATCTGCATATTTAATGTTGCCTTTTTAATCCATCCTCCAATGATGGGTCTCATATATGACTATGGCTGTTTTTTCAGCCTTTATGATCCATAGCTCAGACAACTCTCCTTACCCATAATCACCTACTGTACCCAACATTACCTCATATCTTCTTTGCAACTCAGAGAGTTTGGTCATGATTTTTGCTTCAGGCTAGTGTAAATTTTGATATTTAAATTACTGAAATACCATTCTCTAATACTTAGACTAGTTCTTCTTGGTAGTCTCTTCCTCCTTTTACAGTGTCTTCCCTTTCCCTTGTTTCTGTCATACAAAAAACAGAAAACAAACAGCTGTCTCTTGTTTAGGCCTTTTTCTACCTGCTGCTTTACTAGTTTTTATCTAGTATCCTTTGATACCACTGTTGGCATTTTTTTCCCTAGCTTACACCATTTCCTATTTTTCTGGATGTATTACTTGTCTACCATTGTTGGTAGTATTTTTCTGTGCATTTCTTTACAGGACCATATAAGAAAAGCCTATGGGATTCAAGAAGTGTGTGACTTGTAGCCACAAAATGCCAAACTCTGACTCCCAGTCTAAATGTGTGTACTGTTTGGGAGCAGCTCACTTGGATTAAAATAGCTAATTTCACATTGTTTTCAATCATAGAGTCATGATTGAGTGACGACAAACTGGTACTTAAGGGGCTTATTCCCTCCAACTCTTCCAAATCTGCATCTAGAGTGTCACCTTTGATCAAGAAGGCCAAAGACAAAATCCAAGAAATGAGGAAGCGATCCCTTGATTATTCTCTGTCATTCATTTTGTCTTTGGCTCTAGTGGCAAAATATTCCAAACTTTTGGATCCGACTGCTCCTTCAGTTCCAGTTCTGGTTACTCCAAGACTCCCCCATTCTTTCTGGAGCTGAGGATTTCCCTGGGTCCTCTCTCTCCCAGGGCCTACAAAGCTATCACAGCCAGTGCTTTCTTTCTGCACCTCAGCGTTACATAGCTTGGCTCTGACTTCAATCTCGGACCAAAGCTGTGGTGGTGCCATTGGCCATACAGGTGTGGTAGCTTAGGCTCGTAGTAGAGTGATCTTAGGTTCTCCCTTGGTGTCTGCCTTTGAGGCAGTAGTGAGCTCTCTCCACGACTGTAGAGCAGATATCTTTATCCCCTCTTGGCTCCACCCACTGCAAAACTGATAGCACTGGGTCCTGATACTGCACAGTCTATCCCATTGGGACAGCTGGTTCACACCAGCTTTGAGACCGTCCTCATTCAGGAATCCCACCAGGCTTCTGAGTCCTCCCAAGAGCTTTACCTGTACAGCCTCAACAGAGACAATCATGTAAGAAGAGAAACACCAACTCCTCTTAGGAGTCCTTGACAGAAGATATGAATTTTGATGAAGGCAAGGAGCCCCCAGATCACCACTTGAAAACATCTCATTCAGGGAGATCCTCAAATTACTGAGACAGAAAGGAGGTTGGTCTTCTGAAGACCCTCCGTAGAAGGAAGCTGGGTTTCTACAGTCTTTTGGTTTCGGCTCACCCCCTCTATGGGATGTCCCTCTGGTAAACGGGATGGTTGAATTAATTTCTCACTGGGCATGGATGGAACCGAACATTACTGATCTAATCCGCAGGAAATTCGATAAACACCTCATGGCCCCCAAAGTCCATTTTCAATGGACCAAAAAGGCCCAGCAGTACATACTATGGTAGTTGCGGCAACCAGCAAGAAGGAGCTTGCAGGGACTTTCAAGGTGGCTGCACATTGACTTAATTCTAACTCTCCCCATGTGAAAAAAGGAAGAGAGAGCCAGTGTACTTATATTTCTAGGTAAATTTCAGTAATTGGCTGGTAAATGCACTGCTTGGATGCCAGGAAAAAGAAATACAGAGGAACTGAAAGAAAATCAGCTATAAAACAGGAGGAAAAACACTGACTGGGAATAGTTTTGCAGCTGTTCAGTGAAAAGCAGTGAAAGTTCTAGACATGACTTCCAGTAGCCTAGAGGAAAATATAAGACAGCTGCACAAATACCTAATTAAAATCAATGAAACACTGATGGAGTATATCAACCTAAATAACAAAAGGCTGGAAAAAAAATAGAAGAAGCCTGAAACAGATACTCAAATGAGGTGATAAAACTGTAAAAATCAGAGGTCGAAATGAAGAAAAGGCTGGCTGAATATGACATTGCTCAAAAACAGATGTTTCAAAAATAATAGAATAAGAGGACAGAGTGCGTAGGGAAAAAGTACAGTTTTGTACCTACCATAAATGTAGATGTTCGAAGATCCACATTGCTGCAGTCCTTACACTTGGGTAGTCCGCTGTCCTCGGTCGGCCCGAATATCAAAGTATAAGGCTGACGTCGGTCAAGGCGCATTTGACTGACATCAGAACGTCAGGGTACAAATGCGCATGACCGACGCCATATCCTCAGTCTTTTCTTGCCCCAGATGTCAGAAGACCCTCAAAATAAAGGCCAAAACCAAAAGACAGCAAACAACCAACCAACCACCCTTGCACTAATTATATGTACAATATATACAATATACACAATATGTACAACCCAACCCACACAACCACCTCTAACTACAGAGGGGAAGGAGGGAGGGTAAATTGGACTGCAGCAATGTGGATCTTCGAACATCTACATTTATGGTAGGTACAAAACTGTACTATGTTCTTCATCTCACATTGCTGCAGTCCTTACACTTGGGTAGAATCCCAAAGCAGAGGTAAGGGAGGATGGCTAACTACAAGGAAGCAGGAGCTGCCAAAATGCCCTGCAAAACAGCAGTGGCAAAACCAGCCCTGGATTTAGAATAAAGTGGCAGGTGATAATGCCTAGAGAAAGTATGCACTGAACTCCAAGTAGCTGCCTCCAAAATATCCTTGGTTGCCACTCCCCTCAAAAAAGCTGTTGAAGTGGCAGTAGCCCTAGTGGAATGAGGCCTAATCCCAGCTGGAATCTCCTTGCTATGATGGGAATAACAGAAAGCAATGCAAAACCCAATCCACTTAGAAATAGTTTGTTTTGACACAGGCTTGCCTTGAGAACTCAAAGCAAAAGAAACAAACAACTGCTGAGACTGCCTGAACCCTTTAGTTCTGTCCAAATAATAACACAACTGCCTGTGTACATCTAAAGTGTGCAAAATCTTTTCCCCTTTATTTTGGGGATTTGCATAAAAAGTAGGCAAATGAATAGTTTGGTTTAAAGCCACACTAGAAACCACCTTAGGCATAAAGGAAGGATTAGTACGTAATAATACCCTATCCTTATGGAAAATCAAGAAAGGCTCAACCGCCATAAGGGCCTGCAATTCAGAAACCCTTCTTGCAGAGGTAATGGCCAACAAAAAGGCAGTCTTCCATGACAAATATTTCAACTCAGAAGTAGCTGCAGGCTCAAAAGGTTGTAGAGTGAGTTTCTCCAACACAAAATTGAGATCCCAAGCAGGAGTAGGAGCTCTTCGTGGGGTCTTATATTCTTTGCCCCTCTAAGAAATTGCTTGAACAAAGGATGAGAAAACAATGGTGGGTCACAATCATAGTGAGCGAAATTGCTGCAGCATGAACTTTAATAGAAGAGAAAGACAAACCTTTGTCTAGTAACTCAGTAAGATATTGAAGAGCCACACACAAATTAGGCTCAGAAACATCAAAATCTTTTGCTGCACTCCAAAATAAAAATCTCTTCCATTTGTCTGCGTACACTTTCCTTGTACTAGGCCTTCTAGCTTCCAAAATAACATTCAAAACTTGCTGAGGAAGTGGAGGCCCACTATGGTTCAAAACAGAATATGCCAGGCTGTTAGGTGCAGAGAGTGAAGCTTGACATTGAGCAAATGGCTGTCCTCCTGTGACAACAGGTGTGGAATCGAAGGCAAAGGCCATGGAGGCTTCCGTACCAGACTTCTCAGTAATGGGTACCAGTGCTGTCGAGGCCAATCCGGAGCTATTAAAATCATCCTTGGCTTGTCCTGTCTGACCTTTAGAAGTACCTTTGGGAGGAGAGGCAGAGGTGGAAAGGCATACACATGAAGATTGCTCCAATTGAAAGAAAGAGCATCCACTCTCCAAGCTGTGGGATGAAACCTTTTTGCGCAAAACTTTGGCAGCTGATGGTTTAGTGGAGAAGCGAACAGATCTATGTCTGGAGTTCCCCATGACACTGTCAATTTCTGAAATACATGAGGATCCAATTTCCACTCGTGGGGATCCATAATTCGTCTGCTCAACACATCTGTTAAGGAGTTCTGTGCTCCTGGCAGAAACCTTGCCTGAAGATTGAGCTGTAAACTGAGAGCAGTCTCCCACAAAATCATTGCTTGCCTGCATAGAGGATAAGAATCGTTCCCCTTGCTTGTTGATGTACCACATGACAGTTGTGTTGTCTGTTAGAATCAACACCTGCCCTGGAAGAAGTAATTCCTTGAAAGCTATTAATGCAAACTGGACTGCTAACATCTCCTTCATGTTGATATGTAGATGTTGTAGTCTGGCAGGCCACTTGTCTTGTATCCACTTTCCATTTAGATGAGCTCCCAAGCTTTGTCTGAGGCATCTGTCGTTAAAATCTGACTCGCCTCTGGCCGGGTCACAGAGAGTCCCTTGTTTAGGTGACATTCCTGAGCCCACCACAAAAATTCCTTTTGAATGCAAGGTATTATTTGAATGACAGTGTCCAGATCCTGGCAGTGCTGTGTCCATAGATTTTGAGATACCATTGTAGCTTCCTCATATGCAGTTTGGCATTGGGAAGCACCAGAATACAAGATGCCATGAACCCTAAGGCTTGAAGGACTGTCCTTGCAGTCAGCCCGGACTGATGAGATAGTTGATGGAAGTAAAGGGATAGATTCTTTTGTTTGTCCGGGGTTAAAAGGCCATCTGGGATGCTGTATTCAGTCTCACACCCAGAAAGCACATGTCCTGAGAGGGTACTAGACTGGACTTTATTTCGTTCACAGAATACCCCAGGCATCTTAGCACTGCTATCACATATTCCAAATGATGAAGAAGCTCTTCCTTCCTTGAGCCAGAATCAGGCAGTCGTCCAAATAAGGATAGATCTGTATTCCTTTTAGCCTGAAGAAAGCTATCACTGGAGCCAGAACTTTCGTGAACACTCTGGGCCGTAGATAAGCCAAAGGGCAATGCAGAGAACTGATAGTGAGAAGTCCCAGCTCAACGCAGATATTTCCTGCAACTTAGTCTGATAGGAACATGAAGGTAAGCCTCCTTGAGATCCAAAGTTACCATCCAATGATCTTTGCCCAGCAGAGGTAAAAGCTGCTGCAACGTCAACATTTTGAACTTGGGAATGTCCAGATAAGTGTTGAGGATAGATAAATCCAAAATTGGTCTCCACGTGTTCCCCTTCTTTGGTACTAGGAACAGGCGAGAATAAAATCCTAGGCCCACTTCTGGCACAGGGACCGGCTGTATGGCCCCTA
The DNA here is from genome assembly GCF_019279795.1 of Protopterus annectens. Lineage (NCBI taxonomy): Eukaryota > Metazoa > Chordata > Ceratodontiformes > Protopteridae > Protopterus > Protopterus annectens. The sequence goes on from NC_056736.1 coordinate 676,566,547, forward strand.
TTTGGAGCAACAGAGAAACTTGCTTGTGAGCCTCTATTCTTTGTTGAGGAGGAACGTCTGGCATGCCTTTGAAAGGAGGCAAGGTATGGAAATAAAACCTGTAGCCGTGGTGTATGATATCCAATACCCATCTGTCTTGGGTAATTAAACTCCAATTTTCTTTGAAAAGTGCCAACCTTCCTCCCAAAGGTGCTGCCAGACGAGAAGGCTCTGGCAGCTGAAAAGGTAGGTCATTGGGTCTGTTTACGAAAGGACTGACCCCTGCCCTCACCGAAGACTGTGCAGGAGAACTCCCTGTTCTAGGCCTGAAAGAGCCCTGAGCTCTGCCCCTACCACGTCTAGATCTACCCCTAGACTGGGAATCATAAGAAGGATTCGTCCACCCCTTAGTAGGCCAATTTCTACTAAACTTTGGAGGGTGGACCTGCAAAAAATCTTTAACAGTCTGCATAGACTTAGCCTTGTCTTCCATTTTCTTTAAAACTGCCTCAACAGGAGAACCAAACAACACGTCAGATTGCAAAGGAGCATCTAAAATCCTTGTTTTAACATGGTCAGACAAATTCTGATCCCTCAGCCAGGCGTGCCTGTGAAGAACTGACCCAGTGGCAGCCACCCTAGACGAGGCCTGTACAGCATCAAAACCACATTGCAAAGAATGCTTACCCACCTGTTCAGAAACATGTACTAAATCTTGCAACTCTTTACAATCAATACCTTCTGCCAGAGCATCAACCTTAGCCTTCAATTGTAAAAGGAGATAGTTTTGGTATTTCAACATGTGAAACTGGCAATTCAAAGCCCTCATAGCAAGAGTGGAAGAAGTATAAACTTTCTTTCCCCATCTATCCAAGGCCCTGGCTTCTTTGTCTGCAGGAACCGGATTCTTTACAACAGAAGCCTTAACACCTTTAGGCCCCTGGCTAACAGTTTCTGGGTCTGCCCTAGGACTCTTAAAAAGAAACTTATGAGCTTCAGGCACCCTGTAATACCTATCCGGTTTAACAGGAGCAGGAGGCAAAGAATCAGGATTAAGAGAAGCCTCAGTAAAACATCTTCCACTACATCCAAAACAGGAGGTATAGCCAAAGGCCTATGCTGGGGTAAAACAAAAATTCCCTAAGCCTTTTCCTGGAATCAGAGAAGTCCTGACCTTCCCACTTAAAATGCTCCCTCATGGAATGAAGAGTTTCTGAAAAAGAAAAATCCTCAGGAGGAGAAGCAGAAGGAGTCGAATCATCCACATCAGAATCAGAATAAGGAGAGTACTCCTGCAAGTCTTCAGCCGAAGACTCTGAAACATCTGAAGCCTGCTCAAAACTCCCTAGCTCAGGCTCCACCCTAGGTCTCTTATCAGGAGGGGGCATAGAACCTCTAATCAAAGTAATCAAATCTTCTGCCATTTTAAGCATATGCTTCTTGGGCACAGTTCCAGAAGAACTAGGGGTGACACCAACTGAAACTGAACCTGGCCTGCCCCTGGGAGAAGCCTTTGAAACAGAAGGAGAGGGCCTAGCCACCCTAGGAAGGAAGGGGAGTATAGTAACCTGAGAAGCCCCCTCAGCCTGACCTGCCTCCTGAGAGGCCACATCTTGCAATAATAAAGTCTCACCCTGGGAACACAAAGAAACCTCCGGTGGAGCCACCGGCTCCACCGACACCTCTAAAGAACCGGTGTCCGGTACAGATGGTTCTTCTAGCCTAGGCTTAACTGCTTTGTTCTTGCGCTTCTTCGAAGAAGCGGGCGTCGGAGCATCTGACGGCATTTTATAATTGCACCGCTTCCCAAAGACTAACCTGGCACAATCCAACCTTCTCTTAATAGTGCGTTTATTGAATCTAGCACAAGAGCGACAGCCAACAACGTCGTGCTCAGGCCCTAAGCAAGGAATACACAAAGTATGATAATCTCTATGCGGTATCTGTTTCCCACAAGAAATGCAATTATTGACTTTTTCTGACATCTGGAAAATCACTGAGGCAAGAAAAAACTAAAACATTCCCCAACGGGGTACTTAGCCAACTTTGAACTCGGTCTGAAACTTCGAAATCGAAAAATCTCAGAACGCCAACCGGCACTTGCAATGCTGCTTCTGCATCGGACCATGCGGCAAAAAAGACTGAGGATATGGCGTCGGTCATGCGCATTTGTACCCTGACGTTCTGATGTCAGTCAAATGCGCCTTGACCGACGTCAGCCTTATACTTTGATATTCGGGCCGACCGAGGACAGCGGACTACCCAAGTGTAAGGACTGCAGCAATGTGAGATGAAGAACATCCTGAGATTTTTCTGCTGTACAACAGAAGCTGGAAGGAACAGACTATTAATTTTCTGAAATCACAAATAAGCAACTGGACTAGTATTCAACAGCAGGAGTTGTTAACTGAAAAGGCATGTCATGTGTATGCTCCAAACCTTCCCATGAGAAAGCAACCTAGACCTTAAACAGTAAAGATGCAAGCCTTCTAGCAGAAGGAGTTAATACTAAAAACTGTGGCAGAAGGACAAAGTACTAAAAGCAGGAGATAGCAGAGTGTTTATGGAGAATATTTACTTACACTATACAGCAGGCAGAAGAGGAGTAAATTTATTCCACTATTCAGGGAATGTCAAGAAGCAGGTGTAAGATTCAAACTGCTGTACTCAGCTATCTTCAAAATATTCTTTCCTGGAGAGACAAATCAATTTTTGATTCAGAACATGCTAAGGGGGAAGTACAAAAGTTTGTCCAACAAAAATGAGCTGTGAAACAGTAGATTCTGCTTCTTGTTCTTCTGGTAATAAAGACCACAGATAGACTATGCCAGTGAAACCTTTTCCAATGTTTCAATCGTAAATGCTTGAGAGAAGGAATAAAGCATGAGTTGACCAGAATTGGGAGTATGTTGGAAATGAAGCAGAGACAGGATCTGGGAGATTGAGATGAACAGGAATAAAACCAGTAACTTGGAAATTTACAAATGTGGGAATAGAAAGCAATAATTATATCCGTGAAACATGACAGTATAAGGAAATCTGGAAATATCGGACATTTTTTTACTTTGTTAAACTTGTAGGGGACTCTAAAGCATATGCCCTACTTCATGTCATTAATATTTGGAAAAATACTTGGGGGAAGGAAAGTGGAGGGAGAAAGTTAACTGTAGGTAATTCTTTTTCTTAACAGCAATATTTTTATGGTGCATAATTTTCTGTGCATGCTATAAAGTAAAGTTTTCTCAGTTATTTTGAAATGTAATGGGGATACTAATGTAAATAGGCGTTTCTTATTTTTTCCCTTCTCCCTTTCTCCTTGTCCAGTTTTAAGAAATGAAGGCACTGCAATGTAAAAAAAAAAAAAAAAACAAAAATCAGGAAAGTCTGGTAAAAAGGGCATGACAAAAAAAAGAAAGAAAAATTGATTGTACTTTCTCTTATTTTTGCATACAGGAATGACTGGATTAAGGCAGATAACTTGATTTAGTAAAACGTTTTAAGAGAAAGCAAGTAAATGAAAAAGAACTCTATTATAAAGCTTTTCTCTAGCAAATAAATGTATGCTTTTAGTAGTAACTTTATATCTGGTCCTCATGTCTCCATGGGGACAATCTGATTAACAAAAATGGCTAGGAGATTATGTTTTCTGAAAGCATTCAAGTGTTTTCCTACCAGGGAGAGCTATAAGGATAAGTCAAAACCAAACAGCACTTGGTAGAAGCACAGGTGGTACCATGTGTCTTAACATGGATAACATTTATTTTAGATTAACCCAAGTCTGTGAATGTGGCTATCAGTATGGGACACATGTTCATATTAGGAGGGTAAAACTTCAATTCTTGAAGATATAAATAGATTTGTGTGTTCATATTAAGTTAACAGGTTTTAGCGAGTATGAGGGTGTGTTTGTTTTTTTTTTTTGTTTGAGGGCTTTCAAGAAAACAAAAAGTTTTGTAAGATGTGAGACAGGCTCAAATGGATATGACAAGAAACAACTGTATAAAAGATCACCCTGCCAGTGTATGTATGTAACAAAAGATGGAGCTAGACACTTATCAAAAAAGCTATTACACTTAACTTTTTAACACGATACTTTTTGTAATGTTTTTAAATGTCAATGGTCTCACAGATAAATGCGAAAAAGAAAGAGCAGTTAACTATATTAAAAAACACTGAGTGCAAATAGCTATGCTACAGAAGACGCACTTGGAAAAAACTGAACATGTGAATTTGATAAAGAAAAGTTTTCAGGATGGTTATTCAGCGGAATACCTGGGACAAAGGAAAAAAGGAATATTCATATTAATTGCAAGAGGAGCTCCAACAGTGATAGAAGAGGATAAAAATCATAATAATGGTAGATCTGTAGTACTAAGGGGGATACAGGCAAGGCAGTAGGATTACACTGGCATGTATTTACATTCCACCTAAAACTGCTATAACTAAGCTTAAGAAAATTCTGGGAGAAATAATCAGCTTTCAGTAAGGAATATTACTTATAGATGGGTACTGGAATTTGATTTGCAGCAGTGAAGATGTGCCTGGGGAGTTCAAAAGGGAAAACATAACAAAGAAGTGCAGATTTTTGAAGGAATTTATGAAAATATTTGGCATGGAAGATATGAATTCAGTACTATGAGTTCAGAGTGAATTTACACAGTATTCCCCAATATACAAAAACTGGGCTAGACTACACAGAATTTACATTTCAAAGAAACGTGTATTTAACTGAAAATCCTGATATGCACCCAATAACTGTTTCAGATCATGCACCAATAATAACTAAAATAAAAACACAGGGTAATGAAATAAAAATGAGACAATGGCGCTTCCCCACCTATCTATTTGAAGGAATGGGTAATGGAAATTATTTAGGAGCTATTAGAGAAGGCAGAAATTTCCTCTGAAAATATAACTAGAGAGTGGGATAAAATTAAAGTTGAGTTTAAAATAGGGTAGAAATCAAAGAGAGAGAGAGAGCTATGGTTAAGAAGTAACAAGAATTATTTAGGACTGACAAATTAAAAGTATTGCAGAATAGGGGAAATCTCACAGAACAAGAAGAGGAGCAACTGAAGAATGCTAAACAAAAAATAAGGGATTACCTTGATAATATGCATGAGTTTAGAAAGACTGCTCTTAAGCAACTGTTTTTTTTTTTTTTGCTAATAACTCTAGAGCACAAAAACTTTTAGCACAATGACTTACACAACAGAAAGAAGAAATGGCTTTCGCCAAGCTTAGGGAGCCTATAACAAGAAGCATAACAATAGATCCTGTAGAGGTACTAGAAATACTTTGCAAATTCTATGAAAGTCTGTATAAAGCATAGAACTCAAGAAAAGGTACAAATGGAAATGTTTATGAAAGAATTAAATATGCCAAGGTTAGAGGTAGATGAGGCTCAGTTACTAACAGGATAGGAGGAGACGAGATAAAACTGGTGATGTATAACTAATCCACAGAAAGTCCCTAGGAATAGATGGTATTCATACATTCATTGGAGGTTACTAGGCTATCGGCCTTAGGGTCTTTTTAAGCCTAGCCATGTTCCACCTTTGTTCCCTTACTGACCAAGTTGTATGGTCTATATCTGCAGTGTGAGTCTATGAACAGGACTGACTGCCCTTATCCAAGAGGTACATAGGTGACACCCCCAGGGTAACTGTACGGTTTCCCATGCAGTTGCCCAAGTTATGCTTAAATAGGGTCATTGAGAAGCTCTGTATGTGAACTGGGAGTTTACTCCAGAGGAATGGCAATCTCTGGAAGACATATCTGTCTCTCCAGCATGCCATGTTAATGTCGTAAGCTAGGTTAAGATCTCTAAAGCAAGTGAATCTTGTCACATTTGACTTGCGGGTGTGCAGCATTTCCATTAGGGTAGGGTCTGAGACTGCTCTGTAGGCCAGGCACAAGTCCTGCGAAAGTTTAGAAGCTAGGAGGGAAAAATCTGATAAAGATCTGGAAGGTTTTGGTTTTGTTTAACAGTAATTTAGGAGGAGGAGAAGTACCAACATCCTAGAAGAAAGCGGTAGTGGCTATAATACCAACGGTAAAGACTGACAAATGCAGCTACATACAGGCCCATTTCAATCCTAAACCATGATTATAAATTGTTTATGTCTATAATGGCTACAAGAATGGCAAATGTGATGCCAAAATTGATAGATACGGATCAATGTGGTTTTGTGGAGGGGAGGCAAACATTTGAGAACACTGATGATCCAGAGGGAAGCAGAATGTAAGAAAATACTACTGTTGTTGGTGGATCTTGATACAGAGAAGCATTTGACAGAGTAAACTGGGACTTCATGAGTAGGGCAATGGAAGAATTTGCATTCCCTGATTAAATTATTAGGTTGATTAGGAGGATATATGAGGGATCGGAGACAAAAATTAAAGTGGGTGTGGTCCTTTCTGATAATCTCTGCTTGAGCACAGGAACCAGGCAGGGGTGTCCTCTGTTCTCTTTGTTATTTGCAATACATTTATAACCATTGGCAAAGAAAATAGGGACCCAATTTAATGATATAACTGGTATGCAGTCAAGAAAAGCTGGCTCTATTTGCAGATTATATTATTTTATATCTGATAGAACAAGAAAAGGACATTTCAGTGTTGTGGAACATTTTGAGACAGTTTCAAATCTTTTCAGGATACAAAATTAATGTAGCTAAAACAAAGGCAATAGCTGTAAATGATGTACCCATACACAAATTGCTTCAGCAATATCCATATTTATGGGGACATGATAAAATGAAGTACTTAGGAATATGGATTAAAAAGGATTCTGGTGTGATGCTAAGGATATGTGGGAAAAGACTAAAAAGATAATACAAACATTGAGAAACTGGAAGCTCTGTTACATGGATATGGATAGTAAGATGCAAGCAGTTAAACAGTTTTTAGTCCTTTTAGTCTTATACACAGGTTAGGCATATTTTTATCAACCGCAGGAGAGGTTGTGGATAGAAATTAATAAAGAGCTGAAAGATTTTATCTGAGAGGGGAAAACAGCAAGAGTCAAGTGGGATAAGAAGATTCTTCCAATAGAACAGGGTGGATTGGGATTGCCCAATTTTAAGGCATATTTCAGAGCTACACAGTTAAGGCTCCAATACATAGCACAAAGAAAAAACTATAATTCAAAGTGGAAAGGGATGATGATGATGATGATGATGAAAAAAGGGGGGGACTCAAGAAACAAGGCAAGTCTGGGACTTTGGATACAGATCTTTAAGCAGAATAACAATAATCATACAGGATATTATATTTATAAAGTAGCAGAAAGTATTTTAAGAAATAAGCCAACACAGGAATGGAGAAAGGAGATTCTGCTAATAGGGATGACTGCAATTAGGGATACAGGCAACATGCAAGAGGGGGGTGGAATTTATTGGAGAAAACCGGGAAAGGAACCTAGGTATTGGAAGTAAATAACTAGAGAGGGTAAGGTAATAGAAAGTGAAGACACCAAGAATTTATTTGAACTGCAGGTTAGAGATTGACTTCCTTATCAAGGATTAATATCAGAGTATAGGCAAATAGAAAGAAATAGGGGGTCCTAAATGAAAGACCAGCACTGGTAGAGTTTTTAGTAGAATCTCATACAGAAGCTGCTGTTAAAAAAGAAATAATTAGTAGAGCATATCAAATATTGCATGGTAACAATAAGAAACAATCAGAGGAATTTAGAAAAGATTGGGAAAAGAGACTGGATAAGTAATTCACAAAGAAACAATGAGGGAATGTCTCCGAAATATGCAACGAAATCTACACAATTTAGGATTTTTGCTTTGAAATGTTTACATAGGTATTTTTGTACCCCAAGTGGACTCCAGAGAATTTTTCCTCAGGTAGACAGCAAATGTTAAGAGGTGTGATGGGGAAGAAAGACTTAATTGGGAACATATTTTCGGGAGAGTAATGAGTTGGCAGACATTAAACATTCCCTGCAGACTACTTTTACTGGAAACAGTGGGTGAGCAAAATGATTTTTCTGAGCTATGATACAGAATCGGAATTGCCTAGACATACGGCCTTGCTGAGTCTAATTATGGTGGCTGCCAAAAAAGCATTTTCTAAAAAATGAAAATCAAAGTCTAAATCTACAGTACTAGAAGTAGTGAATATAGTAAAAGAGATAAAGCACTTGGAATTGGGATCTTTGCAAATTACATAGTAAAAAATGGGAAATGTGGGAAGAATACATACAGAGGAGGAATGAGGTTTATAAATAAGGCAGGGTTTGAATGAGCTATGCAATCTTTGAGTGACAATAACAGAATAGATTATAAGTAATGTATAATGTTTGCAACTAAAATTATGTCAGTATGGTTTGATGTATACCTGCAATTAAAATTATGTCAATATAAATTATTTAATAAAGGTATTTCTTGTTTAAAAAAAAAAAATTAGCACCTTGCAGAAGAAAGATCTTCCGTCCGTTCCCCTGAGAATCCAGGGTTTTGTACTTATTTCGGAAGTGTGTTAATGCTTCAGCTACTTTTGCACTAAGATTCGCTGAACTATCTGACACACATGACTAGGTTACAACGAGACTTAACCAAGAAACTTTCCAAGTTTCTGAGTCCATGCCTGCAGATGACAAAAAAACAGTGGAGTGTCAGCTGGTCATCCTTTAATTCCTAATGAATGCCTCAATGAGGCTCAGATCTAGTGCAATGGGCAGTGTTTTGAGAGCCACACAAACAGGCATAATAATGAGGAGGCATGCCTGGATGCATTTGTATGATTTCATGGTGCCCTTTAAGATGTAGTTTACTTTGTTCAGGCCCAAGGTCAAAGACACACTCTCCAGTAGTGAACGGGGTGTAAAAACTCTTTCTACCATAGGAATATGGTTCTTCACTCCCAAACGACCTTCTCTAGAAACCAGAAGGGGGTAAGAAACTGTGGTTTAGGAAATCTCAAGGTTTTTCACATGATTCTGCTGGAGATAGATTCCCCCAAAGCAGATGGGATATTCTAATGGTAGATGTCACCCTCATGGCAGAGGAGGCCCTGAGACTCAAGACTTCAGGGGTTCCCTCTCTGAGGGACCTTTTCAGTGCCCATGAATGGTTGCCTGACTGCTGCACTGGGGGGCACTTGTCTCTGCTGCCAGAAGCCTGGACGTCCATAACCAAAGTTTTCTGGGTGCAGACAATAATTTCCAGAGGCTATTTCATTCACTTTTATATCCATAACCACTAAGAAAGAAACTTCCCAATGTACCACCCTCGCAAAGAAAAGAAGCAGTATTAGAAATGAAAATCTGTTAGAAAAGTGAATCATTCAAAAGGTCCCACCAGGTCAGCAAGAATTCAGAACTTATTCCAGATTCTTTTTAGTGCGAAAAAAGAACAGTGACCTAAGGCCAGTTTTGGACTTCGGCCACTTGAACCAGTTTGTCAAACACATACAGTTCTATAATGGTCTGTCCTCCCTTGACTGAAGAAAGATGAATGGATGTGCTTGATAGACCTACAGGATGCGTACTACCACATCAAAATGAATAGATGCTCTGGGAGTTTCCTCCACTTGTCTTTTCCAGTTCATAGCCCTGCCCTTTGGTCTCCCCACAGCCCTTCGGGTGTTCATCAAATGCATGGCAGTGGTTGCAGCTCTCCAGCTGTAAGGATTTTGGGTGTTCCCATATCTAGATGGCTGGCTCCTTACTAACACCAGGTCTCTGCTAATCTGGGCAAAAAAAACATTTACTTCAGCTTTTCTCCATCTTGGGAATTACAGTAAACCAGGACAAACCTCAGTTTTCCCCAGTACAAGTTCTGGAATTTATAGGTGCTCATTTGGATACAATCATTCAAATTGTGATGTTACTGGACAGCAGATTACTGACAGTAAGAAATCAGGCTTAACAGCTTCCTTCCTATCAGACATTGCCTGCTTGAACAGTTCTTCAGTTTCTAGGATCAATGGCAGCCTCCATTACTTTGGTTCCCTTGGCAATATATTATATGAGAGCATTAACATAGATCTAAAAAAATCATGTAAATTGATCAATTCAATCTCAAAAGGTGTTTTAGGATCATCCTTTTGTTCCTCCCTCTCTCAAAGTCACAGTGACCATGGATGCTTCCCAACTACGGTAGGGGGGACATTATCTCTGAAAGATGGTACAAGGCACGTGGTCCCTGTTAGAGGCAAATCTTCACATAAATCTCTAGGAGATGAAGGCAGTCTTCCTAATGTTGACAGCTTTTCAGGATGTCCTTCCTCCAGGAGTGATATCTATCTAGACAGACAACATGTCAGGAATCTGGTACATCAACAAACAAGGGGGAACGTGCTCCTGTCTGTTGTGTTGACAAACAATGACAGTGTGGCAATGGGTGATATTTTCCAACCACTTTCTGATGGCAATGCACATTTCAGGAAGACTAACATTCTAGTGGTCAGGTTGAGCAGATCTATTCTGCTACCTCATGAGTGATCTCTCAGTCCAACAGTGGTGACACAAGTCTTTCATTAATGGGTCCACCGATGCTTCAATCATTTCCCTTCTGCCATCAATTCCAAATGCAGCAGGTTCTTTGTTTTTATTCCCCCATAAGGTGAGTCCTTAAGACATGCTCTGATCCAAGAATGACCCTCTAGTCTCCTATATGCCTTCGCACCAACTCCCCCTAATTCCAACATTTTTTACAGAAAGCATTACAATGAAAAATCAAGGTCATCCACATTGCTCCTTTTTGGCCTAGACAGGTGTGGTTTCTCCTACCTTTGGTCTCATCTTTTACACCCCTCCTTGGATGCTGGATCCGAATCCAGATGTAGTGTCTCACCCATCTGGAATGCCTCACCTGGATATTCAACTTCTAAACCTAACCACATGGCTTGTCCATCTCCAATGATGGCTGGGTCAGTCCAGGCTTTCATCCCAAGTGGTCCACATTCTTAACTCTTCTAAGAAACTGTCCACTAGGAAAGTTTACAAAAGCATATGGAAAAGATTTTCCATATGGGCTTTGCAGAGAAATCTAGATCCCTTTTCCATTCCTGTATTAGAATTCTTTGCCTCATTTTCCATAATAGAGATAATAATTCTACTGTTAAAGTTGTTAGCAGTCATTTCAAATGGTCATGTAGGAAACAAGCATGCTTCTTTACTTTCACTCAAATTATGCAAACCCTTCGTCATGGGTACTTTTCTTCTTAGACCTCCATTCACTGTCTTGCTGTAAGCCTTGACTCAAGGTCTTTTTGAACCTGCTGCCAAGATGGACCTAAAATTTCTAACTTGGAAAACCCTTTTCCTTGTAGCCATTACTACAGCCAGAAGGGTATCAGAGCACCAAGCTCTATCTTGCCAACGTCCTTACATTACATTCCACAAGGACAGATTTACTTTATGCACTAATTATTTTTTGCCTAAAGTAGCTTCACAGTCTTCACTCAGAGTATTAATTTTCCAGTCTTCTTTCTACATTTTTCAAGTAAGGGAGAATACATGCTCCATTTGTTCGAAGCACACAGACAATTAGGATTCTAACGTCATCAAACCAAACCTTTAAGGAAATCAGATCATAAGGCATGTCAAAGGTTTACTTGGGTGGTTGACTGGCTGTATCTCCTATCTTTATAAGCAACAATGCTTGACTCTACCACAACCATCAAAAGCACATTCAAAAAGATCTGTATCCATTCTTCATCTATTTTAGGGCTTCAAATTGATATTTGTGCTCCTGTCACCTTGTCTAATGTTCATACCTTCACTTCACATTAAAAATTGGATTTCCTTTCCAGAGATAGGGTGGCTTTCAGTTCTGCTGTCATTTGGAACACTAGACCACTTGTGGAACTAAGTAGTTGGGGACTCTGTCCCATTAGTTGAGGAAAGGATGGAAAAGACATAAGATATGAAAATTACATATGTACCATAATAATAAGTCTGTGTTGTCCATTTCCATCCTTCCTCTTCTTCTCTCCCCATATCCTCCTTTACCATCTCATGTAAAGTTTTTCTTCCCTTGGCTTCTGGTACGACTGTATGGCCCTGTCATTGGTACAGCATTACATACTCTTGCAGCTTCAGAGCAGATTTTTCCTTTCCTCTTTTAGTTTTCAAGTAATACACATTTATATTTTAAGTAATGTATTTTTGTAAGATTCTGGAACAAACTTGACCTGAGGTAATGTTGGGATCTGGATGGGATTATGAGTAAGGGGTGGAGCCTGAGCTATGGATCCTAAAGTCTGAAAAAGTGACTAAAGTCAGATCAGGGACCCATCAGTTGAGGAAGGACAGAAACAGACAACACAGATTGTTATGGTAAGTACATAACTTTTGTTTTCTTCTTGTGAGGAAAAATCTGCTTTAAATAACTTAGTTTCTGTGTTGCACAAGTGACTACTTATTGTTTGCAATGTGTATATGACTTTGTTGTTACTTCTCCCAAGGCTATGGCCACTGGTATTGTTTTAAGGAGGTCTCCATAGCTACAGTCTCAAAACCTCCCAGATGATGTTAAAATGGGATTTTAAATTCTCCCCTGGAGAGAGATTTAGAGTTTGGCCCCTCTACTGCAGAGATGATCAAAAAGTGTGATGAAAGGGGCAAGCTATTCCAGGAAATCTCTAGGATTTTCAGTCCTTCTTTTCCAAATTATCTAAGGGATTTTCTATCTCCTCATCCAATTTTGGCAACCCCCCCCCCCCCCCAAAAAAAAAAAAAAAAACAGAACAAGCAATCTTAACAAACTTTAAGTAAACAAATGTCTAAGAAGAAATCCCAAAGGGGGGAGGGTTCAAAATTAAGTTTCAAACCTCCCCAAAAACCAAAGACAGTCTATCAAACTCAAATGACTATTCAAGAGACCTTGCGACTCCCTCCCATCCTGGTCCCTTTTTTTCTTCCAGAAAGTCTGAATCTTTCTGTTTAGCAAATGATTGTTTCAGAAAAATGGGTTCTGAAAATCACTTATCAAGGTTAGAAATGGCAGTGGGTGGAAAGTCCTCCTTTCCTGCAAGTGGGTGGGTGGGGGGGGGGGTCATTAATCATCCTCCAGATCAGACTCTTTTATTTCCATATGTCCTTCATCACATGCTGTCCAACAGTGACAGAACCAGTCCCTTCTTCCTAGATGAGAAAGGGTTTTTATTCAAGGATGCTGTTAGTGCCAAAGAAAGAAAATGCTAGCAGACCAGTTCTGGATCTTTTTTTTCCTAAACCAGTTTGTGATAGTGCCCGAATGCAAAATTATGTCACTTCACCACCTGTTACCTCTTCTGTCAAGTTTCTTAGTAACACTAGAATTAAAAGATGCTTATCATCACAACTCTATTCATCCAGACTTGACATTTCTTAAGGTTGTGTGTGTCTGGATCACATTATCAGTTCTCTGCCTTACCCTTTGGTCTAACCACTGCATCAAGGCTTTTCACAAAGTACCTAGCTCCAGTTATGGTTCATTGCAGGCTACAGGGTATCCACATTTTTTCATATTTAGATGACTTTCTTATCACTGTAAAGTCTTTTTCAGTGTCAGGAATCTCTCTTTTGGGTGAGAAATCTCTTCCACAAGCTGGGATTCCAAAACAACATGTCAAAAGTCTTTCTTGAATCCCTCACAGAGGACTGTGTTCTTAGGATGCCAACTAAGCATGTCAGTTCAAAGAGCTTTTCTTCCACAGGAAAATATATTTTTCTAAGGTTTTCCACTCAGACTTTGGTCACTGCAAGGGAATACCTCAATATTCTGGGTATCATGACATACATGATTCTCGTGATACCACTGGCAAGACTCCACATGAGAAAGACACCGTAGTATCTATAATCTATCTGGTGCTAGCATCAAAACCCTTTACCTTTTCAAATCCCACTGTTGTGGTTTACTCTGATCTCTTCAAAAAGCTGCAAGCTTTTATAGTGAATCAACTTTATCTCATTTTCAATAGGGACAGGATTTCTTTGAGAACTAATCCACTCCCCTCTTCCCTCCCTCCTTGCTCCAAAGCAGTCACCACAGACATTTCAGACTTTGCTTGGGGAGCAGTTCAGGAGGGATAAAACTGTTGGGTTGTGGGACACCAAGGACAGATGCAAACACATAAATATCAAGGAGATTTTTACTTTGATCAAGGCATTCAACTCTCTGAACCATCTTTGGTCCCCTGAACATCTTCCAGTGGTTGCAGACAAAGCCACAGTCATGTGGTACAAAGGTGAACAAGCAGGAGGGAAACCAGGTCATACCCCCTTTGAAGACTAGCCATGTTAGCTTGGGATATAGCTTTACAGCATAATCATACTCTACAGGAATCTTTTATTCTGGCAGAGCAAAACTGTGTAGCAGACAAGTTGATCAACACCATGGCAGGCCCTCATGAATGGAAACTAATTTTTGGATCTTCCAAGATTTGATCCATCAGTGGGGACTTCCTTATGTAGACCACTTTGCCTCCTCTCTGAACAATCAGCTGGCAAGAATCTTTCTGGACTCCATGCAAGAAGGCCTGGAAGACAGATGCCTTTTCTTTTGACAGGAATGTTCTTGTATGCTTTTACACCCTTTCCACTTATAATTGGGGTACTTCTGAATATTCAGTAGGACTCCCCCAAGGTCATTGCAGTGACTCCCTTCTGGCCTAGGTAACCATGTTTCTCCCTTCTTTTGGAAGGGGCAATTACCGCAAACTTCCTCACAGACTGGATCTTCTCACAGAAGAACAGGTGTGTTTGATACACCCCAACATCAATCATCCTGAACTGATTGCTTGGATGATAAGGTCTTAACTCCATTTAGGCACCTGTTTACTGAGGACATGCAGCAGGTACTAATCGAGGCAAGAAAGCTTGCTGCTAGAAAATCATTTATTACTGGTGGCCCCTCCTTGGGATCTTAATTTTGTGTTAGAGAAGCTAACACTTGCTCCATGTGTGCCAGATAATATGCCTGACTTGAGGTTCTTAACATGGAAAACAATTTTACTGATTGCTCTGATCTCTGCAAGAAGGGTATCTAAGTTGCAAGATTTACGGTGAGTCAACTCTTCTCATTTTCAATAGGGACAGGGTTTCTCTGAGAACTAATCTTTCTTTTATGCCTAAAATGATAATCTCCATACCTGGGATATCACAGACAACTCAGGTACTATACTGACAGAACTAAATCTTTCATATCTTTGGATCAACTGTTCATTTCTTGTGAAGGTAAGAAAAAGGGACAACCTGTGTCAAGGAGGACTATTTCCAAATGGTTGTCTAAGGCCATTACCTTTTGTTATACTAAACATAACAAAACCATTCCAGGCAGGGTCAAGGCCCATTCTACCAGGGCCTTGATTCATCTACAGCTTTTTGAAATATTCTAGAAGCTGCTACTTGGTCTTCTGTACATACTTTTACAAAGCACTAAAACATTTAGTCCTTCTGTAGGTCCACATCAAGCTTTGCTAGGACATTCTCCAGGGGCTCTAAGACTTTTCTCCTTCCACCCCCCTCCTCCAAATATAGTTAGCTATGGTAGTCTACCCATACAGCTAAAAGTACTGCAGCAGTGATCAATATGATGACCATAGTACACCTGTGTAAGTTTAATTTACCATAACAGCAGATGTTCAGATGATCACTGCTGGAGCAGCTGCTCCTTCCTTCCATCCCCCTTGTTTTTTGGTGCATTTCTTATGTCAGGGTGTGACTAGCATTGTCCTTTCAGGGCTTGGTCTCCCTCTCTGCTGGAAGGAAACCTCTGAAGAGCTTTGCGCCTAAACTTGTCTTTTAGTCAGCTCAGCTCAAGCTGCTTGACAGTTTGGGCACATGGAAGGTGTTCTGAAGCTTTGGAAGCTGGCTGGCTGTTATATCCTTGGCAGAATTTATCCCATATAGCTAAGGCTAATGCATCAGTGATCATTCAAACATCTACTGTTATTGTAGTAAGTTCACCTAACACTGGGAAGCACTGAATTGTTACAATGTAAACATTAAAAGAGTGACATTCATAAGTATTTAAGTGCTATACAAATCTAGAGACTGGTGGTTTCCACGGTGGTACGGCAGTAGCATTGTTACCTCACAGCAAGAGGTTCTCCCGTTCGATTCTCGGCTTGGCTTGGGAGTGCCTTCTGTGTGGAGTCTACATGTCCTCCCCACGGTTGGGTAGTGTCCGAAAGACATGCATGCATAAATGGGCATTCCTTCGTTGAAGCTTGGGCGTTGAGCTAGCACCTCGGCATTTCGTAAAAATCTACTACCAATCATTAGTGGACTGGAGTTCCGCTGTGGTGACCCCTTACCAGGAAAAAGCCGAAAGACAAACAACAACAAATCTAGAAACTGGTACAGCATAACTGTGTTCATACTTAATGTCCTGGGGCAACATGTACAATATTACCAGGAAGATTTTGCTAAATGACATTTTCCCTATTCTCAGAGAAAAAGATGACCTCCATAGTGGAAATGCACTCTGGTTTTGAGATCATAACAATAACTACTGGTTTTGGCTTGTAGCCAATGAGCTACTATAGGACAGTATTCAGGGTATACAAGTTACAGAGATGTAGCAGTTTAAATACTGGAGAGAAAATGAGATGCATATTATTAAATGCTGTCTACACAACAGAACTATTATGGCTAGAGGTTAGAAGTACCCACTGGAGGGCACATTCAGTTTTTGCCAAAATAAGCTGATGTCTATGGCCCTTTTAGACTCAAAGGAGAGCAAGTTTCTTTGCTTACAGCAAAACTTAACTTGCATTAGTATATTACCTATAATAGTTTATACTTAATGTCTGAACAAAAGTGTTGAGTCAAACTGCAATCAGTTACGTTTTTTTTGTTGGACCTGCAAGAAGCAGACGTTAAGGGAGACCATAAACTCTCAGTGAAGGAGCACTTTTTCAGGTGTTGAGTTGTTCTAGTAAGCATGGTTGCAGTTTTGTCTGAATTAACTGCAAGCATATTCCTATATACCCACTATCAATAGTTTTTTTAAGCTGTTTTGGAATCTTTTTTTCTATAGCTGTTTCTGTCTTGCCTCATTTCCTGAGTAACAGATCATCGGCACAACTGGTTAAAACTGTGATTAGTTAAGAGCTAGGTTATTTATGAGGCATAAAAACAGAATAGAGTCTAAAACCAAAGTACTGTGGGAATCCTTTTTTATATGTAAGAACATTACAGAGAAAAGAACCTGAGGATGTATTATCCCTGGGACGGGACTGAATTCATTTAATTAGATCTTTATCAAAACCAGTTAAATGATCTACTTTTTCAAATGCTGTAACTATATCAATAGCTACCAATCCTGTTAAGTCCATCTCCATGTCGGAGTAAAATGCACGAGTGACAGAGTAAATGTCTGTCAGAGTACTGAAGCCTCCGCTTTTTCTTTTTTGACACTCACGTTCATGCCCCCCAGCTCTCCATTAACTACTTGAGACTGCTCCCACTACATTACTTAACCTTTACTATCCCTGGTTTCACACTCTGTGGCTGAGGCTGCACCAGTGAAGGAATGGAAGGGGGAAGTGGTTCAGAGCACAGGAGTCAACTATTTCATACATACTATCCTATGCAATAGGTGATATTATGAATGTCCTAAATGGACAGAGCTACTGATGCCATGAACAACACTGTACGCAATATCAGTTATCTCCATCCCATCCTGCATGATTATGCCACTGTCCCCATCAATGGGGCCATGTCAGATTGTGGAGAGAAACTGTTCCCTCCTGGAGTGACTAAGTTGACAAAAATACACAGTTTTCTCTGTCCTTCCCCAGCTCCTTCAGTCTCTATGGTCATAGTAAGGACTCCTTCCCTCTATGCCACAAGGCTGAGGATGAAGCCTTTTCTAAGCAGAACACAGAGTACGGATTTGGTCATTGAGGCAGCCCTAAAGATCAACTGCAAACACATTTAATCACCCAAATAATGACCTATATCATGGCTGGGTATTCCAGTACTGTACATCTCGGATTGCCAGATCACATCTTGAACAAGCTACAGCATGGTGACTCTTTTTTGTTAATTTCTTCTTCTTCTGTTTCTAATAAATAAATATTGGCTAAATTAATGACTGTAGAACATACTCATTGTTTAATCTATACTTTGTTGCCAATATGTATTCAACTGAGATCTGTACATTTTTTTCCAGGAACAAACGGCATCTATTTTCACATACAAGATTTGTTTGGATACTGGAGTGCACTCAAACTTCAGAACACATACATACCTGGATGTCATACTGTCATCCATTTTGAGGAGAGTTTTCAATATGATTCCTTCCAGTTGCCCAGTAAAACGAATCAGTTGCAGTATCAGAAGTGTAGCAATCAACCACTCTACTTCATTACTTGCTTTGGAACCTTAAAACGTACAATATAAAGGCAGTTAATTATATATTTGATTCAAATAAATAACTTCGCAAAACAATATAAAATTGATTATACCATACTACTGTATACTTTACTAAAATAACTGAAATATGCTATGCACAGGGTTTGAAATGCAGTAGATATACACTTTGCTGATATCTGAATGGTTTAGTTACTTGGATATTTCCTGTAACTTCAGAGAAGTATTTGATAGGTAATTTTATACCCCCTGCAGACCTCAAATAATTTTTCCTTAGGTAGATGGCAAATGTTAAAGGTGTAATAAAAAAATAAAGAGGTAACTGGGAACATAAGTTTTGGGAGTGCAATGAGTTGGCAGATTTTAAAAACTTCCTACAGAGTCCTCTATTAGAAATACTGAGTGAGCAAACGGCTGAAAGCAAAAAAAAAAAAATGATTCTTTTGAGCTGGGATACAGGGTATGAATTGCCTAGACATAGTAAGGCCTTATTACATTTAATTCTGTTGGCTGTCAAAAAAGCAATTACTAGAAAATGGAAATCAAACTCTACATCAACTGTACTTTAGGTATAGAATACTACAAAAGAGATAAAAGAACTGGAAGAGGGATCTTTAGAACAGGGAAGGAACAAATTACACAGAGCTATGCTGAGTCTGTATGTCTCTGTTCTTTCATATCTTAATATGTTTTTAACAGCAACCCGCAGGTATCAATAAGGGATGTAAGCACTACTGTCTCAGAGCAAGAAGTTTGCCGGTTTGATTCTCAGATGTGGTACCTTCTGTGTTGAGTCTGTATGTTCTGCCTTGTCCTTGTGAGTTTTTTTTTGGTACACCAGTTTCCTCCTACTTCCCAAAGACAAGCAATAGGTAAGCTCGCATTCTGAAAAATGTGCCCACAGTTGTGCATTTACTGTGACAGTATATGAGAACATGCAATTTACAACAGATCAGTGACTTATACAAAATATGTTCCAATGTCTTGTGCCCAATGGTTGTCATGATAGGCTCTGACATCCCAGTGCACTATAAAGAGTAAAATGTGTTATTGTAAAAAGGACAATGATGGACATTAAAATGTTTAAGGTAACCAAGGACCTTGTTTGCCTCAGTGATATTCTACATTATTACCAATGACCCAGATGGGTTTGACAGCAAGTAAAATAATATCATGTCCAGATTTCTGTCATATGGAAAAAAAATGACACTTGTTTTTATGATGGCATGTTTGGAAAATTAAGCTGTCCCTGTTGAATGGGACTGATAAGAAACAAGTTTACATTATGGCCAACTTCTGACTCTAGGGTAAGGACAACTGTACATTTGTTTACATTTGCATGATTAGTGACATTTGGAAGCTTGACTGTGTGTGTGTGTGTGTGTGTGTGTGTGTGTGTGCGCGAGCCCTCTTGGATCTTTATAATGTCTTTTACATGTGTTTTTATTACAAGCATAATGTAAAAAGTTAAAACCTGTTAATTACTGGCCACAGAAGATTCACATCTGGACTGATGAATATGGCCAGAGAGAATGTATATGACTTTACTGCACTTATATATGACTATCATAAACATAATACAAAAAGATAATTAGTGCTCATCATTCAGACAGGATTTATATGTGTAATGATAAAAATTAGCTTTAAGCCTGGAAATAACGAATGTGAATTTACTGTAGTATGCTAGTTTGCCACAATAAGTATGTTGGTGAATATTTAAACTTGTAGGTGATAAGGAAAGTACAGTTTTGTACCTACCATAAACGTAGATGTTTGAGTGTTCATAAAGAAGGCAGTCAGTGAGATGGGGATGCCTCTGCTGGGCAAAGATACCTACTGAAGGCTTCTGAGGACAAGAAAAAAGTTCTGGGCTGATTTGGATACCCTGAATGGGGATCCTTACTCTGCCACCACATCAGGAATGGCAAAAAGTGTATAAAAAAATGGACACTGGGAGTTAATTCAGATAATGGTAATGCAGCATGTACTGCATGTACTATGTATTAATGTGCTTTCTCCCTCCATCTAAGACTCCAGTGAGATTTGCTGAATAACCCATAAAGAAAAAAGCCTGGGATTAAGAGAATTTGTCTCAGAAGTCACACTACCCAGTCCTTTCCTAAAAATACCATCTGCACATTTGTGTTTTTGACACCACTCCTACGATGGATAATAATGTTAAAGGTCTGCAGTCCTAAACTCCATCCAAGAAACTTGTTATTCAGCTCTGATTCTGTGTAACCATTTTAAGTGATCATGGTCTGTCACTACTGTTTATGACCTACCATTCACATAGAGTTGGAGCTTAAGGCAGCCCACACAATTCCCAAACATTCCTTTTCTACAGCTGCATATGATTTTAATCTAGGTAAAGCATACTGCTAAAATAACACTACTCGAAGTTCTATCTGCTTTCAAGAAATTTGTTTGAGTACTGCCCCCAGTCCATGGTTTGAAGCACATACCTGCATGATAAACTGTCCATAACTTGGGACTGTCTAGTACAGGGGTCCACTTAAGGCCTCCTTGAGTTTCTGGAATGACTACACACAAGCTAGAATACAGATAATTTTACCTGGCCTTTTCTTACAGACAAGGTCTATGACAGGAGTGACTGTGATAATGTAATGAGGAGCAAACTTTCTTTAACATCCCATTGTCCCCTGAAATGCAATGAACTGCTTTTTGAAAACCAGTGTAGATCACGTCTGGATACCCCCCACTTTGTCAGGCTTTGATGAAATTTACATCACCCACCCAATTATCAAGGCAAGTTACTTCTGCTATTCCCATCTTGTATTTGTTTGGCTTGAGCATCAGCCATTTTTATTCTGTTTTAGGTTCATAGGTTCATACTAGGCTATCTGCCCTAGGGCATTTGCAAGCCTGGCCAGAGTGTGTTTGGCTTTTGCCACCCATTAAAATGAATTTTACTATGCCCTTTTTCAAGGTTTAGTTTACTGTGCCTCTATCTAACAGTGACAAAGAAGTGATACCCGGGGTAAACCTACAATCTCCCATCCACTCATCAAGATTCCTCTTAAAGAGAGTCAGTGAGGGACTCTGCCTAACCTGGACTGGGATTTTATTCCAGAGTGAAGGGAGCCTCTGGGTTATGAATCTGTCCCTCCAGCATGTCCTATTTATTTCTGTGCTGAGGTTCAAGTCCCTCGAGCTCATAGCTCGATGGGATTTTGATTTTCTGAGGTGCAGCATGTCCATTAATTCCGGGTTGGACATGGCTTTATACGTCAGGCACAGATCGCCTCTAAGCAGGCGGTATGCAACCGAGTAGAGCTGGAGTTTCTTTAACCAGGCAGCATATAGTATCTGTTTGAGCCCTTTGATCCTCTTGGTGAGGTACTTTTGGGGTCTTTCTAGTTGCTGCAGGTGTCTGGTAAGGTACATCCCAAAAGGGGCATTGTACTCAATTATGGGCCTGATGATGGATGAGTAAAGAGCACAATGACCTTCCCTAATCTAGATGTGAATCCCTTCATGATTAGGTGGGCTATATCGAATGTTTTTCTAACCACTTTGGCCACGTGGTTGTCAAATGAGAGATTGCTATCAACTTGGGTCCCCAGGTCCCTAATTACTTCTTCCATACTTAAAGGATTACCACCTATGTGGTAATTTGTGGGCACTTTGTTTTTGCCAAAGGGGATGACTATACACTTTTTGGCATTTAGCTTGAGGCCATTGCTCTGGCACCAGTTGTCTGTTTCTATGAGACCCTTTTGGAGGATGCTTGTGTCAGCTGGAGAGTTGATTATGGCACCCAGTTTGCAGTCATCTGCGAACTTGGTCAGCCACAGTCCTTCTGTGTTGGCCTGTACCTCCGAGAAATATATACCGAACAAGAGAGGTCCCACGACTGAGCCTTGTGGGACGCCACTTGTAACTGGTTTGGAGTCTGACATGGCTCCAGCAATTCTAACCATGTGGGTTCTGTCCTTGAGCCAGTTTGCAACCCATCTAGTGACATAGGGGTTTATATTTAAGCTGGATAGCTTATCTATGATGCCCGAGTGGGGTATTGTATCGAAGGCTTTTGCGAGGTCCAGGTAGGCTGTGTGGACCACCTTTCCCTTGTCAATGGCCTTGGTGACTGTTTCAAAGAAATCGACCAGGTTTAAGAGGCAGGATCTGCCCTTAACAAAGCCGAACTGGGTAGGATTCAGGGTCTGTAGGTCCCCAATATCTTTATTTATGAGTTCCATGATGATACTTTCCATAGCTTTGCAGACCAAGCTAGTCAGGCTTATGGGATGATAGTTTCCAGGATCCGTTGAGGTACCACCTTTGTGGAGAGGTACCAGTGTTGCTGTACGCCACTCTTTGGGTACATATCCTGTAGTAAGGCTGAGATTGAACAGTAGCTTTATGTTTGGGTTCAGCTCATCTTGGAGTTCATGTAGGACGCAGCTCGGGACACCGTCTAGTCCCATTGATGCTGTGTTTTTTGCTTTGGAGAGGGTGGTTCTTACCTGAGCATCTGAGATGTCAGGGGGGCAGCACTCTGCTGGAATAGATATTTGCTCTTTTCATGGGGAGGGGAAGGAGAAGTTTGCGCTGAACCTGTCGGCCAGGATGTTGGCAATGTCTGTGGGTTTTTTGTACCTGTCCAACATGTTGCATATATTCCAGCCAGGACTGAGTAAAAATTGCAGTAGCATCTATGTAGGCAAGATCATGTCTGCAGCCCCTGTTAGGATGCAGCCTACCAGCATCTGTAAAGTTGTTTGGTCATTTTTCAATCCAGATATTATTTTGGTGAATTCATATGGCATAAATAGGGTAACAGGTGCTACCATCTTTCTTGTTGCACATGTCACACGTACCAAGCAAAAATGCTTAGTGAAATCAGTAGTGTTCAGATAATTTGCACCACATCTGTCGGGGCATGGGGTAAGCATCAAATCTGTGTGGCTGTTTTAATTTCTGGTAGTCTATAAAGAATGTAGTATTCATATAATTTTTTGCACTCACAATGCTGGTTTTCCTCCAAGGGTACTGAATTCATGGACTACCCCCAGATATAACATTTCCTGCAATATGGTTTGATTTTTCTTAATCCAGGATAGCTTAGTTCATTTCTGCATTTCTCTTCTGAAAGAACAGTAACAATTTTACAAGCTTACTGCAGTTTTTATCAACTCTAATTTTCTTGAACCACAGGCACAATACAGTAAACAATGTCATGTCACACATTTTCTCTCAGGCCGCATAGAATGTCTTAAGTGAGAGGTGCCCTTCCCAATTTACCTTTTGGAACACTTACCCAACCTTCACTAGGGAATACTTTTTCATTAAAGAATTGCATCTCCACCACACCCAGGATACAGATTTAGACACTATTACTCCACTTTTCAGCCTTATTTCAACCAAGACACTGGTCAGATGTTGGCTGAAGCTGTATAGGTGAACACACTTGTCACTGTGCTGGTGTACTGACCCTACAACTTACCATTAATATAAGTGAAAAATAGACCTTGATTGGGGCAAACATATGGTAAGAAGCAGAAGTCAGGCATTTGAAAGTTACTTGAAATGTGTGGCAGCAAGCTCAACACTTCCTACCCAGAAAGAGAAAACTTCAACCCTTTCTGAGCCACAAGCACATTAACCATTTTGAATGCCAGATATAATACATTACATATTGTTTTCTCTAGAATAATCATGCTTAGGAAATCTTCACACCAACACGGACAATACAAACCTTGTAAGAAGACTATACTCAAGAAATGTTTCCCTCTTCATATCAGTACCTCCAGAGGTACTTCAGCCTTCCATATTAGAAGGTTCAATATCTGCTTTAAAAATCCTTTAGCAGCAGATTCCCCACCTATTGGAAAAGTGGGTGCCCCTCCGCCCATTGTTGTTTCTACATTACAAAAAAAAGTACAGTTTTGTACCTACCATAAATGTAGATGTTCGAGGATCCACATTGCTGCAGTCCTAACCATTGGGTAGTCCGCTGTCCAGTCGGCCCGAATACCAAAGTATATGGCTGACGTCGGTCAGGGCGCATTAGACTGACGTCAGTACGTCAGGGTACTAATGCGCATGACCGACGTCATATCCTCAGTCTTTTCTTGCCCCAGATGTCAGAAGACCCTGAAAAGATAAGGCCAAAAACCAAAAACTCCCAAAATACCTGCACCAAAAAATATATATACAATATATACACAATCAGCAGAATATAACCTCACCAACACAACCACCCCTAAACACAGAGGGGAAGGAGGGAGGGTAAATTGGACTGCAGCAATGTGGATCCTCGAACATCTACATTTATGGTAGGTACAAAACTGTACTATGTTCTTCATTCCACATTGCTGCAGTCCTAACCATTGGGTAGAATCCCAAAGCAGAGGTAAGGGAGGCTGGCAAATCATAAGGAAGCAGGAACTGACAACATGCCTTGCAAAATAGCTGTGGCAAAACCAGCCCTAGACTTAGAGTAGAGAGGAAGGTGATAATGCTTACAGAAAGTATGCACTGAACTCCAAGTAGCTGCCTCCAAAATATCCTTAGTTGCCACCCCCCTTAGAAATGCTGTGGAAGTGGCAGTAGCCCTAGTGGAATGAGGCCTAATCCCAGCTGGAATCTCCTTGCCATGATGGGAATAACAAAAAGTAATGCAACACCCAATCCACCTAGAAATAGTTTGTTTTGACACAGGCTTGCCCTTTGAACTCAAAGCAAAAGAAACAAACAACTGCTGAGACTGCCTAAAATCCTTAGTCCTGCTCAAATAATAACGCAATAGCCTGTGTACGTCTAAAGTGTGCAAAATCTTTTCCTTTATTTTGGGGATCTGCATAAAAGGTAGGCAAATGAATAGTTTGGTTTAAAGCCACACTAGAAACCACCTTAGGCATAAAGGAAGGATTAGTACGTAAAGATACCCTATCCTTATGAAAAATCAAAAGGCTCCACTGCCATAAGGGCCTGCAACTCAGAAACCCTTCTTGCAGAAGTAATGGCCAACAAAAAAGCAGTCTTCCATGACAAGTATTTCAATTCAGCAGTAGCCGAGGCTCAAAAGGTTGTAGAGTAAGTTTCTCCAACACAAAATTGAGATCCCAAGCAGGAGTAGGAGCTCTACGTGGGGGTCTTATATTCTTTGCCCCTCTAAGAAATTGCTTGAACAAAGGATGCAAAAACAATGGTGGGTCACAATCATAGTGAGCTGAAATTGCTGCAGCATGAATCTTAATGGAAGAGAAAGACAAACCTTTGTCCAGTAACTCAGTAAGATATTGAAGAGCCACACTCAAATTTGGCTCAGTAATCTCCAAATTGTTTGCTGCATTCCAAAACAAAAATCTCTTCCATTTTTCTGCGTACACTTTCCTTGTACTAGGTCTTCTGGCTTCCATAATCACATTTAAAACTTGTTGAGGAAGCTGAGACCTGCTGTCTTTCAAAACAGAATATGCCAGGCTGTTAGATGTAGAGAGTGAAGCTTGACATTGAGCAGATGACCGTCCCTCTGAGACAACAGGTGTGGAATCAAGGGTAAAGGCCATGGAGGCTTCCTTACCAGACTCCTCAGTAATGGGTACCAGTGCTGCGAGGCCAATCTGGAGCTATTAAAATCATCCTTGGCTTGTCTTGTCTGACCTTTAGAAGCACCTTTGGAAGAAGAGGCAGAGGTGGAAAGGCATACACATGAAGATTTTTCCAACTGAAAGAAAGAGCATCCACTTTCCAAGCTGTGTGATGAAATCCCTTGTGCAAAACTTTGGCAGCTGGTGGTTTAGTGGAGAAGCGAACAGATCTATGTCTGGAGTTCCCCATGACACTGTCAATTTTGAAATACATGAAGATCCAGTTTCCACTCGTGGGGATCCATGATTTGTCTGCTTAATACATCTGCTAAGGAGTTCTGTGCTCGGCAGAAACCTTGCCTGAAGAGTTAGTTGCAGACTGAGCGCAGTCTCCCATAAAATCATTGCTTGTCTGCACAGTGGGTAAGAATGTGTTCCCCCTTGTTTGTTGATGTACCACATGACAGTTGTGTTGTCTGTTAGAATCAACACCTGCCCTGGAAGAAGTAACTCCTTGAAAGCAATTAATGCAAACTGAACTGCTAACATCTCTTTCATATTGATATGTAGATGCTGTAGTCTGGCAGGCCACTTGTCTTGTATCCACTTTCCATTTAGATGAGCTCCCCAAGCAATATCTGAGGCATCTGTCGTTAGAATCTGACTTGCCTCTGGCGGGTCACAGAGAGTCCCTTGTTTAGGTGACATTCCTGAGCCCACCACAAAAATTCCTTTTGAATGCAAGGTATTATTTGAATGACAGTGTCCAAATCCTGGCAGTGCTGTGTCCACAGATTTTTGAGATACCATTGTAGCTTCCTCATATGCAGTTTGGCATTGGGAAGCACCAGAATACAAGATGCCATGAACCCTAAGGCTTGAAGGACTGTCCTTGCAGTCAGCCCGGACTGAAGAGATAGATGATGAAAGTAACTGAAAAGATTCTTTTGTTTGTCCGGGGTTAAAAAGGCCATCTGGGCTGCTGTATTCAGTCTCACACCCAGAAAGCACATGTCTTGAGAGGGTACTACACTGGACTTTATTTCGTTCACAGAATACCCTAGGCATCTTAGCACTGCTATGACATATTCCAGATGCTGTAGAAGATCTTCTTTTTCTTGAGCCAGAATCAGGCAGTCGTCCAAGTAAGGATAGATTTGGATCCCTTTTAGCCTGAAGTAAGCTATCACTGGAGCCAGAACCTTTGTGAATACTCTGGGCGCAGTAGATAAGCCAAAGGGCAATGCAGAGAACTGATAATGAGAATTTCCAGCTCGAAAACGCAGATACTTCCTGCAACTCAGTCTTATTGGCACATGAAGGTAAGCTTCCTTGAGATCTAAAGTTACCATCCAGTGATCTTTGCCCAGCAGAGGTAAAAGCTGTTGTAACGTCTACATTTTGAACTTGGGAATGTCCAGATAAGTGTTGAGGATAGATAAATCCAGAATTGGTCTCCACGTGTTCCCCTTCTTTGGTACTAGGAACAGGCGAGAATAAAATCCTAGGCCCCTTTCCGGCACAGGAACTGACTGAATGGCCCCTATTTGGAGCAACAGAGAAATTTGCTTGTGAGCCTCTGTTCTTTGAAGAAGAGGAATGTCTGGCATGCCTTTGAAAGGAGGCAAGGTATGGAAATAAAACCTGTAACCGTGGTGAATAATATCCAGAACCCATCTGTCTTGGGTAATTAAATCCCAATTTTCTTTGAAAAGAGACAGCCTTCCTCCCAAAAGTGCTGCCAGGCGAGAACGTACTGGCAGCGGAAAAGGCAGGTCATTGGGTCTGCTTACGAAAGGACTGACCCCTGCCCTCACCAGAAGTCTGAGCAGGGGAACTCCCTGTCCTAGGCCTAAAAGAACCCTGAGCTCTGCCCCTACCACGTCTAGACCTACCCCTAGACTGGGAATCATAAGCAGGATAAGTCCATCCCTTAGTAGGCCAATTTCTACTAAACTTGGAGGCTGCACCTGCAAAAATCTTTAACAGTTTGCATAGACTTTGCCTTGTCCTGCATTTTCTTACGTACTGCTACCACAGGCGAACCAAACAACACATCAGACTGTAAAGGAGCATCCAAAATCCTTGTCTTAACATGCTCAGCTAAATTCTGATCTCTCAGCCAGGCGTGCCTCTGAAGAACAGAACCAGTGGCAGCCACCCTGGAGGAGGCCTGCACAGCATCAAAACCACACTGCAAGGAATGTTTACCCACCTGTTCAGACACATGAACTAAATCCTGCAACTCTTTACACTCAATACCTTCAGCCAGAGCATCCACCTTAGATTTCAACTGTGAAAGAAGATAATTCTGATATTTTAACATGTGAAACTGACAATTCAACGCCCTCATGGCTAAAGTGGAAGAAGTATACACTTTCTTTCCCCATCTATCCAAAGCCCTTGCCTCTTTATCAGGAGGGACAGGATTTTTAACAACTGAGGCCTTCACACCTTTAGGCCCCTGAGAGACAGTTTCTGGGTCTGCCCTAGGACTCTTAAAAGATACTTATGAGCTTCAGGCACCCTATAATACCTATCCGGTTTAACTGGGGCAGGAGGCAAAGAATCAGGATTCAGGGAAGCCTCTGCAAACACATCTTCCACCACATTCAAAACAGGAGGTATAGCTAAAGGCCTATGCTGGGGTAAAAACAAGAATTCCCTAAGCCTTTTCCTGGAATCAGAGAAATCTTGACCTTCCCATTTAAAATGCTCCCTCATGGAATGCAGAGTCTCTGAAAATGAAAAATCCTCAGGAGGAGAAGCAGAAGGAGTAGAATCATCCACATCAGAATCAGAATAAGGAGGGTACTCCTGCAAGTCTTCAGCCGAAGACTCAAGCCTCGAGCATTGCTCAAAACTCTCAAACTCAGGTTCCACCCTAGGCCTCTTATCAGGAGGGGGCATAGAACCCCTAATCATAGTAATCAAATCCTCTGCCATTTTAAGCATATGTTTCTTAGGCAAAGATCCTGAAGCACTAGGAGAAACCCCCACAGAAGCTAAACTTGGCCTGCCCCTCAAAGAAGCCTTGGAAACTGAAGGGGAGGCTCTAACCACCTTAGGAAGAGGGAAGAACAGCCACCTGAGAAGCTCCCTCAGCCTGGCCTACTTCCTGAGAGGATACATCCTGTAACAGTAAAGTCTCTCCCTGAGACTCCAAAGAGACACCTGGCAAAACCTCCGGCTCCACTGAGCCTTCCAAAGAACCGTCGTCTGGGACTGTCGGTTCCTCCACCCTAGGCTTTGCTGCTTTATCTTTGCGTTTTTAGCGAAGCCGGTCGGAGCATCCGACGGCATTTTATAATTACAACGCTTCCCAAACACTAACCTGGCACAGTCTAACCTTCTTTTAATAGTGCGTTTGTTAAATCTAGCACAAGAGCGGCATCCAACAACGCTGTGTTCAGGCCCTAAACAAGGTATACACAAAGTATGGTAATCCCTATGAGGTATCTGTTTCCCACAAGAAATACAGTTATTCACTTTTTCTGACATCCGGTTAAATACTGAGGCAAGAAAAAACCAAAATATTCCCCAACGGGGTACTTAGCCAACTTTGATTCGGTCTGAAACTCTGACTTCAGAAACTTTCAGAACGCCAACCTGCACTCGCAAAATTGCTTCTGCATCGGACCATGCGGCAAAAAAGACTGAGGATATGACGTCGGTCATGCGCATTAGTACCCTGACGTACTGACGTCAGTCTAATGCGCCCTGACCGACGTCAGCCATATACTTTGGTATTCGGGCCGACTGGACAGCGGACTACCCAATGGTTAGGACTGCAGCAATGTGGAATGAAGAACATCAGACATCCTAGGCTAATACTGGACTTTAATGAATTGAACTTAGCTGTCCATTTTGCAAAAACTCCAGTGTGCTTACTGATCAGGTATTGCTCTCATATTCCTTGTTAACTCAGAATGGGGTACTGGTTCTACTTCAGAGATCTGTAAAAAAAGTTTATCCCCAGCCCAGCTCACCATAAGGGCAGTCTATTTTGTTCCTTGCCATTTTTCAGCTTTCCAGTGACCTCAAGCCAATCATCCCTATTCATTCTCCTGAAGTAGTAGGGGCAAAGCTGTGAACCCCTGATGATACCACACTGCATGGTTGAGGCCTTTCTTTTTTTAATTTTTCCCTTGGTTGTAGCTCCACCCTGACACAGAGTTCAGTGATCTCATTGAGCAAAAGTACATGTGTTCCTTTCTGGATATTTTTCAGAGCACTCAGAGATCTCCCAAACAAGTGAAATGTCTGCTCCTACAAGCCTCAATGGCCTCCACTAAAGGACAGCTGAGGCAGGAAGACAAAATTCC
This sequence comes from Protopterus annectens, assembly GCF_019279795.1. Lineage (NCBI taxonomy): Eukaryota > Metazoa > Chordata > Ceratodontiformes > Protopteridae > Protopterus > Protopterus annectens. Next base: position 676,596,732 of record NC_056736.1, read on the forward strand.
TAGATCTTAACAGAATGGAGAGCTGGCTATGCACTAACTAATTTTCCCTCTTTTCTTCTGGCATTCTGGTATCTTATTGCTAACAAAAGTTCAGTATCACTCAGCCAGTTAAGACCTTATCCTTTAGCTCATCCTTTGCACTGCTTATCTTCACCAAATGAATACGTTGTTTATCTGTGGGACTATACTAAATCAAGGGATGCATGTATATTTTCCTGTATGTTTGTGACCAGCTCATTGTAGCACTGTATGAAATGGAGTTGATATGGTGATGGGAAGACCTACATTTTGTTGAGTATTGATATAATGTGCCTCAGAGCATCAAAGCCAGAAGACAGCTGTGTTCCTATAGTCAGCATTTCAGTATGTAAGACTTTGCTATGATGTTAATTTTAATTTGTGGGAGTTGGAGACGGTAGGTTTTATTTTTGTTTTCCACATTTTTCTCTCTTTCCAGAATTTGCAAGACCTTTGTGTTGGTATATATAGAGACTGAAGATGTCTGTGTGGGTGCTTGCCTCCATATTATTAGGGTGTACAGGGGGCTTGCCTCTCAGAAGAAAAAATAGTTTTGTGAGTTGCGCAACATTCAGGAGTGTCACTGTTTTGAATGCATCATATTCCGATGTTTTAGTTACAGTTGATCATGTGACGATTCAGATTAAAGCTGTTGATTGAAGCAGACTGTGATTAATTGCAGTAACTCATTTCACTAGAGCAAGACTTTGTCATTCTCTACATTTTAACATAAACAAGTCACAAGTGTTTACTGAGTAAGTGAAACGATTCCAGTTACCTCTTTTTAGTCACAGCCAAGAGTGCATATAGAAATAAAAGATTAGCAGTGCATTACATGAATAACTATACAACATAACTGAATTTTTAAATACATTTGTATGTACAAGTATGTGTACAAACACAAAATACTTACACAAAACACATTCATGAACTGCTAAGCTTAATCCCATATATTTACAGTATACTGGCCAGAGTTATATTTTAGCATCCAGTGCCATTCCCTGATTTGGTGCCCCCATCAACTGTAAAACCAAAAAGGACAAAACAGGGTCCTCTGCCCTAATAACCGCAATAAAGCACATCAGTTATGATGTCGGGGGGGGGGGGGGGGGCTCTTCTGTTGTTTTAAACTGTAGCAACTGCTTGCTACATTCATAAGAGTGGTAAAGTGCTTGAATTTTGAAGTCCTGGGACTGGATTTTCTGGAAAAAAACAACAACTTTTTTCCTTTTAAACTGTAGACTGCCTGCTACGCTTGTAGCAAGCAGCTGTTACAGCTTATGCCACACATGTTGTGGTAAAGCACCTTTAGTTTAGACTGCTAATACAATACCACCATTTAACTGGTTGTAATGCAGTGAAGACCATTCGGCATTTGCCAACTGAGCCCTGTAACACTCTGCACCCGGGAGTGACTGCCCCTTTCACCCTACCCTAGCTATGCTCTTGATACTGGCAATGACAGTTAGATTGTCTTTTAATAACTTGGAAATGCAGTAAGATTTATTACAAACCTGTTGTGAGGGAAAGTCCATTCCACAGTCTAGATCTGTAGCAGGAGTAGCTTCTGTACAAAGCCAGGTGGGGCTGCAAAGAACAGCTATTTTCATGGGGGTTAACTATAATAGACTGGGGCTACAGTTAAACATGGTTACAATTTTAAATAAATTACTGGTTATAAATGACTGCAAATACTAAGTAATTTTCCAGCAGTAGTCTTCCTGTTCAAAATATGGGCCAGTACTAGTTTGAAAAATAATTCATTTCAGACATGTGAAGTGGTTCCAGTATGATACCACAAAACTCTATACCTCTAAATACAGAACTGTTCTGCCCTAATTATGTGAAGTTACTTACTCAAGTACACGTGATGCAACCACTTGTGGTCAGACAAGACTTTCATACAATGACAACACATAAAAGCTAAAGAAAAGGGACAACCTACCCTACCCCTCTGTTTATTATTCGCTGTACAAGGTCAATGCAGTTCTGAGAAGTAATCATTTAAAACATGACAAAATCCATAACTCTTTGGAAATGCCGTGATACAGTCCTTATGAATTATTACAGTCTGTACCTAGAAGCATCTCCTCAGCCTGTAAACATTACAACTTATTTTCATCTTATATGAGTTTTTTGGAGTGGTGCAGATACCAGAAACAGAACTGGCATCAGAAGGGCTTGCAGATGAAGTTCAGTTAAAAATAATCAAGAAGGATGACCAAGGTGACAGTTCTGTTATTTCATGGGGTGAGACGGCCAATAACTTTTTCAGAAGTGATGAGGATGGTAATGTGGAAAAGGAACCAGATAATGCTGCAGCAGAGAATGCAGCAGTGATGGAAAGTAAAACAGAAAAGCAGCAACAAATTGAGAAGATATCTAGTTTTGTACCAGAGGATAATGTAGTAACTAAAACAAATGCAGCAGTGACAGCAGGCAGAAAAGGAGAGCAGCGACAAACTGTTAAGTAAAACTGTTTTTAAAAAGAAGGAAAGACCAACTGCAAGAATAAGAACAAATAAACAGATATTATCCATAGAACAATTTGGTAACTGCTCTGGGTTTTAAAGCTCAATAAATTCAGTCGTTCGGACATATCGGGACAGACTTTTTGTAACTTAACATTTGAAATGATGGATTGATGATGACATTTCTGGAACTGTATACCAAAACAAAAGACATTTATCAATGGAACCATTCTTTGTTTTTTAGTGGCAACTTAAATGTTAAAAAAGGTTACTTTGCAGTTTAGAACTCATGAACTTTAAGAAGGCACTGTTAAAAAATGCATGCAGGGTCTGTGTAAAACTGTTGATAATATTGTGAGAGTTAGAGATGACAGAAATTTACTGAAATGAAGGGTGAAGGTTGGATGCTGTTCTGAAATGTGAAAAAAAAAACATGGTGAAGCACCTGCCAAGTAATATTTTTTGGCTAGTCATAGAGGGACATTAAGATAAGCTGGATAGGCTAAATCATGTTCCTGTTATAGGGACTTTTTTCATTTAATTAATGATTGTGACAAGGTACAATGTAACTGGTGTGGGAAGAAAGAAACACCGAGGTGGAAAGTTTCAAATCCCTCATGCTAAAGGATAATGCTGCCCAAGCTGCAAAATCCTTCACTAATGCACTCTATTTGCACCTACAAGAATGCATGGATCTTGCTATCCCAAGCAAAACCAAGACTCACTCCTCCAAAGAAAGGAAACCAGTCTGGTGGACCCCTGCCATAAACAAGCTATACAACAGAAGGAGGAAACTAGCAAGAAAAGAGTAAAATCCCAAGAGGGGAAGACATCCCTGATCAGTATCAGCAAGAAACTACGATCCCTCATAAAATCATCCAAGGCTAGCTTCGAAAGAAAAACTGCCACGGACTCCAAAGATAACCACAAGGCAATCTTTAGCTATGTCAAGAATCTAAGTGGCAATTCCCAGATCTGCTCGAAGTTAGTGCAGAATGGCACAAAATACACTGAACCGACCGATATCACCAACATCCTGGCAGACAGGTTCAGTGCGAACTTCACCCCCCTCTCACCCCAAAAAGGGCCCATAACCATACCAGAAAAATGTAGTGCCCCTGAAATCACAGACACACAGGTTAAAACACCCCTTTCCAAATCCAAAAACACAGCATCAATGGGACTGGACGGTGTACCAGGCTGCGTCCTACACAAGCTCAAAGATGAACTAACCCCTCACCTAAACACAATGTTCAAACTCAGCCTCTCCACAGGCTACGTGCCCATAGAGTAGCGCACAGCAACGGTTACTCCTCTCCACAAAGGTGGAGCCACAAGAGACCCCGGGAACTATCGCCCTATAAGCCTGACTAGCTTGGTCTGCAGGGCTATGGAGTGTATCATCATGGATCTCATTAACAGAGATATTGGGAACCTCCAAACACTAGATCCTTCCCAGTTCGGCTTTGTTAAGGGCAGATCATGCCTCCTAAACCAGGTGGACTTCTTTGAGACAGTTACCAAGGCTATAGATGAGGGAAAGGTGGTCCACACAGCCTACCTAGACCTCATAAAGGCCTTCAACACCATTCCCCATTCTGGTATTATAGACAAGCTCACCTGGTGGACTTCTTTGAGACAGGTACCAAGGCTATAGACGAGGGAAAGGTGGTCCACACAGCCTACCTAGACCTCATAAAGGCCTTCGACACCATTCCCCATTCTGGTATTATAGACACGCTCACCAGCCAGAACATAAACCCCTATGTCACGAGATGGGTTGCCAACTGGCTCATAGACAGAACCCACATGGTAAGAGTTGCAGGAGATAGGTCGGACTCTAAACCGGTTACAAGTGGCGTTCCCCAGGGCTCAGTCCTAGGACCCCTCCTGTTCGGCATATACTTCTCAGAGGTACAGGCAAGCACAGGAGGACTATGGCTAACCAAGTTCGCAGACGACTGCAAACTAGGGGCTATAATTGACTCTCCAGTTGACACAGGCATCCTTCAAAAAGGTCTCTGAGACAGATACCTGGTGTCAAAACCATGGACTCAAGCTAAATGCCAAAAAGTGCACAGTCATCCCCTTTGGAAAAAACAAAGTACCCACAAACTACCACATAGGTGGTAGCCCCCTAAATACAGGTGACAAAATAAGGGATCTGGGGACCCAAGTACATAGTAATCTCTCCTTTGATAATCACATTGCCAAAGTGGTTAGAAAATCCTTCTAGGTGGCCCACCTAATCACAAAAGGGTTTGCATCCAGATCAAAAGAGGTCATTGTGCCCCTCTACGCATCACTCATCAGGCCCACCATAGAGTACAATGCCCCATTTGGGATGTACCTTACAAAACACCTGCAACAGCTGGAAATACCACAAAAGTACCTCACCAAGAGGATCAATGGCCTCAAACAGATGCACTATGCAGCTTGACTGAAGAAACTCCAGCTGTACTTCGTTGCATACCGCCTACTCAAAGGTGATCTTTGCCTGACATACAAGGCTATGTCCAACCCAGAATTGATGGACATGCTCCACCTAAAGAAAACCATATCCCCTCAAGTCACACGCTCTAAGGATCAAAACCTCACCACAACAATAAATAGGATGTGCTGGAGGGATAGATTCCTGTCCCAGAGACTTCCCTTGCTCTGGAACAAGATTCCAGTTTACATTAGGCAGAGCTCCTCACTACCACTCTTCAAGAGAAACCTTGACGAGTGGATGGGAAACAGGAAGCTTACCCCAGGGATCACGTCAGTGGCTCTGCTGGACAGAGGCACAGGGAACTAATCTAAGGGGGTGGCGAAAGCCAACACATTCTGGCTAGGCTTATAAATGCTTTTGGGCAGATAGCCTAGTACCTACCTTTGAACCTAAATCCAAGGGAAAATTTACCAGAAGAAGTGACTGAAGCCATTAAAGTAAAAAAAATGGTGTAACAAGATAGCACAGTGTCTGGAATTCCTGTGGAGACTAGTAATACATAAGTTACCAGTGAAGGGGAATATACAGTATAAAAAGAAAGTTGAAAGTGTGTGTTTATTTTGTGGGAAGGAAGAGACAACAAAGCATACTTTTTTTGACATGTAAAAGAGTGGTAAAAAAATTGTGTGAAGAAAAAATTTTTGAGAACAGTAATGACAAAATGTAGATATGAATATGATTATTTATGGATATTAGAACATATTTATTTTATGTAGCATGGGTTATTTGAAATGAAAGACTGAATGAAATTTTGATTAACAGGAAATGATTTTGGTAGATATAGTGCAAAAAAAAAGATTACAGTTGTAGAAGAAAGAGTGGAATCAATTACGGAAAAATAACAGCTAATATGATAAATAGTAGAAAATGGAAATGTGCGTTTATATGTGCCTGCAAACATACATTTTGTAAATATGTAAACAGTGTTTATTTATGCTATGTTAAATAAGGGACTCCTACTCTTTTCGATAGGTACCGTGGGATCTCTTACATCAACCTGAGCTATCACTAACTCAAGCAGATGGGTCCTTGGTTTAACATCTCATCCAAGGGATGGCACACTCAGGAGTGCAGCACCCTTCTTATGCTGCACTGCCATGACAGTAATCAAACTACCTGGTGTGGGAATAATTCACACAGCCTTCTGCACTAAAGGCGACTGGGCTACATGTTGTGCCACTGACACTGCTGGATCTTGTCATAAGAATGTAGCTAGGATGGCAACTACACAGACATATCGGTCATATAACCATTTTACATTCCCCCACTTGTCTCCAGATTATTCAGAGATGCATTAACATACAACCTTAGAAATCTTAACCATTGAGGTCCTCTCCTCCAACCCCTCCCCTCCCCACCCAAACTAGGTTTCAGGCACAGACTATACTTTCTCAGTTCTTGGACCCAAACTGTGGGGATCCCTCCCTTCTTTTCTTGAAGATAATTCCTCTTACCAAATTTTTTGATCAGAACTAAAAGTGCATTACAAGGCTCTAAGAAAATGCAGCTGCTCTCTCTTTCCCTGCCAGGCAATATAACTTAACCTTTTCCTACTTCCCTCAACAAAGCTTGTTCTGACTCTACTTTTCATAGTAATTATTTCGGGTCTATATAATAAGACCAAAAGTGCATATGTGCGACTACATAAAAGTCAACACATAATGCACGAAACCTGAAAATAGCGAACGGCTACGTAATCAAATTTTTCCCTAGGGAAAAAAAACGTATGCAGCCATTTGCTAAACAAAATTATTTAGTTACGGAAAACACACAGACTCTTAAAAAACACAGATACGGTCACCAAATCAGCAAGCTCCTGCAGGCGACAGCCGCAAAAGATGATCTTTCCTTAACAGATACTAAATAACGTACTTCCACCAATAAAAAGCAGACGGTACCACCAATCCTTAGAGAAAACCTTAACGCCAAGTTTATTTCAAATAACAAATGCGTTTTCGCTGAAGTACAACCGCAGCTTCTTCAGAGATTTGAAAAAAACCGCCAAACTGAGTTTTTATATACACGTCATAGCGTATGCCTAAAACAGATTTTAAAGGGCTTATGCTAATTATTGTGTATAAAACATTCAGTCACTAATTCAGTATGTGACAGCTTAATAATCAGTTGACAATGATTAAAATCAACAATAAAAAAACTAAAACCTACATAAAAGTTTCCTACTAACCATCAATTTAAAAATGATTACATTTAAACATTAAAACAAACACTAAACAGGGTATACCATTATTGTTAAGTTATGTCAAACCTTTCTTGTTAGTTTAACTCGCATGACATCAAAATCTGTTCATTTTTATTTAACATTGTTTCTGTTATCACAAACTACCTATAACTAATCCCAAACCAGCATCCTCTCAAAGTTAGACAGTTGTCATTCATTGTTAAAGATGCCTTAAAACCACTCCAGATGCTCCATAATAATTAACCAAATAGCTTTTAGTAAACAATATAATGTTAAGGTACCTTACAACTAAGAATTTTGTATAAAATATGGTTCTTAGTGTGGGTCAAATAAATATTTGGCTGTTTTATAGTCAAATATGTTAATGTAAAAAATCAAATTAAATGCACCAAGTATATACCAATTTCACCCTTCCTATTTTTTACTTCACTGTATGCACTATGAAATATAGGCCAAATCATGATGTTTGTCTTTTATAACTCCTTAGTTTAAGTATGCATGTTATATTACAATGCTCATTCAAGCCAGGATATGAGAAGGCGTCCAACCTCAACTGCCATTCTAATTCTTTATTTTCTAGAAACAGTGAGGTTGGCCCCCCTCTCCCTGTACTCAAAATTTGGTCAATTGGTGTAAATTCAAAACTATGCCCTACATTTTTTAAAATATGTTTAGCTAATGCGTTTTCAATATTTTGTTTCCTCATTGCGTACACGTGTTCGTAAATTCTGTCCCTCAGCCGTCTATCAGATTTACCTACATAGAAGGCTGGGCAGCAGTTACATGTGGCCAGATAAACTATGGATTTTGATTCACAGTTCAATTTTTTATTGATCATAAATTGTTTACCACGGACATTGAAAACGCTTGTTGCCTTCACAAGATGACAATAACTACACTGCCCACATTGAGAGGATCCCTTAAGTCTACTAGAAAATGTAATTCCACTATGCCTCTGTAGTAGGGCTTTCAAGCTATTTCCTCTTCTGAGTGTAAACCCAGGTTTACTACCTAGTTTGTCCAATAATTGATGATTGTTGGAGATAAAGTACCAATTTTTGTACAAAATAAATTGTATAGCCTTAAAATCGGTACTAAAATTGGTGATGAAATTACAATCAAAAGTGTTCATATTATTATTCCCATGATCAGTTGGCTGCCTATAGTCAACCCTTATGGTTACATTTGCCTCACCATTTGTGGACACTACCGGACTCAACGTCATGTCCACCATGTACTTTGTAGGTAATAATGGTAAAAAATTCCCCAGTGTTCTTTTAGTAATTATCTCCTGTAGTACATCGTCAAACAGGTGTACCGGGTACTCCCTATTAGTGAACATAATTTTTAAGAAGTCACATTCCTTCTGGAATAAGACTTCAGTACTGCAGATCCTGGGCCATGCAATTAATTGTCCCTTAATGATTGCTTTCTTTTGTTTGTATGGGTGACAACTCCTAAAGTGCAATAGGGAATTACAGTAGGTGGGTTTTCTGTAAATACTTGAAAAGTATTCACCCTTTATTACATCTTTACTTAATTTGATATCTAAATAGTCAATTTCTTCATCAGAGAAGTGGGATGTAAACTTTAAAAAAGATGTGGTCTCATTAATGGCAACCACAAACTCCTCTGCTTCTTTCTGGTCACCCTTAAACAAAATGAAAATATCATCCAGGTACCCGATGTAGAATTTTATTTTATCTTTCCTGGACTGGCAATTAAAGATATTTTCCTTCTCCCAGTGGGCCATAAACAAGTTGGCCACACTGGCTCCGCAAGGGGACCCCATGGCGACCCCTTGCTTCTGTAGAAAGTATTTACCATTAAATGCAAAATAATTAGATGATAAAATTATGTCCAATAACTGACTGACTACATTAATTTCTTTTTTGTCTGCTTCCAAGTCTTTTAACATTAGGGAAATCCATTCAATTGCCTCAGAGTGAGGAATAGATGTATATAAATCAATAACATCTATTGTTAAGAAGTTGACCGTTTCATCAAAATCGATGTTACTGATCTTATCCAAAAACATCCAGGAGTCCTTACAAATGTAAGGTACTTCCTTCAGATATTTTGAAAGGGTAATGTCCACTAATTGGGCACAAGGGTAAGTCAATGAAAGTCTGCTGTCTATCAGGGCCCGGAAAGGTGGTTTCTTGGCATCTTTGTGGATCTTAGGGATCCCAAAGATTACAGGGGTTTTAGGCATTTGGATGTCTATGTAGTTATAGGTATCAAGATCGATGTCTCCTTGTAAAAAAAGATTCCCTAAAGTAACCTCTATTTCTTCTATAAGAGGTATTCACTTCATTTAATGATGATGAAGTATATGCCGGCCCTTCAAGTATGGTTTCCATGATGCTATCATATTTACATACATCAAAGATAGCCAGACCACCTCCTTTATCTGGTTTTATAGCCCTTACTTGTGCTTTACTTAACCTATCCAGTTCCATAAGTTGGTCCTTTGTGGCATTTTTACTAAAGTTGAAACCGTTATTTTTATTAGAATCAAGGTGTCTCATGTCCAATTCGCACACTTTCTCAAAAAGAAGTAAACCTGTGTGCAAAGGTGGATTATAAGTACTCGCAAGCCTTAAGCCTGTCCTACCATTGGTCCCTTGATTATCAAACAACAGTTTTAAATTTAACTTCCTAACAAAAGTCTTAAGATCAATAATGGTTCTTACCAAATCACAACCAGAAGAGGGGACAAAGTTGTTACCATACGCTAGTAGCTCTACTAAATTGGGACTGATCTGGAATGAGGAGAAATTATAGATTACCTTACATTTGTAAGGACTCCTGGATGTTTTTGGACAAGATCAGTAACATTGATTTTGATGAAACGGTCAACTTCTTAACAATAGATGTTATTGATTTATATACATCTATTCCCCACTCTGAGGCAATTGAATGGATTTCCCTAATGTTAAAAGATTTGGAAGCAGATAAAAAAGAAATAAATGTAGTTAGTCAGTTATTGGACATAATTTTATCATCTAACTATTTTGCATTTAATGGTAAATACTTTCTACAGAAGCAAGGGGTCGCCATGGGGTCCCCTTGCGGAGCCAGTGTGGCCAACTTGTTTATGGCCCACTGGGAGAAGGAAAATATCTTTAATTGCCAGTCCAGGAAAGATAAAATAAAATTCTACATCAGGTACCTGGATGATATTTTCATTTTGTTCAAGGGTGACCAGAAAGAAGCAGAGGAGTTTGTGGTTGCCATTAATGACACCACATCTTTTTTAAGGTTTACATCCCACTTCTCTGATGAAGAAATTGACTACTTAGATATCAAATTAAGTAAAGATGTAATAAAGGGTGAATACTTTTCAAGTATTTACAGAAAACCCACCTACTGTAATTCCCTATTGCACTTTAGGAGTTGTCACCCATACAAACAAAAGAAAGCAATCATTAAGGGACAATTAATTCGTGCGTCCAGGATCTGTAGTACTGAAGTCTTATTTCAGAAGGAATGTGACTTCTTAAAAATCATGTTCAGCAATAGGGAGTACCCGGTACACCTGTTTGACGATGTACTACAGGAGATAATTACTAAAAGAACACTGGGGAATTTTTTACCATTATTACCTACAAAGTACATGGTGGACATGACGTTGAGTCCGGTAGTGTCCACAAATGGTGAGGCAAATGTAACCATAAGGGTTGACTATAGGCAGCCAACTGATCATGGGAATAATAATATGAACACTTTTGATTGTAATTTCATCACCAATTTTAGTACCGATTTTAAGGCTATACAATTTATTTTGTACAAAAATTGGTACTTTATCTCCAACAATCATCAATTATTGGACAAACTAGGTAGTAAACCTGGGTTTACACTCAGAAGAGGAAATAGCTTGAAAGCCCTACTACAGAGGCATAGTGGAATTACATTTTCTAGTAGACTTAAGGGATCCTCTCAATGTGGGCAGTGTAGTTATTGTCATCTTGTGAAGGCAACAAGCGTTTTCAATGTCCGTGGTAAACAATTTGTGATCAATAAAAAACTGAACTGTGAATCAAAATCCATAGTTTATTTGGCCACGTGTAACTGTTGCCCAGCCTTCTATATAGGTAAATCTGATAGACGGCTGAGGGACAGAATTTACGAACACGTGTATGCAATGAGGAAACAAAATATTGAAAACGCATTAGCGAAACACATTTCAAAAAATGTAGGGCACAGCTTTGAATTTACACCAATTGACCAAATTTTGAGTACAGGTAGAGGGGGGCCAACCTCACTGTTTCTAGAAAATAAAGAACTAGAATGGCAGGTGAGGTTGGACGCCTTCTCATATCCTGGCTTGAATGAGCATTGTAATATAACATGCATACTTAAACTAAGGAGTTATAAAAGACAAACATCATGATTTGGCCTATATTTCATAGTGCATACAGTGAAGTAAAAAATAGGAAGGGTGAAATTGGTATATACTTGGTGCATTTAATTTGATTTTTTACATTAACATATTTGACTATAAAACAGCCAAATATTTATTTGACCCACACTAAGAACCATATTTTATACAAAATTCTTAGTTGTAAGGTACCTTAACATTATATTGTTTACTAAAAGCTATTTGGTTAATTATTATGGAGCATCTGGAGTGGTTTTAAGGCATCTTTAACAATGAATGACAACTGTCTAACTTTGAGAGGATGCTGGTTTGGGATTAGTTATAGGTAGTTTGTGATAACAGAAACAATGTTAAATAAAAATGAACAGATTTTGATGTCATGCGAGTTAAACTAACAAGAAAGGTTTGACATAACTTAACAATAATGGTATACCCTGTTTAGTGTTTGTTTTAATGTTTAAATGTAATCATTTTTAAATTGATGGTTAGTAGGAAACTTTTATGTAGGTTTTAGTTTTTTTATTGTTGATTTTAATCATTGTCAACTGATTATTAAGCTGTCACATACTGAATTAGTGACTGAATGTTTTATACACAATAATTAGCATAAGCCCTTTAAAATCTGTTTTAGGCATACGCTATGACGTGTATATAAAAACTCAGTTTGGCGGTTTTTTCAAATCTCTGAAGAAGCTGCGGTTGTACTTCAGCGAAAACGCATTTGTTATTTGAAATAAACTTGGCGTTAAGGTTTTCTCTAAGGATTGGTGGTACCGTCTGCTTTTTATTGGTGGAAGTACGTTATTTAGTATCTGTTAAGGAAAGATCATCTTTTGCGGCTGTCGCCTGCAGGAGCTTGCTGATTTGGTGACCGAAACAAAATTATTTAACACCATAAACAGGTGGGGGGCTATGCCCCCCACACACCCCTAACTAAATATACCAACTCTGACATCACACTATAGGGAAGGAAAGGGCAACTCCATGAAGTTGGCCAACTATCGCCTTGCCCTATGACATATTCATTGAAGCACTTAAATGCGATTTGATGAATATGTGTCACTGTTTCCGTATTTGCTCAGAAGCATTTTCATTGCTTCTAATATAGACCCGATTATTTCAGCATGCTAGTTATGATATCAACTCTGTATATAATACGTAAAAGTAAACAATCGGGAAACAAAGCAAAGCTGAAGAATCAGGATTTATTAACTGAAAATATGTTAAGTGCTTGGGCACTCATCAGGCCAACTATTTAATTAAAAAGCATGATAAATAATCACTTTAACTGTTCACATGATATAAAACAACCAATTAAAATCATGATAACTTCCATTCAGAACATTTCATTCAAAAAAATACAGGAGATCACAATTAGTGTGTTTCTTAAAAGTTGCTCATAAAAATGCACTTAAACTATTATTTAAACAGACACCTAGATTTTAAAACTGGTTTAATAGATATCCTACCATTGAATTCCTTACTTCTGTCTGCCTGCAATCTTATGATCCAACTTAACTCATGTTTTTCTGTTCGGTTACTAAAATCACTACCATCTGAACTTAGCCTTTCTATCACTTTAAACCTAAATGTCCTATAATCCACATTATCTAATGAGTGTTTATCAAGTGCACTTTTATCATCCGGTTTATTAATACTGTAGAGGTGTTCATGTATCCACTCTGAGCAATCTATTCATCTTTCCAATATAAAATGCTCTACAGCAATCACACGTCACTAAGTATATCAATTCCCTACTATTGCAATCAGCCTCCACATTAAAAACAAATCTCTCCCCTGTGTTTGGATGTATAAAATACTCACTAGTGTCTATACAAAAGCAATATCTGCAGCCAGAACAAGGATGAGTTCCAGTAATCCCCAACTGTACCCGATTAAATCCTACATTTCACCTATAACACAACAGGCACTTGAGGGATTTTCTATTTTTAAAGCAGAAGTGTGGAACATCCCCCACTAGTTTTTTGATCTTGCCATCACCATGTAAAATAGTCCAATTCTTCCTAATGCAGAACATACTGTACTAACATTCCTGAAAAAGATTGGGACTGAAACCTGTCTTCTGTTGGGGGGCTTGGGCCTCCTAGCATGTGCTTCTAAGTTAGAAAAATAGGGTTGAGCTTGAGTGGTCCTCAGTTCACCAATAGCTGTACACATGTCTCTGTCTTCTTTCTTTCTATAACCCCTGTCCAGGAACTCTCTACTAAGTGTAGTTAGATCTCAAGAAAGCAAGTTATCATTGTTTAACCATGAGATACGCACTCCTTGCCCCCTTGATATATTCTTAAAAAATAAAACCAGGATGCATACTGTCTCTACATAGTATGCCATTCCTACAACAAGGCTTCCTATATAAACTGGTGCTGGATGAAAAATCTTCATTCCTAAATATATTCACATCAAAAAAATCGATAGAAGTCCTAGAAAGCTGATAAGTAAAAGTCAGAAAATTGGTGGTGCTATGTTAATAATTGACAAATTCAACTAGGACGGCTACTGGACCCACCTAAAGTACAAAAATATTGTCCATAAACCTCCTGTAAAATCTAGTAAAAGATGAAAAATGTTCTTGTCCAAGCACAAATTCACGTTCCCCATATTGATGTAGCTATTTGCACACAAAGTGCCTATAGCTATGCCAGATATTTGTACATAATAAATTTCATCAAAAGGAAAAAACAATGTTTTCAAGAATAATCTCTAAAAACAAACAAATCATGTCAATAAGTTCAACACAAATCTGATCATTAGCTGTTAAATAATCCTTAACTAATTGTATCCCTTCCTTATTTGGGATTACTGTGAATAACGATGTAATATCCAAGGTCACCAGTAAAGTGTCTTGAGGAACAAAGCTATTATTTATATTTTGAAATAAGTCAAATAAAAAAAATGTTTAGTGTCTCTTAAAACAACTTCAGATTCATCCAGCACAGGTCTCAACTGCTTATCCACATAGATGGAGAAAGGCTCAGTCAGCCACCCTTTTGCTGAAACTACACGGTGAAAGGGTGGTCTCAAGGAATCCTTATTGATCTTAGGCAGGCCTTGAAAGACAGGTATTATAGGAAACTCAACTGTCAAAAACTCCAAAAGCTGAAAAGTAATAATGCCGCTCAATAAGCAGTCTTGGACAACCCTATACACAGTACTGATGATTTTCTCAATGATGCAAGAATAAGTAGCAGCATCAGATAACATACTCTTAATAGCTGAAACATAAAAGTTATTGTCCATAATGACGATACCACCATCTTTGTCGATTGGGCATATAATAATGTTTTTATCGTTTCTTAGCGCTGTTAAAGCCTAGTACTCAGTTTGTGTAAAACTGGAGAAATTTTCCCTTTATTATTATTTAATACTAGAATCAAATCATTTTCACATGTTTTAATAAAGGCTTCTACAAAGGAATTCATAGCAGGTGTAAAAGCACTTGGTTTTCTAAAAGAAATAGTGTCATTGTCACCAGAAAAAATGGTCTTCAACATTACATTTCTCACAAATGGTCTTAAATCAAACATGGCTTTCAGTGAAATCTGATCACTGTGCAGGAATAAAAGATAAGCCTCATTGTACACAGACATGTCAGAGATGGTTAGTGATCTGCTAAATAGATATTCCATACTAGGGACTCACTGCTTGCAGCCACATTCATTTGATGGTCTTGTATGGACCCCCTTTGAACAGTTGTTTCCTCCGTTTTCTCCTTCTGCTCGAAGAGTGGTCCTTCGGTCTTGATTCCTTCTGTCTGACAGGTAATAGTAGAGATGGAAAAACCTGTTTAAAGTTAGCTGAAGTGGTTTTCCTGTGCACATCAGACGGTTTAATTTGCTGCTCTCCTACCAAGTTAGTATTCATCAATGCACTATCAGACACAGGAGGAAAAACATATCTAATTTCAGATGTTTCAACTTCATCAGTAACTGTATTCACTACATTCTCTTTCAAGGAACTAGGAGTCACTAATTTAGGCCACGAAAACACATGGCCATTCTCAAAATCCATGCAGTCTTTCTCAAGTTTCTTTCTCTTATGTGACTGCAGCCATTGTTCATATGATGAAACATTGTCAAGTATCTCATCAATAGCTGGATCTAATAATTCATGTGGAAACTCCTCATATAATGTCATGTATTTATTCTCTTTATATACCCTCAAGCCAACTCCGATGTTCACTTTGTATAACTACATGTACATGCTGCATTTTGTTTTTCATTTTGCATATAATTTCATGCATCTATTGCCATTACCCCCAGGTTGAGACTGAAATAGGTTCAGTGGGATCAGTGCACGACCTGGTTAACAAAATGAAAATAAAATAATTAATTCAGAGCATCGAGGATGATGTGTAGCAGAGACGCATCATAACCGTGACCTGCAATTTCATGTTTATCTGTCCTCATAACATCACAGATGTTGTCTGACAAAAAAAAAAACAAAAAAAAAAAAAACCCAGGAAACAACGGAAAATCCTGAAATATACAAATAAACCTTATATAGCTACATCACTTACTTTTTTTAAGATGCAGCTGATGTAGATATGAAAAATGCACAAAAAGAAAAAAATACACAAACAGAAAAAGTTGCCATTCATAATCCCCAAAACAAAAGCAGTAAAACAATTTAACATACAATCTACATTCCATTTCATCTGCATATTAAAATAAGATTAATCCAGTGGTATAGAAGGATATGACTATGGCTCATGTGACCAGTGTAGGATTAGTAGTTCAGATGTTTGATAGCTTCGGCAGGGCAGAATGGGCTTGCTCATCCTTTACGGAAGGTGGAGCATACTGGGATGTGTGTCTTCCAAGGAGAAGGTGCAAGGTAGGACAGGCATTCTGGGGTGCAGAATTTCAGCTCACCAAGCCACCTCTAATGGTGGCTTTATAGTTTAGGTACTCCTCTGTTTAGAACTTAGGGACCACTGTAGAATACAGACCTTTTCACAGAAGAAGAAAATGCTTCCATACAAACTGATGATATAGAGAATCCCGTATACTGAATTTTCTTTTGAAAGGTGTTATAGTACCACACCGCATTATTCTTAGGGGTAATTTAATCCAAACATCAAGATAAACAAAGGATTAATAATCCTCTTCACCTACATGTTCTAAAGGAAATAATTTTACAATTAAAATTGTTATTACTAAGGTTCCTGTCATTATCAGTTTTCAACCTGTAATGATGGCCTCAGAACTGGATCTTTTATAGCTTCAAACGCTAGACATAATCTAATTCTGTTACACCTGCACTTCAATGAATTCCGGCCAAGAAAACTCAAAAGATCTCTGCAACTCATCTCTCTACCCCGTGGTATCTTCCTTTTCACATTTTCTTTGTATGTACTCTACTGTCATACCCTTAGCTTAAGAGCATAATACTATACTGATAACAGACTGAACATGAAAAAGATGTACAAACTAAAGTGCGTTTAAGATTAGCTAGTCTCAAAAGATTTCAAAATGAGTCCAGAATCTGTAAAATCTCTTAGTCTGAGATTGGTAATGTTGTCCCTAAATGATAAATTATTTCTTATGAATCTACCCAAATCTTTGAAAACGTTGACAACCTCAGTAATTGTATTTAATAAAATATGCTGAGTTACCCTTGATGGAACATAATGCATAGCTTTACATTTGTTGGCAATGGTCTCAAGGCCATACCTTCTTAACCAAGAAGCAATGGTTAACAAATAATTATTCAAAGACTTGATATCCTCATTTAATGTAGTCAGTGTCTGTGTCATCTGCATATTTTGAAATCCATTGTCTATTAGACAATGGAAAATGAGAAAAAAATGTTAAAGAGGCCAAGGATCAAATTTTGAGGAACCCCGGTATTCACTGAGACGTGTGTAGACTGCTTTACTAAAACTGTGACTCTGTTACTGTCTTGTCAACCATTTTTTAACTCACTTTATGGCAACACAATAAAATGTCATGATGAGGGAAAGAACTGAAGACCTTATAGCAAGGTCCAAATAACCTACCACAACACTAAGCCTGTTATTCATAGCCCTCATTACGGAGTGGCTAGCATGGTGCAGTCTCATGAGGAGGGCTTTGGGTCCTAATATATTTCAGGATTTTTCATTCTGTTTCATATATATATATATATATATATATATATATACATATACGTATATATATATATATATATATATATATATATATATATATATATATATATATATATCTGTGTGTGTGTGTGTGTGTGTGTATATATATATATATATATATATATATATATATTTTTTTTTTTTATGGACAACTTCTGTTATGTTACGAGGAGTGGTGATATGGATGGCTTATAAGCTATATCGAAAAGCTCTCATTGCAAACATGATGGTGAGAGCACAAGCACACTAATGTTTGCCAGGATGACAATCCCTTTCATGACTGTCACTCAACTGGGTCTGAAGGGCTGAGGTTTTCACTGTTAGGGAAAGACTGGACCAAGTCCTGTTGAGGTGGCTCAATAGTAAACATGGCAGATGGAGAAAAGCACACAGAAAAAAATTGCTTACTAATATAAAAATTCCATTAAAAAAGAAATAAAAAATCATGGCAACATAACCAATAAACAGCAAGTCCTGCACAAAGATGCATAATACTTATTCAAACCCATAAGTAAATGAACAAGTCAAAATGTCAGTTTAAACTGTAAAAGATGCCAGCATAAAAAATGAATTTTAAAGCATGGTATAACAGCTGTAATAAATGGTTCAGGTATGGGTTATGCATCAATTTATTCACATCTGCTGCAGTCACCCTTCTGACAAACTGCAGCAATAAATCTGTGCACAACCCATGTATAAAAAAAGAAGTTATGTACTTACCATAAAGTTCCATCTGTGTTATCTATTTTCATTCTTCCTCAACTAATGGGATCGGATCAGATTCTCCGATCCAAATTGGCCGATGTACTAGATCTTGGTCTCCAAAAAATTCTCAAGCTCCTTCCCTACTCACAATGCACCATTCCTAGCATCTCTCAGATCTTGTTTGCAGCTTGACAGGAAGATTATAAAAGAAATGCCATAACTTGAGTTCAACACAAAGGACAGAGGTGTCCTGAAGTGCTCATTCCTCCAGAAGTCAGTTATTTAAAATGGTGAGGGATGGTGGAAGAATGAAAATGGACAACACATATGGAATGTTATGGTAGGTACAAAACTTCTTTATCGGATGATGTAGATTTTTATTCATTCCTCAACTAATGGGCAGAGTCCCCAGCTACCTAAATTCTTGGGTGGACTCTAAAGAAGGATACTCCTGAATACAATTGACCCAAAGGCTGCTCTTCCCCTCAAAACTAGATCTAGTTTGTAATGAGTGATAAAAGGTTTGATGTTCTGACTAAGTTGCAGCTGCCACGTATCGTCCACAGAAGCTCTATAATGGAATACAGTAGAAGCTGCCACAGATCTGGTTGAATGAGCCTTTAATGGTTTTGGTAAGGGAAGATTCAATTTGTTATAGATAAAAGAAATACAATATGTCAACCATCGACCTAGAGTTACGTTTGTAACTAGGGTTGCCACCTTTCATCGTGGCTAAAACCGGAGTAAAGCCACACCCCTCACATCATCAGTAACCCTGCCCATCCCACCCCATCCCCTGCCCACATTCCACTAGCGTTGCCACCCCTCCGTTTTTTTTCCGGAGTGCCCGGAAATCAGTAGGGCACTCCGGTTCTCCGGTTCTTGTACTCGGAGTCCGGAAATAGCGACGTCAGGCTCGTCAGCGCGTATTAAAAAAAAAAAACATTCCCGTCTTGGACTCTCGTTGATTGGCTGCTTGCTGCAGACGAGGCTCGTGCAGCAAGCAGCCAATCAACACGTAGAGTTAGTAGTCAAAGCCCTGCAAAGCCCGCGAAAATTTAAGAATATAAAGCGGCGCTTCAGCTTAACTTTTTACCTTTTGCT
Source organism: Protopterus annectens (assembly GCF_019279795.1). NCBI lineage: Eukaryota > Metazoa > Chordata > Ceratodontiformes > Protopteridae > Protopterus > Protopterus annectens. The sequence goes on from NC_056736.1 coordinate 676,616,256, forward strand.
TTTGTACAAAGGGTGCTGCTGCTTAAGATCTGAAATTCTTGCTTGGAGCCTTGGACATCGTCTTCAGTGGATTGCCTGCCTGCCTGGAAGCCCTGCCTGGAAGCCCTGCCTGCCTGGAAGCCCTGCCTGGAAGCCCTGCTGCCTGGAAGGATTGCCTTAGCCCTGCTGCTTGCCTTGCTTGCTGGAGGAGAAGTGCTGTGGACTGGGTGGTGTGTTCCCCTGCTTGCTGGCCCTTTAGCTGCCTGTTCTCTTCTGCTGCTGAGAGCTTGTTTTAGTAGCCCTGCTGCTGATTTTTCTGGAGGTAAGTGGATTTTTTTTTAATGGATTAATTCTTTGGAATTAAGGTAGATTTTCAAAGATTAGTGTGACAAGGGGAATGAAATATTGCCAGCACAGCTACTAGTGAATTTTTTAAATATTAAATTTATATTAATTCACTAGCTGTGCTGGCACTATCTCATTCATTGATGGTGACAAGATGTGTGTAACTATCTAGATGTTCAACATGTGGTGATTAACTAGAACAGTTTCTAATCTGGTTTTGAACTTGGTTGAAGTGAATATATAATGACTTCATGATTTGTATAAGATGCTTGGACTGTAGATCTGTCTTTCTAGTCTGTCATCACCGTGATGTTTACCTTGACCTGTGTTTCTTCCTAGGGTGTCTTTCTAGGGTGTACAGTCTTCGTAGTATAGTGAGGCTTAAATGTAGCTTTTTTGTCTAGTTTGTCATCACAAATGTTTACCTTTTATCTGTGTTTTCTAGGGTATACCGTCTATACCAAAGCTTAGCTCATTTGATGTTACAGTGAATATATGATTACATGATTTGTATAGGATGCTTGGACCGTAGAACTGTCTTTTCTAGTCTATCATCACTGTGATGTTTACCTTGACCTGTGTTTCTTCCTAGGGTGTCTTTCTAGGGTGTACAGTCTTCGTAGTATAGTGAGGCTTAAATGTAGCTTTTTTGTCTAGTTTGTCATCACAACTGTTTACCTTTTATCTGTGTTTTCTAGGGTATACCGTCTATACCAAAGCTTAGCTCATTTGATGTTACAGTGAATATATGATTACATGATTTGTATAAGATGCTTGGACTGTAGATCTGTCTTTCTAGTCTGTCATCACCGTGATGTTTACCTTGACCTGTGTTTCTTCCTAGGGTGTCTTTCTAGGGTGTACAGTCTTCGTAGTATAGTGAGGCTTAAATGTAGCTTTTTTGTCTAGTTTCTCATCACAACTGTTTACCTTTATCTGTGTTTTCTAGGGTATACCGTCTATACCAAAGCTTAGCTCATTTGATGTTACAGTGAATATATGATTACATGATTTGTATAAGATGCGTGGACTGTAGAACTGTCTTTTCTAGTCTATCATCACCGTGATGTTTACCTTGACCTGTGTTTCTTCCTAGGGTGTCTTTCTAGGGTGTATCTTGTCAGTCCACAGTATGCCTGAACTTTCTTGCTGTGTTCAGACTCAGCTGGATAACGTTTGCACTAGGTTCTACATAAAAGTAGAGGGTCTTAATTTGGTGCATTGCTGTAGTGTCTGACCCATGTGTTTTACACACAGTTGAATGCCTTCTGTGCATATTCTGCTGTCACACCAGGTTCATGTGTAGCAGCTGCAAGTCCCTCAGACAGGAGTTGCTTCTGCCTTTCATTGCTTTACCTTCACTGTAATTTTTCATGAGGAGTCTCATTTTTTTCCCTATACCAACTTGGTATTACTAGGGTGTGAAAGTCTGGAGATTCACATGTGAATGTGAACTCTGGCTAGTGGCTACTGACTGACACAGGCCCCACCAGGCACTGGTGTTGATCACAAGTGTTTTGATTTTCTATTAATAGCTGTTTTGGTTTATTGTAGTGTTGAGCAAGGATCCTACAGGAATCATGTTCAGGAAAAGGTCAATGGATCATCAAGAAGAGGCTGAAAGCGTCTCCTAAGAGGTTTTTCTGCAGTTATAATAAGGTGTGGGAGCAAAGCTACTCATGGGTGCGACGTGTTCCAAATGCAGATGCCATGGCAAAGTGCACATCCTGTGGAACAACTTTCACTGTAAAATGGGATGGGGAAAAGGCATTGAAAAGCCATCAGAAGTCAGACAAACATCATCAAAGCCTTCAGCTCCAGAGGCAGAACCTCGTAATGACCAAGTTTATTCAGCCACGTAGTGTAACCAGTGAAGCTTCCAAAGTCACTGCAGCTGAAGTGACAGCAGTCTATCATGGAGTGAAACATGGTCACTCATATGTATCCATAGATTGTGGAGGTAAGCTGGCACCGACAGTCTTCCCTGATTCTACTTTGGCTTCGAAATTCACCTGTGGGAAGACAAAATCTGAGAGTATTGTCATGAATGTTCTTGCATCTCATTCAGAGGAGCTCCTTCTGCAGGAACTTGGCAATTCCTATTTCTCAGTGGGATCAGATGCATCCAATAAAGGGAACAGAAAAATGTTCCCTTTAGTTATTCAGTACTTTACTCACACCCATGGCACACAACAGAAACTCCTTGATTTCTATGAGGATCATAACGAAAGTTCTGAATGTATCTTTACTAGAATAAAGGACATCCTTGTGCATAAAGGACTCAAAGTACAAAACATTGCTAGCTATGCTGTAGACAATGCCTCAGTCAATTATGGAAAGCACAGGTCTGTTTTTAAAAGTTTGAAATCTGAGGTGCCTCACATCATTGCAGCAAACTGTTTATGCCATGTAATACATAACTGTGCCAAGCATGCAAGCAAGGCCCTTGCAAAGTTTGATGTGGAGACTCTGGTTTTGAAAATACATAGTGAGTTTTCAGCATCTGCTAAAAAAATGGCACTGTTGAAAGGCTTCTATTCTTTCCTAGACCAGGGCTTTAAGGAAATAATGCAACATGTTGTAACAAGGTGGCTGTCTTTGTTCCCAGCTGTGGCAAGGCTGGTAGAATGTTGGCCTGCTATTAAAAGTTATTTTATTAGTCAAGGGCCTGAGGACTGTCACCCCCTTATCTGGAAATTTGTGGAGGCCGATGAGCATGGCATCAGTGGGGATGTGTCTGAGGCAGAGTGCTACATACATTTCATGCACTACATCCTGCAGGTATTCCACAAGTCTATAGCAAAACTTGAAAGTAACACTCTCTCTGCTCCAGAGTTGTACACCGTGATGAAAAGTCTAAAAGATGAGTTGCAGAGAAGGCTAGATGACCAGTTCTTTGGTACTAAAGTTTCATCTGCCTTACAGCACTTTACTCCAGCTGTCGCACAGCAGGTCTGTAGGACCTTCTGTGATTTTTACAGTAAAGCACTTTGTTACCTACAGAAGTGGTTTGACTATGATAATAGTCCCTTTAAAGCTATGCAGGTCCTCAGCCTCCAACATCATGTAACTTGGCCAGAACTGCGTACAGTTGCAGACCTCTTCAAATTGGATGTGGACATTGAAGCACTTTACTCAGACTACTGTACTTTAACTGCTGCATTGCCAGCCCTGTTACAGATGACAGAGGCATCTGTAAGTGATCGCTGGGTGACTTTTTTTAGTAAAGCTTCAGACTGCAAGCCACTTTACAGACTGGTGCAGTTTGCTCTTTCAATCCCCCCCAGCAATAGCTTTGTGGAAAGGGTTTTTTCACTTATGGGGAATGCGTGGACTGATGTAAGAAATAGAATGCTTGTGTCACTTGTGAAGGCTGAGTTGCAGGTCAAGCTAAACTTTAACATGAGTTGTTCGCAATTTTATTCATTTGTGAGAAATAACCAGCCATTACTTGAGGCTGCTAGATCAAATGCCAAATACAGCTTCAAGTATAAGCAATGATTTCTAGCAAAATTGAAGATACTTTAAACAGTTGCTTTTCTTTTACTATTGTGTGTGGTGAACCCTTAATGTACTGCTTTGAATGAACTGGTGTTTTTAATATCTAATTGTATTTCCATTTTAGTACTACCTGTGATATGAGACTTGGGCTTAGTTTTCCCATGCTTGTGTGTGATGTACTGTTGTATGTAGTGAACCTTTTGAAGTATTGCTAAATAAAGTTTTTTTATTTACTTTTTGACTCGTCGCACATTTTTCTACTTATTGGTAACTGTATGTGATATTAAAGACTTATGCTGAAGGGTGTGGCTATTAAAAGGAATGGGTGTGGCTTGATTGTACATGGGGCGGGACTTGTTTGTCAGGAAATGGCACAGTAGAAAGGTGGCAACCCTACATTCCACCCATTTTGTGATGTCAAGATGACATCACTCGGCGAGGAATGCCCTCTTTTTCCATTCCTACTGCCTGCTTTCGGCTGATTTACTATGCTTTTCTGTAAAAAAAAGCATATTAAATAAGCCGATTTACAAACTCCAATAGTCTGTTTCCTTTTTGAAACAGAATACCAGAGTTTGTACAGTGTTTTCCAGACTACTGGAGAAACAGTTTGATTTCTGGATAGTCCGGAAAAAAAACGGAGGGGTGGCAACCCTATTTGTAAATGATTTTCCCATTTTTTTATGTGCAAAGGAAATAAATAGCTGATCTGTCTTTCTAATCTATTTTGTTCTGTGTAGGAAGAAACGTAATTGTCTATGAACATCCAGTAAGTGAAGCACATGTTCCCCTTTGTTTATAAATTTTGGGAAGAATACTGGCAAGTTAATGGACTGGTTAATAATGTTGGATTCTGAAACCACCGTAGGCAGGAAGAAAGCACTGGTATGTAATGTGACCCTATCCTTATGAAAAAGCAAATATGGAGGCTTAGAAGATCAAGCTTGAATTTATGAAATTCTTCTATCAGCTGTAATTGCAACTAAAAATATAGTTTTCCAGGTGAAAAATTTAAGATCACATTTAACTTCAGGCTCAAAGGGAGAGTGAATTAAGGCTTGCAGTACCAAATTTAAATCCCATGGTGTCATGGGTCCTTATAAGGGCGTCTCAGCAGAAGACTACCTTTTAAAAAGGCTTTGCACAGTTTTTTGGAAGCCAGTGAAGAATTTTTAAAGTCCGCATGAAAGTTAAGAGATTGCTGTGAGTTGAACTTTAACATTTGATGAAGTAGCACCCTCATTAAATAAACTCACTAAAAATTCTAGAACATAATGAATTGGAGTTGAGAAGGGGTCTTAGTCTGCTCTGCCCAATAAGCAAACCTTTTCTGTTTACTCCTGAAAAGTTTCCTAGTAGAAGGTTTATAGGAAGATAAAAGTATGGAATGGACAGGGAAAGAGAGCACTATTAAAGGAATTAGAGAAGCCATGCTGTTAGTTTGAGATTTGAAATATCTGGGTGAACCATGCTTGTTGGGTGAAACAGAAGGTCTGGAATTGGATCCAGAATCCAAGGTGGATATAGTAGATGAGGCCATAGGAAGGAGAACTAAATCTGCCAAGGCCAGTATGGTGCAATGAGGATGACTTTGCTCTTCAACCGGGCTGCCTTCTGAAGGAATTTGGAAATTAGGGGAAGTCAGAGGATAAGCATACAGAAGACTGGGGATCCAGTCATGGAGTACAGCATCCCTTGGTGATTCCCTCAGTGGGGGAATCAGGGCAAAGAACCTGCTGCACTTGTTTAGGGGAGATGCAAAAAGATTGCAGTGCTTTAGAAATTATCACGGGGGGGGGGTGGTGGTGTGTGTTTTACTTCTTACTAAACTTGGTTATTTCTGGACAGAAGCAACCTCATCTTTCAATTCTACTCATTAGTAAGAAAAGAAGTCAACGTCTCTTATTACCAACAATAACTCCCTAGACTTGAAGCAGCTGTAATTTATATTTTCTCCTACAAGTAATACTGAAAATGTTGTCTGACATTTAACACTTTTTCCCAGACTTAAAAAAACACCAACAGAAAAATACATTTTATATTATTTCAAAAACTAGAATTCCTGTCAACATCTTATTCCTCATACAGCTCTTTTTAGTATAACTTACTCATCTGGTCACTTGAAGAAGAAGGCCTAATCCTTGCACAGGACAGAGTTCATTCTCTTATTGACTGAATTATTGCAAACTAGCTCCACCACTCCCACATTCTGTTCATCCTCCTCACTAAATACTGTTCCATCACTGCATTTTACCAATAAACGTATGATTCGTACAGTGTTATCTGCAAACTACAGATCTGTTACTAGCAATGACCATTCCCCTACTGACTGAATTTGGTGCAATAGACTAGACTCAAATGTTAAACCAAAATGAGCTCAAAGTACTTACTACATTTTTAACATTCTACTTTTCTTTAAAAACAAAAAAACAAATGTTTGTATTAAAATAATCAATGGTAAAATTTTTGATTTTGAGGGCCTAGGCTGTTGCAAGAGAGGAGACTTAGGTCTTGACGGCAAGAATTCAGGGGAGAAGCTATAGCTCTGAGTAGGAGGGGAGCCTTGAATGACCATTGGTGCTGAAACTGTCGGCTCTGAAGACCTTGGGATTTTGGCGTGAGGATCCCCGGAGAGGCAAGATCTGCCAGGGGACCTCTTCCTATCCTTATGCCTCTGGGGAAGGTTGAGCCCCTGAAGTGGAAGGGATGGCTAAAGAAGACAAAGAAGAGCCTGGAAGAAGACTCTTCAAAATAAGCCTATTCCGGCAGTCAATAAGTGGCCGCTGGTTAAAACTGGCACAGATGGAGCAAACAGAGTCAAGATGAGCCACCCCTAGACAAACTACACGCTTGGCATGTGCTTCAGACAGTGGGGTCTTGTGCCCACAAGTGCTACATTTTTTAAAACCCATGGGTTTAGGGTCAGCCATAGTTTCACAACAAACACAAGTCAGTAAAACCAGAATAGGAAAATACTTCTACTAACAAAGGCCTACAGCAAAGCACACTCTTTTTTTTTTTTTTTTTTTTTTTTTTTTACAGAAAAGTCTCTATAACTATCTAGATTTAAACCAGTAACTACTTTATTTCAAATGTAAGGGAAGGGGTACAGAACGGAAGAGAAAAGAAACCACTAAAAATATTTTTTTATAACAAACAACAAAAAACTGAATATAAAATAAAATAACAGCAAGGCCAGGACACTTATTTATTAAAACACAAACAACAAAAAACTCTAGCGCCTTGGCTCTTAAGCCTTCATGGTGTGAAAAACATAAAATCCAAGCTTTTTAAATAGTACATTCAATTAACTCTGACCATTCCATTAATTAAACAATTAAAATCAATAACATCAAATAGAATATAAAACTTCAAGCAAAACACTTCCAGTTGCATTCTTGATTCAATCCAACAGGTGTCAAAGTTCCAAATTTCAAAATGAACAAAGCTTTGTATAACAGTTTTTTTTTTTTATATCAGAACTGTTTTCACCAACTTTTACTTGTTCTAAAATCGTTGCTTTATGTCCTGCTGGATCACTAGCGTGACAGAATTCAAAATGTAAAGCAAAGGGGCTTTCCAACTTGACATTTTTAATGTCTCTGATGTGTTCCTGCAATCTACACTTAAAAGCACTGAATGCAGTACGGAATGGTTGAGAATACTGGTGGAGAGGGATTTGTTAAAACAAAAGAAGTTGAAAGCTGAAATCTCTTCAGTGTGTTCTTCCCTTACTGCTATGACTGATGCTGCCCGATTTGAGTGCTGCTTGACGGAAATTAATGATAAACTTGTAAATACTGAACAAGATCTCGTAGACTGTAAAATGTTTAAACTACAAAGAGACCTTTGTGAATATGAGAATGGTACAGCCTTTCAAAAATCAACCAATCAATGAAGATGTCAATCTCACGTCTGTTTTCGGCAGGCGGAGGGAAGACAAAATCAGGATGGGGCTGCTTACTCATCTTGCACTGAAGTGTTTGATTCCACAGAGTACGAAAGTGAAGATGCCACTTATCCATCTCTCCTGCAAGCAGGAAATACTCATTATCTGCCAGAGACATTTCGTAAATCATCAGGGACTGAAAGAAAACGTGGTAGGTCCTATAATGAAAATTAGGGACATTTTCAAAACCAGGGTAAAAGTACAAAATGGAACTAACATTATTTCTCATGAAAGTTTTGAAATTAATCATATAGTTGAGAATGTAAATGAGAGTAGTGTTTTAAATAGTGAAACTGGTAACTTAATAGTGAACATTTCTACTTCTGTTTTGAATGATTAACAGATTGCTGTATTACAATATGGTTTGAAGTTTGTCCCTTCTGTACTGGCAAGGCTTCATATGCTTAAAACTGAAGTTTTTCAATTAATTCTAAAGTTAAATCTAATTGATTTTTTAGTGATAAGAATGTTGAAGATGATTTAGTTTCCAAAGATAGTGAAGCAAATAATTCATTTATGATGGAAAGCGAGTTAGATGAAATGTTTTTTTTTCATGCGCATCTAGTATAGATGATGAGACAGAATATAATGCTTATTGCTATCTAGATATAAGCTGCATACCTTACAAAAGTAATGTTTTGCCTCCTGTTTGGCATGAAGGAGTTCATAAATTTCATGTAATGGTGAATTTTGCTATTGAGAAAACTTTCTCTCAATTTATGACAGAATTTGTCATAATATGACTGTAACATAATGCAAAGCCTTGAATTATGTAAGTACACAAAAGGAATTAGTTGTGAAACCATCTGACAAAAGCAACAAAATTGTGGCCATGCATTTCTAACAGTACTTAAATATGCATTATAAATTACGGAAGGATATGTCGATGTATCATGAGGTAGAACGGATAGAGTATGATAAGGCATTAGTATCTTTTAGAGATTTATTAAATAAAGCTGTTAGATTAGGCTATTTCCAAAGTAATGACGTGGATAATAAGCTATTTGTTAAACATTGTGAAATAGTTCACTTCTGTTGTCTGCCTAAAATTCACAAGAGTAAGCATGATCCACCAGGGAGGTCTATAGTTGCAGCTTGCATGTATTTTTTACATAATGTGGGAATACTATTGCATAGGCAATTACTGGATGTGGTGGTGAAACTACTGTTTTATATATATATATATATATATATATATATATATATATATATATATATATATATATAAAATTAATTTGATTTTCTTAATAAAATAGCTGATATTAAATGGAATACTGGGATGTACTGGACTGCTATTGATGTTACTAGTTTGTATACCAATATTCGACATGAACTTGACATAGAAGCCTTAAAAATGTTTTTAGGGAAAGCCCATTGTCAAATTATATGGTAGATTTACTTCACTTTAGTTTAATTCATAATTATTTTGAATTTAATGAAGTGATATATCAACAAATGCTAGGCACTGCCATGGGGGCATACTTTGTCCCCATTTATGCTAATTTGTTCATGGGTATGTTTCAATAGCAACATATTTATAAGCATGAATATTTTAAGAATTTTCTTATAAAATATTACAGATTTATACATGATTTGGTGTTTGTTTGTCAAGATGGGATAGAATGTGTTAAACAATTTGTGGAAGATTTACATAAGAACAAATATGGTATAAAGTTTGATGGTTTACAGTATGGTAATAGTATAGTATTTCTAGATATTGTGTTGGAAGGGCAACAAGATGGGAGTATTAAAACTAAGGTCAAAAGAAAGTCTGACACTGTGAATCAGTTCTTGTATAGTACTAGATGTCATCCACCACACACCACAGAGTTTGCCCTATGGTGAATTTTTGCATATTACAAAATTATGTAATAATAATGTATTGAAGTATGAGCTAGAAAGAGCAGTAACTATGTTTAGTGAAAGGGGTTTTGATAGACAAGTAGCAGAAAGGGCTCTATATAGAGCTGATAGTAACCAAAAGGGGACTGATGGTCAGTTGAGGAAATTTGCTGGCTGTGAGATGAGGACAAGAATGATGTCTAAGGAAGGTAATAAGAATGTTTATGAAGTTACTATATATAACATTCTAAGTAAGGAGGTGGAAAATATAATTACTTATTATTGGGCGTTTTTACTTAGATATAAAAAGTTTGCAGATGCATTGAATTGTAACCCTAGATTTTCATATAAGAGATGCCATAACATTAGAGGTTTTGTAGTTCATAGTTGGTTTAGACTTCCTGTGGCTAATATGGATGCTCAACCTACTGTGACTGGTTCCCATGTAACAGCTGCATTACTTGCAAGTTTATTGTGATGAGTTTTGATAATATTAATGGGATTTTATTTACTCCCATTGATAAATATTATTGTTACTCTGAGGGTATTGTTTATGCTCTGGAATGTCCCTGCAAGATGTATTATATAGGGGAAAGCAAGAGGGCTTTTAAGTGTAGATTGCAGGAACACATAGGAGACATTAAGAATGTCAAGTTGGAAAGCCCTGTTGCTTTACATTTTAAATTCTGTCACGCTAGTGATCCAACAGGACTTAAAGCAACAATTTTATAAAAAAATAAAAGTTGGTGAAAATAGTTTTGATATAAAAAAGAAACTGATATGCAAAGAAGCTTTGCTCATTTTGAAATTTGGAACTTTGACACCTGTTGGATTGAATCAAGAATGCAACTGGAAGTCTTTTGCTTGAAGTTTTTTATTCTACCTGATGTTATTGATTTTAATTGTTTAATATACTATAGCTATTTCAAGAATCTCAATGGCAACACTCAGATCTGCTCTGAGTTACAGCACAATGGCACTAAATATACAGAACCAACTGATATTGCCAACATCCTAGCAGATAGGTTCAGTGCTAACTTTACCCCTCTCTCATCCCCTAAAGGGCCCATCTCTATACCAAAAGAATCCAAAGTTCCTGTAATCACGGCTGCACAGGTAAAAAAAAACACTCTCCAATGCCAAGAACACAGCATCCATGGGACCTGACAACATCCCAGGCTGTGTTCTACATGAACTACAGAACTAACTAGCACCCCACCTAAGCACCATGTTCAATCATAGCCTCACCTCTGGCTTTGTGCCCAATGAATGGCGCACAGCAACGGTTATCCCACTCCACAAAAGGGGAGCCACCACGGACCCTGGGAAATACCGCCCCATTACCTTGACATGCCTGGTCTGCAAGGCTATGGAACTTATAAACAATGACACTGGTAATCTCCAAACTCTGGACCCTACCCAGTTTGGGTTTGTAAAAGGCAGATCATGTCTCCTAAACCTGACAAACTTCTTTGAAGTGGTCACCAAAGCTTGTAGATGAGGGTAAGGTAGTTCACACAAGCTATCTAAATCTCGCCAAGGCTTTCGACACCATCCCCCACTCTGGAATTATAGATAAACTCACTAAACTAAGTATAAATCCCTATGTCACAAGAACCCACACTGTGAAAGTAGCAAACTCTAAATCCAACTTCAGACCAGTGACAAGTGGAGTACCACAGGGTTCAGTCCTAGGTCCTATCCTGTTTGGTATCTACTTTTCTGAAGTACAGGCTAACACAGAATGTCTTTGGCTAACAAAGTTCACAGATGACTGCAAACTATGAACCATAATCAAAACTCCTAACGATGTGGACATCCTACAAAAGAGCCTCACTGAGACAGATGCCTGGTGTCAAAGCCATGGCCTCAAACTCAATGCCAAAAAGTGCATTGTCATCCCTTTTGGTAAAAACTCTGTACCCATGAACTACCACATAGGCGGTAGTCTACTTAACACCGAAAGTGTGATGAGACCTCGGGACAAAGGTAGACAGTAGTCTCTCCTTTTATAATCACATCGCCACAGTAGTCAGGAAATCCTTCTACGTGGCATTCCTCATCAAAAAAGGTTTCTCATCCAGGAAAAAAGAAGTCATTGTTCCCCTCTACTCATCACTCATTAGACCCATTATAGAATACAATGCCCCTTTTGGAATGCACCTCACAAGACATCTACAACAAATGGAAAGGCCACAGAAATACCTCACAAAGAGGATTACTAGCCTCAAACAGATGCCCTACACAGATAGTCTCAAAAAACTCCAGCTTTACTCTGTCGCTTATCGCCTACTCAGAGGATCTCTGACTAACATACAAAGCTATGTCAAACCCAGAGCTGTTGGACATGCTCCACTTAAAGAAACCCCAATCCCTCCAAGCTACACGCTCTAGGGACCTAAATCTTGTCACTACAATAAACAGAACATGCTGGAGGGATAGATTCCTGTCCCAGAGACTTCCCATACTCTGGAACAAACTACCTATCTATATTAAACAAAGCTCCTCGTTAGCACTCTTCAAGAAAAATCTTGATGAATGGGTGGGAGATAGTAAATTCACCCCGGGGATCACTTCTGTGGCTCTGCTTGACAGGGGCACAGGAAAATAAATTTCTTGGGTGGCAAAAGCCAGGGTACTGTTTGGCTAGGCTTATATAGGCCCTAGGGCCAATAGCCTAGTACCTACCTATGAACCTATGAATTAATTAACTGAATGGTCAGAGTTAATTGAGTGTACTATTTAAGAAGCTTAGATTTTATGTTTTTCACTCCATGAAGGTTTAAGAGCCGAGGTGCTTGAATTTTTTATTGTTTATGTTTTAATAAGTAAGTGTCCTGGCCTTGCTGTTGTTTTATTTTATAAAAAATATTCTTTTCCCGACCAGGAACAGCGGGAAGTAGAACACAAACAACAGAGCCCAAAAAACTGAGAAAAATATTAAATAAATATTTGAGAACACACTCACAGATAAATGAAATCCCCTGAGGGGTTGAGAGTGAAGAAAACCCGATGCTTATAGAAAGGCACCAAATGAGATCTGGGGGATTTGGAGGACCGGGGAAACATGAGTAGGGGAGTAGCTCAGATGTTGAAGCCTACAGCTTTAGTATACGGCCGAGTTGGATCCTATGCTTGGATATGAATCACATATGTTTTTAGAGCAAATGCAGGGAACAACATGAGATTTTATGATAAAAGAGTTTTATGGACTGGCAGAAGGAATTGTAACATTGTGTTAAAAATGAAAGAGAAAAAATGTATACATACAGCAAATGTGATAAATGTGGAGGGAAATCAGGGTATTGTAATATACTGGGGACAGCCCCAAACTTTTTTTTTTCTGGGAAAGAAGGCCATTTGATAAGTGACTGTGGTAAAAGAAAATGTTTGGAGAAATAGGTCATGATGCAAAAAATGTGAATTAAAATGTTATAAATGCAACAAAATTTTGACATTTATGGATGGACTGTAAAAATGAAAATACGAGTAAATAAAAAGAAAAAGAAAGACAAATAAATGAACAAAGAGAAGATTTTAGAAGCAGTATAAATAAAAGAAAAATTAGATGAAAAAAATAATAAAGAAGACATAGAGGAAAGCCCTGAAATAAGTGATGAAGAAGACATAAATTGGGAGATACTAAAAAGGAAAAAGAAAAAGAAAATGTAATGGGAAAAGTACAAAAATAAAAAAAGGAAATGGATGAAAAAGAATACATACAGCTAATGGGGTTTGGTAAAATGGTACAATGGTTAAGGTGCTTGACTCACAGAACCAAGTTACACTGTTTGATTTTCACCTTTGCTGGGGGGGACTGGTTGAGTTTAGTGTGTCCCATTAATGCCAAGTGCCTAGCAATTAGATATGAACGTATGAAACCATGAATTTATGGAATATGGAAATTAAAATAAATTTTAGAGTGCTTTTTTTAAATGTGAAAAGTATTAAGACTATAATAATAAGAATAGGGATTTTTGAATCGTGTATTACATGTGATGTAGATGTAATTACATTGGAAGACACGTGAGCTTTAACCAATGAAGAAAAAGTACAATCAGAGAAACTTTGGGAAATAAGAGGTGCACTGGAATAGCAATATTCTGTACAAATACAGTAAAAATATTAGCTGTAACTTTAGTGAAAATGGGAAGATTAACCATTACAGGTTTAAAATGGAAAGACCAAGTACATAACATTCTAACATTATATACTTATACTGAATGTAAAGAAAGGGAAAGCTTATTTCATCAGATTTTACACTATGTAGTGATAAATATGAATATTATAATAACAGGAGACTAACTGTGATTTAAGAGGCAAGCATGAAAAAAGAAAGGATATTAGAAAAATGTTAGTAAGAAGTTATAAGATGTGGTAAATTACAATTATGGGACAAAAATTCATGGCTTACAAAAGGGGTATGTATAGAAATGAATAGATTATTTTATAGTACCAGAAGGTTTAGTTGTAGGAGAAGGGGGCAGTTGAAACATGATTTTCTAATCATCTTGCAGTATGACTAGAGATAAAGGAAAAAGAAATATATATGAAAATAGGCAAAGGAATACAAACGATAAATGAGAAAGCATGAAATGAAGAGGAAAAGAGATTAGTAATACAGTTATGGGAAGATAACATTACTATGAGAACACTTTATAAAATTGGTCTGAATGGTGGATGACATTTAAGGAAAAACATAAAATACGTTTTTACAGTGGCAATATGACATGAGAAAAGTAGAGAAAGCAAAATATAAAATAACATAATGATGCATTGGAAGATTTTGAACATAATGACAAAGTACTTTGACAAAGAAAAATAATTTATGACAAAAATCAAGAAAAAAATGCAATAATTGTTACATAAGCAAAGATATCTTTTAAAGGGAAAAAAGAGAAGTATCAAGTTACTTAAGAACACTGGTAAAGGAAGATGGCAGTGTAATGAGAAAAAATGCAAAAGAAGAAATATAAAGAACTCAGAAAAAAAGATTATGAATAGTGTAGTACATTATGTACAATAAATGTTCAAAGAAAAAAGAAGGTAGTGAAAAAACATGGAAATAAAGTTAACAGAAAAAAAGAATAAGGAGTTGGAAAAGGAGATTTCTTTATATGAGCTAGATAAAGTAACAGGACAAGTACGAACGACTTGGCTGTCAGATCAGATGGAATAGGGCATGAAATATATAAACATTTAAGGCATTAGCAAAAATATATTTTAAAGCTTTTGAATGGTTAAATAAGGTTTTATATATAACGAATTATGTAGTGGAATACATAAATTCATATGGAAGAAGGAAGACAGAAGACAATTAAAAAACTAGAGACTACTATTATTGAATAATGATTATAAGATCTTTAAGAAAATAATACAAACATATTTGAAACTAAAATGAAAAATATTATGGAAGATGGTATATACAGTATAAAGGGGATGGGCTGTCAAGAATTATTAATGACAGAGAAATTGTGGGATTATGAAAAGAATCATGACAGGAGACCTTAATAAGACATTTGAAACAATTGGACATGAAATCTTATGGGGAATAATGAAAGAATGCAATGTAAGTGAGTAAGCCAGTAAATTATGTATAGCAGCGTAGAGCGACAATAAAGTAAAAATAGTTGTAAATGGCTGGTTAAACAGAGAGGTGCATATGAAGAATAGACAGGAAAATAACTGGATCATTAGACTCGGAGGATTATTTCCCCCGGGACTTAATGACCACCTTTAATTAATTATTTAATTAGTTATAAGAGGAATGGGTGGGACATGTTATTATGTACATATACACTGTAGTTTTTCACACTGAGTACACTATGAAAGCCACTGTGCTGAAACCAGTTTGTGATTATTATCATTTTTGCTTGATTATTGCACTGATTTGGTGCTTATTTGGGCTGCTGTAACTGCTACTTAATAAAACTGCAGTTATCCTACTCTGGAGTGTTCGCCGACTTTGTCTGTAAGACAAGGATGCCCAATGAGTTGTATACTCTTTGCATTGGTTATGAATTTGACAGTATATGAAATAAATTACAAAATGAAGGAGGTGAGGTATATAACACCTGAAAGGTTAAGAATTCCAGTTCTGTTAACATATGCAGATGACATAATAATTGCAATAAAGTAAATTTTGGAAGAAATAAGTAATAATTTGCACAAATGAGTGTCTAGAGGTGAAAGGGATAGCTTTAAATAAAGGGAAAAGTACAGGTTTAGGTGGTGTAGCAAAGATACAGTATATATATTCTATAATGAACGCAATTTCTGTGTTAGGTATAAAATTAGAGAATAAAGATTTAAGACCAGATCGGAGACCAGTTGGCATAATGGTTAAGGTCTTTGCCTCCCATGCACCAGGTACAAAGTTCGATCCTCACCAATGACCTATGCCTGTTTGGTGTTTGCATGTTCGCATTGTGTCTCTGTCGGGTTCCTTTACCTCCGAAAAACATGCTAAGTTTTGCCATCTCAAAACTCACCAATGAATGGAGCTGTGGGCAACAACATAGGCTCTACACGGTGCGTTATAGGGAGAAGAGTTGTACAGACCAACCACTTTGGGAATCTACTGTGGTGACAGGAGAACATGGATCACAGACTGTGTGCCATGGCAGGGCTAGCCACTTGGTGTAAAATATGGCTTTAGGTGATTCAGTCATGTTGACTGATGTCACCAAAATGGGCATGATTAATTATTGGTGATAAGTGGGTTGAAGACCTGGCTTACTCCAATGTACGCCAGGGACCCATGTTAACAGTGGGAGGGGTGTATGTGCCCACCATAAAGCTCAGCAGCCCTGGGTCAATAATCTACTCGCAGGCTGATGGCTAGCTGCCCAGCCTGGGTCACCTGGGATAGTTCTGTTGAGTGAAAGCTGGATATAAAACCAATCAACATGCCATACACAAACTGAGAACTGCTACACTTAGTAGGTTCACTGACAGGATGCAGCTTGGAAGTGGATAACATGATGATACAGAGGAGGCTGGACATTCTATGTAACCAAGAGACAAGATGAAAGGTTAGTGCAGCAAAGCCATTGGGCTTAGGATACAGAGTCTACTACTCAGAAGGTGGACAAGCTGGAAATGGTGTGGGAATTGTGGTGAGAGAGAGGCTTCAGAAGGCAGTGAGGGATATCATCAGAATTAATGACAGACTCATGGCAGTCAGATTCCAGTGTAATTATAGGGTAATATTCATAATCTCAGCTAATGCCCCACAGCACGGTTGTGACAGTGAGGAAAACAGTACTTTCAGACACCAGTTGCAGGACCTACTAGATAAAGCAGGACAGCACAAATTGGTATTGATAATGGGTGACTTGAATGCACATATTGGGAGAGACAGAACAGGATATGAGGACTGCCTGTGCCCACATGGGTTGGGCAACAGGCATAAAGGAGGAGAAGACATTCTAGACTTCTGTCTGGCAAATGACTTGATAGTAGCCAACACACAGTTTAGAAAGAGAAAGTGAGTCACAAGATCACATACAAGAGTAGCCGACATGCAAATTAGGTAGACTTCTTCCTGGTAAGGAAAAGGCACTGGGGTACATTTCTTGATTGCAAAGTCATCCAAAGTGAAACAGTCAGCCCACAGCATAAACCACTGGTTGCCACAATCAGCTGCAAGTAGTGATCAGAAAAGTCTCTAAGTTCAACAGAGACCAGGCTGAAGACCAAGTAGTTGACTGGAGAGAAAGTACAACAGTTCAAGAAATTACTCAAGGTTCTAGCACGCCAAGAGGAGGAGGAAGTAGGTGGAGTTGCATAAGAATGGCAGTGCCTCAAAACAGCATGTGTTAGGACTACAGAACAGATATGTGGCCGAGCCAGGTATGAAAATAATGTACATAAGGAAAGCTGGTGGTGGAATGCAGAAGTTCGGGAAGTGATCAAAAGAAAGAAGGAGTGTAGGAAACAATGGGAGATAGAAACGATCGATCAGGCTAGGAAGGAATACTGGTTGGCTAACAAAGAAGCTAAGAAATGAGTTGCAACAGCAAGGAATAGGGCATCAGAGACACTCTACCAACTTCTGGAAAGTGACTCAGTAGGTGGTACAAAGAAACTATATCAGGTTGCAAGGCAAAGACAGAAAGATAAAGAAGATAGTCAGACACTCTTTCATAAGAGATAACAGCAACAACCTGCTCACCAGTCCACAGGACGTCAAAGGCAGATGGAAGGAATATTTCCAGCAGCTTCTGAATGAAAAAAAAACAGAGAAGTTGTACAATAGTCTACAATGACAGAAGAAGAGGAACCCACCCTAGAAGAAGTAAGAAGGGTACTAAGAAAAATGAAGTCAGGGAAAGCAGCAGGCTCAGATGAGGTCACAGCAGATATGATAAAGATGTTGGATGAGATTGGGGAGAAATTACTTCTGAGGGTACTCATAGCGGTGTGGAGAGAAAGGCATACCCCAGATGACTAGAGAATAAGCATATTTGTGCCAGTGTACAAGAACAAAGGGGAACGTCCACAACTGTGGGCAGTACAGAGGTATCATGCCCTATCACACTGCATGAAAGTTCTGGAGAGGGTGATGGATAAACAGATACTTAGAGGAGTAGAATGTAAGATGGGAGATGAGCAGTTCAGATTCAGATCAGGATGCAGCACAACTGACCCAATGTTTGCAGTGAGACAGATAGTTGAGAAGACAAAAAGAGTCCAACTGGGCATTCCTAGACTTGGAGAAAGCATATGACAAGGTCCCAAGAAAGCTGATAAGGGCAGTACTCCTGTAGTCTGAAGTCCCAGAAACATTGGTAGAATTAGTGCAGGCTCTGTACAAGGACCCAATGACTCAAATACGAACACTGTCCAGCCTCACATACAGGTTCTCGGTGGGAGTGGGGGTACACCAGGGTTCAGCTCTAAGCCTACTGCTGTTCATACTGGTGATGGACTACATTAGCAAACAGACACAATTGAACTATTGCAACCTTTCCAACTTGCTTAAAAAAGTACAGACACCACATCTAGCACTTTCATTCACTTTATTATCTATGAACTTCCTCAGAAACAGTTTGAATTCCACCCTTAAGCACTTTTTATAGTAAAATTTGATCACATGATGACAATTTCATGTAAGCAATTAATTCATATCAAAACAATGGTTTATAATATAAAAACTATTTTAAGCACAATTTACTTAAAATATTCATTGTTTCATTTGTAAAAAAACATTTTATATTAATGGTTTCATTTAAACCAAGGGCATAGTCTGCTCCCAAATGTAACTGCCAAATAGATTCCTTGCATTCCAAAATGACCTTTTTATCACCCATAAATACATTTTGACTAACACTATCTAGTACGGAAAATGTAAACTTCTTAAAGTCTTTGCAGACAGGAGAATGTCTTCCCAATGCATTTGTTTGGTCTTTTTTCTTAACTGCCAAAAGATGTTCACTAATTCTTTTCTTTAAACATCTTGTGGTCATGCCTATATAATAACTAGGGCAGGAAAGACATTGGGCCACATACACCACCATTTCACTGTTACATGTATAGTAATTTTTACACCAAAAAGTTTTTCTAATATGTGTAAAATAAACAGACGAGGAATTACTTATAGGTTCATAGGTTCATAGATTAGTACTAAGCTAACTGCCCTTGCGAGCCATTTTAAGCCTAGCCAATTATCCCTTGTGAGATTCAAACCCTGCACCTTGTGTTTGTAAGGCAAACACCTTAACCATTAGGCCACCCTCCTGCATTCCACGTTCTAATAAACTTTTAATATTGTTTAGCTTCTTGAATGTGAAATGTGGTTGTTCACCTATAACTTTTATAAGATCCTGATTACCTATCAATACTTTCCAATTATCTACGATAATGTTCTTAATGCACCACATTTCACTGGTAATAGATAATACAAACGCACATGAAAACTTAAAAATTCAATTCCCATCTCATGATCAATACACGTGTAAAGTGAAATGACATCCAATGATGCAAAACAAAAAATTTACACTTGCCACATTTATATCTCTTAAATGTTCCAACAAATGACAGAAATCTTTCAAATAAAAATTTGAAGCTTGCATAATAGGATTAAGAAAAAAAATCTAGCCAAGTAGACAGTTTCAGTCTTAGATCTAGCAGCCGATATAATAGGTCTAAAAGGAGGCTTTAAGTTATTTATCTGTATATTGGGAATGCCGAAAAGAACAGCCATTTTGGGATGTTCAACTTTTAAATATGTGTAACGTTGGTAATCCATTTCACCTTGACAAAACATGTCAAATAGACAAATGTTTAAATGTAAAATACTTATGTTAATAAAATTAATATCCACCTTTTTATAAGTGTTCTCATCTTTCAAAATGTCTTCTATAGAACTATTGTAATCAATCTTATCCATAACAATTTTTCCACCTTTATCTGCCTTCATTACTCTTAGTTGGCTATTAATAGTCACAGAGTTTTCAATGCCTTAAGTTCTAAGTTAAGGTATGGTACTTTCTTAAGCAAGTTGGAAAGGTTGCAATAGTTCAATTGTATATGTTAACAGTCTTTTGTGGAAGAATCTTCGTGTTTGGTTACTTAGTTTTTGTGTTACATTAGCAAACAGGTTGGAGGGGACAGATCAACATAGTTCTTATATGCAGACAATGTGGCATTACAGGCAGACTCTGAGCAAGAACTTCAGCAAATGATAGGGAAATGGAATGCAAAACTGAAGGTACATGGGATGAAACTAGGCATAGATAAGACAGCGGTAATGGCAGCAAATTGGGGAAATCAGAAGAAGCTGAGAATTGAGATAGAAGAGAGGATAGTGGAACAGGTAAATAGCTTCAAGTATCTGGGAGGGGTGGTTGAGGAGAAGGGAAGTCTGAATGAAGAGGTCAAAGCTAAAATCAGAGGGGCTGCAGCCAACTGGCATAGAGTCTCAGGTATAGTCTATGACAGAAGAATACCAAAGAAGCTGAAAAGCAAGGTGCAGAAGACAGTGGTGCAACCAGTACTACCGTATGGCACAGAAACCTGGGCAGTAAAGATGGAGCAGATGAAGAAGCTAGAGGTGATGGAAATGAAGTGCCTGAGAAGGGTGGTAGGATGCAGATGTTGGGACAGACAAAGAAATGAGGACATAAGAGGAGAAACCAAAATAGTTCCAATTGCAGAAAAGATAAAAGAGAACAGATTATGGTGGTTCAGACACATGTGCAAGAAAGCAGATGACAATCTGGTGAAGAAGATTTGGGACAGACAGGAAGAAGGTAAGAAGAAATGAGTATGTCCAGCAAAGAGGTGAATGGATTGTGTGAAAGAAGATCTGCAACAGTCAGGCATGAGTGTTGAAGAAGGAAGGAGTGTGGCATTGAATTGAGAGAGATAGTAACAGTTAACATGATACCCCGGCCCATGTAGAAAATGGGAAAAAAGGGGACTGATGACGATAATGATGAAAGATTTAAGTAGAATTCAATAGGAAAAGAACAATGGAAGAAATAAAACAAACCTGTCTTTTCTGGAGAAGATATAAATTATCATTCAGAAAAAAGGCTTATTTGATAAATTCAGTAGTGATGGGAAAACAACAAACTTAGCAAGTCTATTTATGTTGCCAACCATATCTAGGATCATAGGAGGTTACTAGGTTATCGACCCAAACATCATTTCAAGCCTAACCAATGCATCCCAATGTAATACCAGAGATACACTAGTCAGCACCAGGATTGTATTTAGTAATGGCTGCCCATGTCCAGGAGGGTGGTAGGTGCTATCCCTGATAAGAATTTATGGTGTCCCATCCACTCGTTTAGGTTCCTTTTGATCAGTGTTATACAGCTGCTCTGCTTCACATGAATTGGCAGCCTATTCCAAATATTTGGCAGTCGCTGGGAGATGAATCTGTCCCTCAAGCATGTTCTATTCATGTCACAAGCCATATTTAGGTCCCTGGAATGGGCAGATCTAGTCACGTTCGACTTACAGATGTGCAGCAAATTCATTAGGTTTACTGCAGATAACTGATCTGATTGCTGTCAATTTTCACTTTGGCATCAGTGATAGGTTCAGATCCAATCCCTTGGATCCGACTCGGCAGCTATACAAGCTAGTGGCAATCTTGAAGTCTTGAGCTTCACCCTTACCCAGAATGCACCAGCCCTCATTACAGCAGATCTTGTTTATTGCTTCCAGTGGTAAGACATGGTTGTCTGATCTCTTGAGCGACTGGTAGATAAGTAGTCAAATTATTTACACTAATTTTCTGGATTATTTTTATCACTGAAATTTAACCCTCTTTCCCCTTTTTTCACTTTTACCACTCTCTGGTTTTCTATATTGCTAATCATTAGTAATTCCTATACATCTATGTTACTCGTAGCCTCAAATACCATTGTTGGTATTTCCCTCCCTGCTTCTATTTCTTTCTTTCTAAAAAAAAAAAAAAAAGGATTTCAAGATTTCTTCCAAGAAATAACTTTGTATTTTATATATATATATATATATATATATATATATATATATGTATGGGTCTACTTCAAAACACTGAAATTTCATAACATTGAACTTCAAAACACAGAGACCATAGCATGAAAAACTCAAAACAACGAAAACTCAGAACACTGAAAGTGTGTATCATGACAAAGAAAACTACAAAGCACATGTAAACAACATCCCCTCCAACTATAACAACATCAAAGTAAGAAACACACTTTTTAGTATGTTTCTGCAGTGGGGCAAGCCCCCCTGTACCCCCCCATGTGGGGGGCTCTACCCTCCACCCCCCCCCCGAAAATTACATATACCAACTACTAGATCGCATTATAGTGGGAAAAAGTTAATTTCCTAACCCCACTGTAACATGATCACCATACAGAATGTTAACATATGAATGTGTTGCTTTCATGGAAGTTAAGTTAGTACTGAAACTATGGCTGACATAGGAAAAAGCCCTGCAGGGTTTAAAAAGTCTCAAATATGTTGACAGAAGATTCCTCTTTTGGGCACTTACACTTTGTGTGACTAGTGCCTAGGTCCTCATCACCTGCAAGAGAGCTGTGTGATCTGCCATGCTTTAAACCCAACAGCGGTGTCAGATCGCCAGAATAAACTAATACTAAAAGGACATTCTGATGATGCGATATCTGGACCAGCCACAGAAAAAGAGAGAAAAAGACAAAAAGGCAGCTCTTACATCTCCCAGCTCTTCTACTTCACTGAAATTAAAAAAATTAGGAAAAAGATCATCCTCAGATTTCTTACGGAGTCTGGTAATAGATAAATTACCAGTAAAAGGAAATATGCCATAAATAACGGAAAGGGATAGAATATGTTTACATATTCAAGAAGAAGAAACTACTGAACATTTGTTTTTGAAATGTGAAAGAATAAAACAATTTAGAAGGAAAACTACGTAAAGAAGTTTTTTGAAGATATAAAAGAAGTGGATAAAATAAACATGGATATGATTGAATATGGATATTATAAGAATATAAAAAAAGAATATGTTAAAAGAATACAGAAAAATATTTTAAGCCATACAGATTATATGAATGAAAAAATAAATTAATTTACGTTTAATGGTAAATGATTTTTGGTAACAGTACAAGAAAAATCAGATGGTGGATATGGAAAAGGGAATGGGCGCTAATAGTGATACAAATTTTGTAAGATTGTAAGGAAAATTGAATGTGTCAATATATTTGCATATCTACATATTTGCACATTTGTAAATATGTGTAAATAAGAGTTTTTTGTATATAAACGACCCCTAGTCTTTTCAATAGGTGCCATGGTAACTTTTACATCCACCTGAGTTACCACCAACTCAGCCAGATGGCACCTCAGTTTAACATCTCATCTGAAGGACACAAACTCAGGAGTGCAGCATCCCCTTATGCTGCACTGCAGTATCTGTACTCCATCTACCTGGTGCAGGAAGAGAACCACCCGTCTTATGTACCAAATACGTGTGCGCTACCTGTTGTGCCAAAGGTTTGATTTACATGCTTCCAAGATAGCTGCTCACTAATCAAGAATTTTATTTCAGCTTTCCTAGTGTGAAAACAGAAACTGAGAAGTAAGGGCCAGTGACAGAGTTAACCTAAATAAAATTTATTCAATGGCTAGTAAGTATATTGCCTGGATGCCACCAAAGAAGAAATATGTGAAACCAGAAAAGGTGATGAGAAAATAACAGTTGGGAATATCCCTGCAGCTATTCAGCAAAAAGCAGTTCAAGCTTCAGCTTTGGTACAAGAGATGGCTTCCAGTAATTTAAAGGAAAAAAATAAATCAATGTATTCAGAGGAAAAAAATATCAACTCGCAGAACAAAAGGCTGGAAAAAATAGAAGAAGCTTTAAGTAGTGATTCAGAAGAACTGATAAAACTACACAAATCAGAGGATGAAATGAAGAAAAGGCTGAATGAGTATGAGGCTTCTCAAGAAAAGCTGTTTCAAAACAATCTGGATTTGCCTCATTTACAACATTTTTGTACATTTTATATGGGAACTTAAACTTGCTGATTCACAACAGTCCTTGCTGCAGTTTGCTGTTTTTGTTTTTTTCTGTTGCCTTTTGATTTTGTCTTGTTTCAAAAAATGGTAGCGTTTCAAGACAAAGCACCCATGCAAAGCTAGACTGTATCACTTTTATGAAAACACAAATAAACAACCAGACTGGTGATCTACAGCAGGATTTCATAAAAAATCGCACATTTAGTATGTGCTCCAAACCTGGCCATGAGAAAACAGCCAAGACCTATATGAGTAAAGATGCAGTCATACCAGTGTTGATTCTGACAAAATTATGGCACAAGGGAAACATTAAAAAACTGGATAGAGCATAATGTTTGTGGAAAATTATTATTTCCTATACACCAGAAAGAAGAGAAGCAAATTTATCCCTTCAATGAGGGAATGTTGCAAAGCAAAGTGAGACTTACGTTTCTTTATCCATCTATCTTCAGAATATTTTACCTGGAGGATCAATGGCATTTTGTGATGCAGAACAAGCTAAGGAGGAAGCCAAAATGTTTATCAAACAAAACGTGAGTTGGCAAACAGAAGGGGGATTCAGCTTCTCATTTTTCTGTCAATAAAACTCATGGAGAGACTTTTCTAGTGAAACCTTTTCTAATGTTTCAAAGAAAAATGATTGAGAGACATAAAAAGCTCATAAGTTGACTAGAACAATCAGGAATACCTTGGACCCACACCAGAGTCTAGTGTTAGAGATTGCGATGATCAGGAAGATCACGAGCAACTCTAAAAATAATGTATAATCAGGAGATTATAAAGCTAAAATCTGTTTTGTGAAATATGGCTTTGCAAAAAAAAATTTTTCTGAGAAAGCCTGGACATTTGTTGATTTTGTTAAACTTGTGGGTGGACTGTAAAGAATATACCTCACTTCATGTCATTAATGTTTAGGAGGATGTTAAAAGAAGAAAAAAGTAACTAAGTAAAATTATACCGTTCTTATTACCATTTGTATAAAACATTCCACATTATAAACTATATGTTACAAATTAAAGCAGCTTTTATTAGTGTACAGTCAGTGGCACTTTAAATGTTGGGGGGACTCTTTCAGTACCTGTTGTATGTGTTAAAGATATTAAAGTAAACAAGTACTTGTTTAATTGTAAGAAATAACGTTTTTTCAGTATAACAAGAAAGGAAAGGCTGGACAGAAGCAAGTTTAAGTTAATATGCTGTGATATCAGGTTGCTGTGGTAGGGAAAGGGTGTTAAAGTACACTGATTATATTATATGTAGAATTAAGAAAAAAATTATTGTTTTCACAAATCTATATGCCTAGATTAATGTCCTTGATTGTAAGCTATAAACAAGTTGCTTTGTTTATAAGCAAACCAGCTAAAAAAGACTAATTTTTGTGCATCTGCATTTTAATAATATTAGCTTTGTTTTCATTAACAAATCTTCTCAGTGTGAGACATGAAGCTTACAGTAGTTAGCCAAGGAAATTCTGAGTTAAATTTACAAAGATTCCTTCATGCATCTGCAAAGCTGTTATCAGTTTATTCTCAAAAGCACACAATTGAGTTTTATTTACAGATAGCCAGTGCACTTTTTCTTATGGCTAAAGTTACTGTTTTCTGAAAGTATACAAGCCATTTTTCACATATGGGAGGGAAATAGAGATAAAAAAACAACAAGATATCAGTGAGTGCGGGTGGGAATATATGACGTAACATGCACTTTAGTATGGGAAACCTTAATTTTAGATTAGGTAACGCATGTGGGTACAACTACTGATTTGGGACAATTGTTCCCATCTGGAGAGTTAAACTTCATTTGTTAAAAATGTGCACAGTCCTGTGTGCTTGTTCTATGTTCACAGTAGATAGGTATGTTTTGAAAATGTATTTAGTTTTTTGTTTGTTTTCAATAAAGCAAAAAAAAAATCTTGAAAATGTGACAGATGTTCAAATGGAGAAACAACTGTATAAATGATCAGTCTTCCAAACACTAGTGTGTGCACGTAAGACAAAAGTTGGAAATACACATTCAAAAAACTATTGTGTACATGTGGGAACAATAGGTTTTATTATAATGGCTACACCCATCCATATTATCTTGTAATAGAAATGGCCTTACAGGTATAGACCAAATGAAAAATTACTGAATTATATTAAGAGATGCAGAGTTCAAATAGCTTTACTGCAGAAAACACAACTAGAACAATAAGCATGTGAATTTGAGTAAAAGAATGATTTCAGGATGGATATTTACAAGAATATCAGGGACAAAGGAAGAGGGTATTCATTTTGATTACTAGAGGGGCTCCAATACTGGTACAAGAGGGAAAAAAGACAATAATGGTAGATTTGTAGTAGTAAATTGCTATTGGCAAGGGAGGAGGATCATGCTGGCATGCATTTATATTCCAACAAAAACTGCTATTATGCGGCTTAAGAAACTTCTGGAAACATTATCAGTTTTCAGCAAAAATATTACTTATAGGTAAGGACTGGTATTTTATTTTCAATACTGAGAATCTATCTGTGGGGCCTAGTAGGGAAAATATAACAAAACAGTGTAGATTTATGAAGAACTTTATAAAAATATTTGGTTAGAATACTTTAATTCAGTGGTTATTTACTGGTCAGGACTAGAACCTGATTTCCAGTAGTGAATATGTACTTGGGGGGCCTAAAAGGGAAAGTACAACAAAAGAGGATAGATTTCTGAAGATATTTAGGAAAATATTTGGTATGAAAAACTTGAATTCAGTACTAGGACTCTGACAGTATTTGCATATTATTCCTCAAGGTACACTAAATTGGCTAGACTGGATATAAATATTTTGTAGGAACAGGTGCATTTAATTGAAAGCTACAACTGATATCCAATAACTATTTCAGATCATGCACCAATAAAAATACAAGGTAAAGAAGTAAAAATGAGACATTGGCACTTTCTGTCAAACCTGTTATAAAAAGGGGAAATATAAGGAATGGGTAGTGGAAATTATTCAAGAGTTATTAGGGAAGGGTTTGCTATTAAGTGGGATAAAATGAAAATGGGTTTTAAAAATAGTGTAAAAACAAGAGAGAAAGAGATGTGGTTAGGAAGTAATAGAAATTAATTAGAGAGGACGACCATGGTTGAATTACTACAAAATAAAGGGTATCTCAAAGAAGAAAAGGAGGACCAGTTGCATAGTATTAAAAAGAAAATATGGAAGTTTTTGGATAATATGCACATGCTTAGAAAGACTGCTGTTAAGCAACTATTTTTATAACAACTCCAGATAGGAAAAAGGTTAAGCACTATGACAATGACTTAGGCAAAATCTCAATTAGCCAGTCTTTTCTTTATTTCAACCTCTGATTTTTGCAGTGTCATCAGTTCATTTGAACAGCTAAAAATGTTTCTATTTTGTCCAGCCTTTTGTTATGAGTTGATATACTCCTTCAATGTTTCATTTATTTAATCAGCTTTGAGTACATTTGATTTATTTTTTCCTCTAAATTACTGGAAGCCATTTCTTGTACCAAACTGGAGCTTGAACTGTTTTTTGCCGAACAGTTTTTGTAACTGATTTTCTTGAAGGTTCTCTAAATTTCTTCTTTGTTGGCATCCAGGCATGGTACGTACTAGTTAGTAACTGAATTTTACTCACACTGGCAGAATTGTTACCTGTTATTTATCATTTCTTTTTTCACACTGGGGGAGCTAAAATTAAGTTGTTAATCAGTGTGCAGCCATCTTGGAAATCCCCAGCCTTGTAGGTGTTTTATCTAACTGTGCCAAATCGTGTAGAAATATTTTGCTTAGCTGAATGAAATTAGACCCTAAAACATTAACACTGAAATCAATGCGTTAAGGGGTTTTAGCATCCCCTTTAGGGAATGTACTTTGTAGACGGTTATGAACAGTAGTCTCTGAAGGAGGGGTATACTGAAATTATACAACAGTAACATATATGACCCAGTTTGGGCTTTTCTCATACACAGTGGCTGATTTACTGGAAGCAAGTACAGTAATAGTATCGTTTACCGCAAGTAATATCAAGGTTCTGTCTCATATCCTAGGACCTGCATTGGAATCGCTGATAAGAATGTAGTTATGCCAAATATACTGGAAGGGACAGAACTAATTTTATATCCGGGATTCTCTAAGGGCTACTATACGAGGTTGCTGCATCATTAGTCAAGCCTCATGTGATGCTCTTTTATTATTTACACTACATTTCTGGAAGCTAGGGGTTTGTGGAGGCATGGCACTAAATTAAATTTTCACAAGACCCTGGGTTTAAATGGACATCTCCTGGCAAGTTAAGGTTGGGCAGGGTATAGCATAATTCAGAAAAGTGTTTGTTTGCGGCTAAAGGGTTTCTTGTACTGTACAACTCAATGATCTGAAGACAAACTGTTCTCTTGATACAGAAGTGAGAAAAGAGATGAAATTGTTATACACTGCAGGTATAATTTACTAACATGATGATTCACAGTACTAGGCTGAATAACAGATTATGAAGAATAAAAACATTTAGTATTGCTACTGTGAAGGATAGTGACAGGACAGAGATGGCGCCTATCAAACATAAGGAAGGTGAACAACCTGTCACTTAAGTTGTTTCTACAGTAAGTGGTGAAAAAGAATATAGCAAAGGGAATGAAAGGTAAAATAGCATTTTGCCTTCATTCTACCTAGGATGAAAAAGATAATAGGTGAGGAAGAATAAGGAGGAAAAATAAGTGCATCAGCCTAGCTGCCACCTGGGAGGTATAGAGTGGAGGCAGGGAAGAAGACAGAGAAAAGAAAAACAAATAAGTTAAAGGGTAGTCTACCTGTCAACTAGGCTAACCAGGAAAAGAAAAGGGAAAAATATTTGGAGTCAAGGAAGTAAAAGATGAAAAGAGTTAGGAAGACATGAAACAGTGATAAGAGCAATAAGGAAGATAAGTGATAATAGTAGTTGAGATAAGCGAAGAAACAGAAGAGATGTGTTAGATGAAGTCCAGATATACTTTAAGGAAGAAATGAGCACTGCTTCACACTGATAATGTGAAATGGATGAATATGCCAGTGGTTTAGCTGAAGTAGCCGAGAATGAGGTAATACAAGGAAATTGTCAAAGGTAAAGGACTGCTGAGTGTGAAGTTTTACAGATGATAAAAGAACAGCTACATAAAAGAGTTGAGATAAGAAAGGGTATGTCTTAAGAATGAAGAAAAGAGCGGTGTGGTTTGTTCTTAAAGGTACATATAAAGCAGTGTGTGTTTGCATAACTGACTAACCTGTGACAGGAGAGAGAGCAGAGGGAGTGGCTACTGTACTGCAGTGTAGTGGGCCTAAAGGATTGGGAGAAAATATTGAAATTGTATAGGTGTACCAGTAGTTCTGATAGGTTGCTGGGAAACATAAATTAAAATATATGGAGGAAGTGGGAGGGAATAAGATGGGAGCAAAGCAAAGCTACAGAGGGTGGAACTACCCCCTTATCTAGCAGGTCTAGATAACGTGCGAGGGGAAAAGAAAAACAATTTTGGAGTAGGAGCACTCCAAAAAATAAGGAGTCAAGCTCAATTGGGGATACATGTATGTCTCCTAAACATACCTACTGTCCAGATTTTTGGCTCATATTTTTGGCCTGTTCCCCATAAAATTTGTGATTTTCTGACAAATCATGGGATGATCTGAGGACTGAACTCACTAAATAATGATATACATTTGCATTTCCAACTTTAAATCCTTCCGAAAATGTAAGTTAAAACAAATCCTGTTACACCAGCAACTTTCTAAGTCTATAAGAGCGATATTTAAAATGTGTCGCGCGGTATGCTCCTAAATATGCAACAAAGTCTAGAAGATGTGGGATCTTTGCTTGGAAGTGTTTACATAGGTATTTTTATAACCCTAGTAGACGTAAAATAATTTTTTTCCCTCAGGTAGACAGAAAATGTTGGAGGTGTGACGCAGATAATGAAAGAGGTAATTGGGAACACATTTTCTGGGAGTGTAATGAGTTGGCAGACTTTAAAGATTACCTGCAGAATGCTCTGTCAGAGATACTGGGTGAGCAAACTGATATAACCAAGGAAATTATTTTTTAGCTGTGATACAGAATCGGAATTGCCTAGACATAGTAAGGCTTTGCTGAGTCTAATTATGTTAGCTGCCAAAAAAGCAATTACGAGAAAATGGAAATCAAAGTCTAAACCAACTTTAATAGAAGTAGTGAATAGTAAAAGATAAAATAACTGGAATTGGGATGATTAGAAAAGGGTAGGAGCAAATTACATAGAAAAAATAGGAATTGTGGGAACATTACACACACAGGAGGAAAGACTTAGAAAAATGCAGGATATGAATGAGTTATGTAATTCCTGACTTAAATTTACTGACTAGATTATAAGTGATGTATAATGCTTGCAACGAAAAATTAAGTCAACATGGTTTGTGATGTATATTCTTTGCAACTAAAATTATGTCAGTATGGTTTGTTTTCATTTATATGCATGATTGACTATGTAATACGTGATAATTTAATAAAGAAGTTTCTTATTATAAAAAAGCAGTCAAGCTCAGTGTCTGTTAGGGAGCAGAGAACAAAAGCTTTCCAGCAGGACGTCTGTGTACAGACTGCAGAACTAACACTTACAAACTAGGGCAATGAATTGTTTGTAACCAGACTATTTACTGTGCAGGGTATAATAGTTGCAGAAGCACCCACTGCCTAGCACTTACTTAAAGCACAAGAAGGGCAGATGTGGTGCACCAAAATAAAAGGTGAGGTGGGTGGATGGAATACACACAGACCACCTTTTAAATGAGCCTGCTGATCTGTGCGTTTTAGGGACATTTCCATTCACCTCATTCCTCCTTTGCACCCTGCTAAAAAGAGCTAGGGAAGAAAGGAAGGAATGTTATTGGCAAAAATAGAATACCTACTAACTAAGCAGATCAAGCCAGGACAGCAAGCACCATGAATAGACACATAAGTACAGCTATAAAAACATCCAGGGAATGAGGTGGAAAATATGGATACAGGACTGTCAGTTTCATGACTGCAAGGTAAAAAGTCTTGACTGTGGCCCATATAAAGTGATACTGACTAGCCACTCATTTGTTGAAGGGGCCAACAAGGAGACTGGGAGCAAGAGGGTGATGCTAAATTACCCATCCCTGATGGAGACCTTAGGTCCAGCCCACTTCAGGGTATCACTTTCTGGAGAAATAGGTGCAAAGCATACAGCATAAGGGGTGGGAATGTGTGCTTGGCTCTGTTAAGCCATGTCCACGTGGTAGCTTTTACTGGGCATTTTTATTTATTTATGTATTTATTTATCATTTGTTGACTGGGAAAGTCCGACTAGGTTCCACAGAGCCTGCTTTCAGCGGAGGCCCGGGGAGAAATGCTCCAGATGCATGTCTTTGGAATTGCATGGCAGGAATGTGCACACTCAGAGAGGAAAGAACAGCAGGCAACTGTATCTATAAGCATGCATGTTAACTGCCAGGGTAAGAGTAAGTGTCAGTGGTAAATGGAAAACCCTGATGTTTGCCTGGAACATGACTTCCAGTGATCAGCTCTCACGCACTCAACAGACCAAATGGGTCACAGTATGCTTTATGCTTGATAGGCTAAAGGGAAAAAATGATGCAGAAAAAAATATGGGTAAAGGACTAGCACTGGGAGTAGTATTCAGTAACTATGAAGATAAAAGTTATGCCTGCATGATTACAAAGTGGTTCTGTGGCACATAATACCTAAATGGCAAAGTTGCTGTAGAGCTATCTATCTTACCAGCAGTTTCACATTGGGGACTTCTAAGATGGCTGCACATTTAGTAACAGCTTAACTCAAGCTCTCTCAGTGTGAAAACAGAAACTTAGTAGAGAAAGCCAGTGGATTTATAGTTTTGGGTAAATTTCAGGAACGGGTTAATAAGTGCACTTGGCTGGATGCCAGGAAAAAAAAGAAATGCATAGGACCTGAAGGAAAATCAGCAAGAAAAGGTAAGGAAAAATCACTGACTGGGAAAAGTACTGCAGCTGTTCGGCAAAAAGCAGTGCAAGTTCCAGACATGACTTTCAGTAACCCAGAGGAAAGTATAAGACAACTGCACACAGGCCTGATTAAAATAAATAAAACAATGATGGAGTACATTAACTCAAACAATGTCAGGATGGAAAAAAAATGGAAGAAGCATTAAACAGATATTAAAATGAGATAAAACTGCAAAAATCAGGGGTCGAAATGAAGAAAAGGATTTCTGAATATGAGACTGCTCAAGAACAGATGTTTCAAAATACAACATAATTAATTGACAGAGCACGTAGGGAGATTTTCTGCTACACCAGAGAAGCTGGAAGGAACAGATTATTAATTTTATTAAAGCACATATAAGCAACTGGACTGATATTCCACAGCAGGAGCTATTAAATGAAAGGACACATATATTCTCCAAACCTGGCTATGAGAAAGCAACCTAGACCTTTAATAGTAAAGATGCAATTCTACCAGCAGAAGGAGTTGATTCTGACAAAACTGTGGCAGAAGGACAAAATACTAAGAGTGGGAGACAGAAGAGTGTTTGTGAAGAATTATTTCTCATTGTACACCAGGCAAAAGAGGAGTAAATGTATTCCACTTTTCATGAATGTCAAGAAGCAGGCAAACTGCTGCACCAAGCCATTCTAAAAATATTCTTCCCTGGAGGGGGGTAAATCATTTTTTGATGAAGTACATGCTAAGGAGGAAATACAAAAGTCTGTCCAACAAAAAGTGAGCTGTGAAACAAAGATTCTGATTTTTATTCTCCTGGTAATGAAGACCACAGACTGTCAATGAAACCTTACCAATGTTCCAATGGAAAATGCTTGAGAGAAGGAAAAAGGCACAAGAGTCGACTAGAAGAAATCAAGATTACATTGGAAATGAAGCAAAATCAAGTTTTGGAGATGGAGGTGAACTGGAATAAAACTAGTAACTTGTAAATTGACAAATGTGGGATTACAAAGCTATAATTATATATTTGTGAAATCTGACAGAACAAGAAAATCTGTAAACATTGGACTTTTTTGTATCTTGTTAAACTTGTATGGGACTCTAAAGCATATGCCATACTTCATGCCATTAATGCTTGGAAATATTTAGGAAAGGGGAAGAGGGGCAGAAAGTTAACAGTTTTTTCTTAATGGTACTATTTTCATAGCCCATGATTTTCTTTGCATGCTCTAAAGTAAAGTGTTCCCAGTTATTTTTTACGTATAATGGGGATAGTAATGTAAACATGTGCTTCTGTTTTTTTCTTTTTCCCTTATATTCTATTTTTTCCTTTTCAGTTTAAAAAAATGTAGGCAGTGCAATGCAAAAACAAACAAACAAAAAGTCTGGTAAAGAAAATTTTGTGTGCTTTTTCTTATTCTTGCACAGGAAAATGACTGGATTAAGGCTCTTAGCTTGATCTAGTAACAAGTTTTAAGAGAAAGCAAGTAAATGAAAAAGAATATTGAATATTATAAGGCTTTTATTCTAGCAAATAAATGTATGCTTAGTAGCAGTTTTGTATCTGGTCCTTGTGTCTCCAGAAGACAATCTGATAAAGAGAAATGGCTATGAGATGATGATGTCTGAAAGCATTCAAGGGTATTCCCAGCTGAAAAAGATATAAAAGATGAGACAAAACCAGACAGCACTTAGCAGAAGCACAGGCTGCACCATGCGTCTTAGCAGGGATAACCTTTATTTTAAGTTAACTCAGGTCTGTAAATGTGGCTGTCAGTTGGGGCATTTGTTCCTATTAGGAGGGTAAAACTTCAAAATTTGAAGATGTACATAGGTTTGTGTGCTATTCCTAAGTTAAAAGGTTTTAGTGAGTATTGGGGTGTGTTTAATTTTTTTGTTTGAGGGCTTTCAATAAAACAAAAAGTTCTGTAAGATGTGACAAACTCAAATGAATATGACAAGAAAAAGAAGTTATGTACTTTCCATAGCATTCCATGTGAGTTGCTCATCTTGCCTTCATTCTTTACTGATGGGCTCGGAGCCGATCACTCGGCTCCGAGTCAGCCAACTGCAAAGCTCAAGGACTCCAAATAGCTCGTGGCCAAGTCCCTATTACATGATGCACCTAGAGTTACCTCAGATCTTGTTTGCTGCGTATAATAATACCATATGTCATTCTTTCACTCCCAAGAAAGGGTAGAGAAGGATTGAGCAACCAGGATGGATCCAGCATCTTGGTCATCCAACAGCCCAGGAGGGGGTTGGAGGGAAGGACGTAAAAATGAAGGTGAGATGAACAACTCACATGGAACGTTATGGTAAGTACATAACTTCTTTATGTGAAGTTGTTCTATCTCATCATTCATTCTTTACTGATGAGTAGCATCCCAAGCACCATCAATCTCGGGTGGCTCACGGAAGTATATTTCTCAGGACTGTGGATCCAAAGGAGGCCCTGTCCCTGGTGGCCTTGTCAACTTTGTAATGAGTGATAAAGGTATGAGGTTTTGACCAAATGGCTGATGCGCAAATGTTATCAATAGGAAGTCTGGCAGAAAAGGCAGATGATGTAGAAACTGCTCTGGTTGACTGAGCTTTAATTTTATGCTGCAAGGGCATATTGGCAGCTGAATAAGCAAAGGTGATACTATCAGATAAGCATTTAGACAGAGTTGTTTTAGCCACTGGTCTACCCATCCTGGAGTCTGAAAATGAAACAAAAAGCTGGTCTGATTTTCTGAAATCTTTTGTTCTATCCAAATAAAATCTCAGCTGTCTGTGAACATCACGTTTGTGCAGCATGTACTCTAAATTGTTTGAATGGTTGGGGAAGAAGACTGGCAAATCAATAATTTGGTTGAGATTAGTTTCTTTGCAAAATTTGGGCAAGAATGAGGGGTTTGTTCTAAATGAGACTCTGTTAGCATGGGATATAAAATAAGGAGGCTTGATGTATAAAGCCCTTCTGACACTCTCAGAACAGAAGTAATAGCTACTAAAAAGATGGTTTTCCATGACAAAAAAATGAGGTCACAAGAGGAAGCTGGTTCAAATGGCAGATGAATTATGCGGGGAAGCATAAAATTTAGATTCCATGGAGCATAGGGAGATTTCACAGGTGGTCTAATATGAAAGGTCCCTTTGAGAAAGGCTTTGGATAACTTGTGTGACATAATATTCAATCCTTCAAATCCAAGATGAAAATTAGAAATAACAGCCAGTTTAACATGAACTGTTGCTGCTGCAGCTCCTTTGTTAAAAATCATAGTCAAGAACTCTAAAATGGAGGCCACAGGGGCTTGGTAAAGTTCAATACTGTTTTTAGAGGCCCATACAGAAAATTGTTTCCATTTGCTAAGATATAGTTTCCTAGTAGAAGATTTATGAGAGGATAAGAGAATTTGTTTTGTCTCACTGGAAAGGTTATGGAACCTGGCTATGATGGGAAATGGAGCAGCCAAGCTGTCAGCTTCAGAGACTGCAGAGAGGGATGACGTTCCCCCGAGTGCATCAGAATATACGGAACTGGGTCCAGAATGCAAGGGTCCTCCAAAAGATGAAGATGAAGGCAAGGGAACAAAATCTGATGAGGCCAATGAGAGGCTATTAGAATGATGGTTCTTCCCAGGGTTTTTGCTTTCTGTAGAACCTTGGGTATCAAAGGGATTGGTAGAAATGCATACAGGAGACCCGGAGGTCAATCGTGTACGAGTGCACCCCTTGGGGCTTCTCACGGAAGGGGGAATCAGGGCAAAGAAGCTTCTGCATTTCGTGTTCATGTGACTGGCAAAAAGGTTGCAGCAAGGCTAGCCCCACCTGTGGAATATCCTGTCCGCTACTTCTTTCTTGAGAGACCACTCATGGGTCAACCAGATTGCTCTGTTCAGCTTGTCTGCTATCACATTGGATTTCCCCGGGATGTGCATTGCCAACAGAAAGCGCTGGGTGGAAACAATACTCTGAGAGCCTCATGACAAAGGGGGTAAGACCTGCTTCCTCCTTGTTTGTTCAAATACCAGACCACTGACATTTTGTCTATCTGAATCGCAATCGTACCCAGAGAAAGAGTCCTGAAAGTATTGCAAAGCCAAAATTACTGCTCTCATCTCTAGGACATTGATATACAGATGTGTCTCTTGATTGGTCCAAGTGCCTTGGGCTGTCTTTCCCTTAAAATGCGCCTCCGCCCCACCCTATCAGGGAAGCGTCCGTGGTCACTGTGGCCACTAGAGGGGGTAGCACAAATGGGCGTCCTATCATGACATGAAGTGAGGTCAACCACCACTGAACATCCTTTTTGCAGGAATTTGTGATCATTATCATGTGAGACATGGGAAGCTCTTGGTAAGACTATTGAGTGAACAACAACCATTGTAGTATCTGCATGTATATACGAGCTAGTGGTATGGCTAAAACTGCTGGTGCTCTGTCTTTGGATATCAGAATGCTGACATGCTGACGAAGGAGAAAGACTCTTTCTATGGAAGCCTTAGTGTGATGGTGGTATCCAGTTCTGCCCCGATAAAAATGATATGCTGCGATGGCAACAAGGCAGATTTTTCTGAGTTGATTGTAATGCCCAGTTGATTGTAGAGTGATAGAGTGGACACCTTGGCCTGAATGAGTTGATGCCTGGTGGTGGCGGTAAGGAGCCAATCATCTAGGTATGGAAACACCTGGAATCCTAAACTCCTAAGGTGAGCCTTGACCACTGCCATGCATTTGGTGAACACTCTGGGGGTTGTAGTGAGACCAAAGGGCAGGGTCTTGAAACTGGTAATGATTGGCTCCCAGGCGGAAGCGCAGATGATCCCTGGATGGCCTGGCCATTTTTATGTGGTAGTACGCATCCTTGATATCTATCAAGCACATCCAATTGTCTTTCCCTAAGAAGGGAAGTATAGACTGAAGCGTGATCATCTGGAATTTCTCGTTCTTTACATATTTGTTCAGTCTGCTGAGGCCCAATATGGGTCTCTAGTCCCCTGTCTTTTTTGGAACTAAAAAGAATCTTGAGTAAGTTCCGGATCCTATCTGGTCTGCTGGGACTGGTCGGATGACTCTTTTTCTTAGCAACGTTTGGACCTCTATTGTTGCTTGTTCCCTGTAACTGGGTAGGACGTCCGGGATTTTTCTTATGGGTGGAGGGGGTGTGGCTAACGGGATGAAGTATCCTCTGGAAATTTTACTTTGTACCCAGCTGTTTTTTGTTATTTTGAGTCATGTGTCTGGGTACAAAGATAAGCGACCCCCAACTGCCTCCAGAGCAGGACAGTCAGGCCTCCTTTCAGGAGCGCTGGTAGGGCTTCCCAGAGAAGTGATCTCTGTCACCCTGGTGTTGTGGACCCCCTCTGCTGCAAGGGTGGCATCTTCCATTATTGCCCCCTTCTCTACCTCTGGAGGGGGGGGGGGTTCTTCACATGTGTCCTGAAAGGCTCCTTGGGCTTTTAGGAACCACATTTTTTCTCCCCTTTGACCCTAGGGGAGGAGGAAGCCAGACCTGAGGTTGAGGATGTCTTAGAAGACATGACTCTCTTCATGGCATCGAAAGCACCTCTGCTCCAATGCAAGGGGACCGACGGATCCGAGGAAACCGTCGATACCCCAAGCACCGGGACAGAGGTAGGAGCCGAGCTCATCCGAGCCAAAGCCCCGAGAGGCAGAGTCGGAACAGACATGTCGGTCTGACTATCCTCCCTGGACCTGACCAGAGAGCATTGGCTCCTAGAGTCCTCGATCGGCACCGAGGGAGCTGAAGACACTGGAGCAGGCGTCGGCTCCGAGGGTTCTATGATCGACAGGTCTGACTCTTCTGGCTTCGAAGGACCAGCATGGCTTGGAGGAGGAACAGTTTGAGCTGGTGTACGGGTCTTCAGCTCCTAAGCCATTTGGGTTGAAGCCGATAAAATTTTTGCCAAGGCCGGTGCCAATAACAGCTTCTGTACCACACGATCCACATCCAGATCAGAAAGGCTGAGAGAGGACCAAGATGAGCCCACCAAAGGTGGTACCGATTGTAGTAACGGACTCTTAGGAGCTTCAGATACCGGTTCCAAGCCTGGGAACCAGCTCCAAAAAAAAAAGACTGTCGGTTCCGATGGCAGTGGAGCTGAAGTTGAAGATTATTTTGATTTCTTTGACTCAGAAGTCTTAAAAGACTTTGAGGACTTGCTGGATCCATCTTGGTTGCTCAAAGCTTCTTGGAAGGAAGGTTTCAACAAACCTCTGTCTATTAATTTTCTTTTCCTTTCCTGTAGGACCCTGGAGGAGAAGGAATGGCATATAGAACACCTATCCTGTAAATGCAGGGCTCCAACACAGTACATACAATTTACATGGCTGTCTGTTACAGACATCTTTTGGCCACATTTGGGCACTTCTTAAAATCTGACTTAGGATGCTTCTCTTGGTCAGCCATAGCAATCTCAAAAAAAAATTACTGTCACCACAAAAACTTCTTAACAGTAATTAATCACACAAGCCTTAAATAACATCAGGCTAACACACACACAAACACACACACACACACACACACACACACACACACACACACACACACACACACACACACACACACACACACACACACACAGTAATACTAATATAAACATTTAAGTGACAGAAAAACTCTGTCTAAAGCACACAATAAGAAAATTCTAAGCAGACTATGCAATAAAAAGAGGATATCTGCTAAGAGACACAACAAACCTTATCTAATATTGTCTAAGGAATAATATATGACAAAGATTACAGTCAACTGCAAACTTCAACAGTAATTAACAACTAAGCCTTATCTAAAAAAAATTAAGGCTAAACACACCACACAGCAAATAACTATAACTATCTTAGTATTAAGTATAAATTTTGACAAAAGGTCACTGAATAAACACACTGTAATGTTCAGAAAAAGGTTTTTAAACTAGGCCTAAAACAAGAGGCCAGCTAGAATTTTTTAAAACACACTAGTGGGAAGGGATATAAAGTAGGTACGCACACAAAAAAGCTATAAGAGCTTTATAAAACTATTCTAAACTACCTAAAACCATCTAACTAGCAATATTTTTTAATTAAAGAATGAAAAAAACAGTTTTACTGGCCCGAGCTAATGCAGAACCTCTGATCTGTTGCAGTAGCAAACTAGATCTGCGGTAACTCTAGGTGCATCATGGAATAGGGACTTGGCCTTGAGCTATTTGAAGACCTCGAGCTTTGCAATTGGCTGACTCAGAGCCGAGGGATCGGCTCCGAACCCATCAATAAAGAAAGAACGACGAGATAGAACAACTTCACATCAATTGTATAAAGGATAAACCTGCCAAACACTGTATGCATGTAACAAAAGCTAGAACTAGACATCCAACAAAAAAGGCTGTTATACATAAAAGGTAGGAATAATAAATTCTTAATAAAAGGATGTTTTCTGTAATCTTTTTAAATTTCAATGGTTTCACAGATAAATACAAAAAAGAAAGAGTAGTGAACTATATTAAAAATGTAGAGTACAAACAGCTATGTTACAGGAAACACACTTGGAAAGAACTGAACATGTGACTTTGATAACGAAAGGTTTTCAGGATGGTAATACCTGGGACAAAGGAAAAGAGATGCACTTTAATGAAAGAGGAGCTCCAGTAGTGATAGAACAAGATAAGAATGATAACAATGGTATATTTGTAGTACTAAAAGGCTATGGGCAAGGGAGGAGGATTAGAATGTCATGTATTCATATTCCACTTAAAACTGTTATGTTGGAGCCTAAGAAAATTCTGGAAAATCAGCTTTCGGCAATGGAATATTACTTATAGGTGGGTAGTGGAATTTCATCTGCAACAATGAAGATGTGTCGGGGGGGGGGGGTCTGGAAGAGTAGATTTTTGAAGAAATTTCTGAAAATATTTGGTATGGAAAATGTGAATTCATTACTAGGAGTTTGGAATGAATTTACATATCCACAAGATACAAAAACTGCATTAGAAACACAGAATTCAAGATCATGCAAGAATAATAACTAAAATAAAAATACAGGGTAATGAAATAAAAATGAGACACTGGCGCTTTCTCACCTATCTTTTGAAAAGAGAGGAATTTAAGAAAATGGTAACGGAAATTATTCAGGAGCTATTAGAGAAAATAGAAATTTCTTCTGAAAATATAGCTAGGGAGTGGGATAAAATTAAAGTGGAGTTTAAAAATGGGATGGAAATAAAAGAAAGGGAGATATGGGTAAGAAGTAACAAGAATTGTTTAGAGGAATTGGCAAATGTTAAAGCACTGCAAAACAGGGGGAATCTCACAGAAGAAGAGGAGCAAATGCAGAATGCTAAACTGAAAATAAGGGATTACCTTAATATGTATGAATTTAGAAAGACTGCAGTTAAGCAACTGTATTTTTGATAATAGCTCTAGTGCACAAAAACTTTTAGCAAAATGACACAGGCAACAAAAAGTAGAAAGAGCTGTCACCAAGCTTAGCTATAACAAGGAAGAGAACAACAGATCTTGTAGTAGAAATAGTAAAAATATTTCAGAAATTCTATGAAAATCCGTGTAAAGTAGAGAAATATGGAAATCAAGAAAATGTACAAATGAAAATGTTTATGAAAGAATTAAATATACCAATGTTAGTGGTAGATGATGCTCAATTATTAACAGTTAGGACAGGAGGAGATGAGATAAAAATGGTGATGTATAAACAATCTACAGGAAAGCCCCCAGGAATAGATGGCATTCTTGTGAAAGTTTGAAATCTAGTAGAGAAAAACTGATAAAGATTTGGAAAGTTTTGTTTAACAGTATTTTAAAAGGAGGATAAATACCAACATCATGGAAGAAAGTGTTGGTAGCTGTAATACTTAAAAGAGGGTAAAGCTCTATCAGATTCAGCTTCATAAAGGTCCATTTCAATACTAAATCATGATTATTAACTGTTTATTTCTATAATGGCTTGAAGAATGGCAAAAGTGATGCCAAAACTGATAGATATGGATCAACTTAGTTTTGTGGAGGGGAGGCAAACATTCAACATTAACAGAACATTGATGAGCAAACGGGAAGCAGAATGTAAGTAAATACCACTGTTGCTGGTGGGTCTTGATGCAGAGAAAGCATTTGACAGAGTAAGGTGGGACTTTATAAGCATGGTAATGGAAGCATTTGCATTCCCCGATAAAATTATAAGATTTATTAGGAGGATACTGTATATGAGGGATGGAAAGCAAAAATTAAAGTGGGCGGGTTCATCTCTTATAATTTTTGCTTGAGGAGAGAAACCAGGCAGGGTTATCTTATTTCTCTTTTGTTATTTCCATTACATTTAGAACCACTGGCAAAGAAAATAAGGGACTCAGAAATTCAAGGATATAACTGGTATGGCATTCAAAAAAGTTGGCTCTATTTGCAGATGATACTATTTTATACCTGATAAAACCAGAAAAGGACATTACAGTGTTGTGGAACATTTTGATACAGTTTCATATCTTTTCAGGATACAAAATTAATATAGCTAAAACAAAGGCAGTAGTGGTAAATTATGTACCCATACATGAGCTTGCTCAGCAATACCCATACTTCTGGGGACATGATAAAATAAGTATTTAGGAGTAACAATTAAAAATGATTCCAGTGTGGCAGGTATGGATATGTGGGAAGAGACTAAACAAAAGAAAATAACAAAAACTGAGAAATTGGAAGCTCTGTTGTATGAATAAGGATAGCAAGATACAGGCAGTTAAAATGTTTTTAGTCCCTTTAATCTTTCACAAGTCAGGCATATTTTTATCAACAACAGGAGAAGTTATGGATAGCAAATAATAAAGAGCTGAAGGATTTTATCTGGGAGGCGAACACAGCAAGAGTCAAGTGGGATAAGCTGATTCTTGGAACAGAACAGGATGGATTGGGATTACCTGATTTGAATGGGTATTTCAGAGATATATCAAGGCTCCTATAGACTCAAAGTGGAACGGGATGATGATGAAACATGGGGGGAAGCTCAAGAAACAAGGAGAGACTGGGATTTTGGATGCAGACATTTAAGGAGAGTGAAAATAATCATACAGAATATTACATTTATAAAGTTGCAGAAAATATTCTAAGAACTAAACCAACATAGGAATGGAGAAAGGAGATTCTGCTAATATTGATGAATGCAATTAGGGATACATACAATAGGCAAGAGGGGCTGTAATTTATTGGAGGAAATTGTCAAAGGAACCAAGCTATTGGAAGCAAATCACTAGAGAGGGAAAGGTAAAAGAATGGGAAGATGCCAAGAATTTATTTAAACTGCAGGTTAGAGACTGCCTTCCTATCAAGGACTGATATCAGAGTATAGGCAAAGAGAAAGAAACAGGGTGGTCCTTAATGAAAGACCAGCACTGGTAGAGCTTTTAGTAGAATCTAGAACAGCAACTGCTGTTAAAAAGGAATAATTAGTACAACATTTAAAATACTGCATGATAACTATAAGAATCAATCAGAGTAAGTTAGACTGGATTGGGAAGAGAGACTACATAAGCAATTCACAAAGAAACAATGAGGGGATAAATGTTTTTCTCCCAAATATGCAACAAAATCTCGAAGATTTAGAATTTTTGCTTGGAAATATTTACATAGGTATTTTATACCCCAAGTAGACTCCAGAGAATTTTTCCTCAGGTAGACAACACGCGTTGGAAGTGTGATGGGGAAGAAAGAGGCAACTGGGAACATATTTTCTGGGAGTGTAATGAGTTGGCAAACTTTTAAGATTCCCTGCAGACTACTCTATCAAAGCTACTTGGTTAGCAAATTGGTGCAACTAGAAAAATGATCTTTCTGAGATATGATACAGAAACGAAATTGCCTAGGCATAGTAAGGTCTTGCCGAGTCTAATTATGGTGGCTGTCAAAAAAGTCATTAGTGGACAATGGAAATCAAAGTCTAAACCAACTGTACTAGAAGTAGTGAATATGGTAACAGAGATAAAAAAACTGGACTTGGAATCTTTAGAAAAAGATTGGAGCAAATTACAAAGGAAAAAATCTGAATTGTGGGAACAATACATATGGTGAGGAATGAGATTTAAAAGAAGGCAGAATTTGAATAAGCTATGTAATGTATGAATGACAATGATTGGGTAGATTATAAAATAATGCTTGCAACTAGAAGTATGTCAATATGGCTTGTGATGTAAAATGCTTGCAACTTGTGCTATGTCAATATGGCTTATTTTCATTTATATAAATGTATGACTGTCCATGTCAGAACGGATAATTTAATACAGATGTTTCTTTTTTAAAAAGAATAGAGCAGTCTCACATTCCTCCTGACACATACAGCATATAATTCAACAGCTGAGAAAAGGTATTAACTTTGCATACAAGAATCTACAACTAATGGAGTGATGAGAGCACAGCAACCATCACTAATGAACAGCTAGACTGGTCTGTGAGCCAAGAGCAACTGCAAGTGAAAACTGAATAAGTGATAAAATAGTGAGTGAGCTGGAATGGGAGATGATGAATAAACTAAGTCATCTGTTCAGTAATGTTAAGGTACAAAGCCAGTTAGCTACAGAAAGGCTGAGTGCTGAAGAAGATGGGTGATTACAGAAAGATTACCAAAGTAATTACATAAATGAAACTTCTAGATAAGGTATACACAATGGGAGAAGACAAGGCTGTCCAACAGATTTACGTGGCGCAGAGTGCCTAGGACAGCATCTGTAATACTGCTTAAGGAAGTGATGAAGAAAAAATAAACAAAGGTGAAGAAGAAAGATGCTTTCTGTACAAAATGACCTTTTACCTCCATCAATGACATGGCGAGTCACAGGTACCACTACTACTACTTCTTCTTTTGGCTTTTTCCGGTTAGGGGTCGCCACAGCGGATCACTGTCCGCTTATGATTGGCAGTGGAGTTTTATGGTGTTGGGTTGCCAGCCCAGCGCCCACCCTTCCACAGAAGGCACACACATGCACACACTCATGTCTAGGGCCAATTTAGATTGTCCAATCCACCTACAGCATGTCTTTGGGATGTGGGAAGAAACCGGAGCTCCCGGAGGAAACCCACACGACCACAAGGAGGACATTCAGACTCCGTACAGAAGGCACCCCAGCCGAGGATAGAATCAGAGAACCTCTTGCTGTGAGGTGGCAACGTTAACCACTGCACCACCATGGCCGCCCCATGGTGAGTCACAGGTACTAGTAGGTGTAAATCAATGGCCATGGAGGAGGTTATCTGTACCTTCTATTCTCACAGAGAAGAAATCCTTCCCGACACTTGGGAAAACCATTTAGTGAGTACCAGAAATTTCTCCTGTGAGGCCCACATTGGTTTAATGGAGATCTCTAACAAAGCAACTACTTTTGGTGAAGTTAAGACCTTTGAATAATTGTCAGGCAACACGACTGCCACTGTCATTGAAATGAGCGCTGACAGTGCTCTTAATGACTCTCTGCTTTTCTTCAGCCAAGATTATGTCACTGAATCAAGACCACAGTCTCAGAATATACTTTTCTGTAGTGAGGTGGTTCCTCCAAGTGAATGAATTCTATCTAGATCTCATCCTCAAAACCCCAGAATTTTGACATCTGCAGGATGATTCCCTGTGGCTACGGTCTATCTCATC
Source organism: Protopterus annectens (assembly GCF_019279795.1). NCBI lineage: Eukaryota > Metazoa > Chordata > Ceratodontiformes > Protopteridae > Protopterus > Protopterus annectens. The sequence continues at coordinate 676,660,962 of NC_056736.1, forward strand.
ACTGACCAATCAAGTGAAGCCCATTCAGCTGAGACCATACAGAATAGGTCACAGATAAAATAAAAAACAATGTGGGGGGGCAAAGCCCATCACACCCCCAGTGCAAAGGATCACGCCTCCTGCACAACAGGAACTAATACATCTTCCTTCAAGGTCAATAGATCTCAGAGGTATGTCATAAACAATTTCAGCAAAGTCTGTCTTAATCCAAATGTTCCCATTAGGAGGGTTAAACTTTATTATTTAAAGATATGCATAGTTGTGTGCACATTTGTATTAAGCTAAGAGGTTACAGGGTGTTCTGTGTTTTGTTTGTTTTTGAGGGTTTTTATTAACAGAGAAAGTCTTGTAAAATGTGACACAGGTCCCAATGTTGATAAGAAAAAATGTATAAAAGATTAGATTAACCTGTGAAACATTAATGGATGCATGTATTACAAAAGCTGGAAATAGACATATAAAAAAAACTGCCATATATACTAGGTGGGACTAATGACTTATCATAATGGCAACACTTTCCATATAAACAAAAAGGAAAGAATAATTATATTAAGAAGCAGAGTGCAAATAGCAATGCTATATGTTACACGTTTTGAAAGAAGTGAGCATGGGAATTTGATAAAGAAAGGATTTCAGGATGGATATTATGTTGAACCATTAGGGACAAAGGAAAAGAACAGTTCCAGCAGCAATAGAAGGAAAAAGAAAAAGATAATAATTGTAGATTTGCAGTAGTGAGCGGTTACTGGCAAGGGATGAGGATTACACTGGCATGTATTTACATTCCACCTAAAACTGCTATTATGGAGTTTAAAAATTTTGGGAGAATTAACCAGCTTTCAGCAGGGAATATTACTTACAGGTGGAGACTGGAATTTGATTTGCAACAATAAGTATGTATCTGGGGGCCGAGAATGAAAAATATAACAAAAGAGGGTAGATTTCTGAAGAAATTCATAAATATATTTGGCATGAAAGATGTGAATTCAGTAGTAGGAACTCATGGATAATTTATGTGTTATTTCTCAAGGTACAATAACTGGGCTAGACTAGACAGAAATTACATACCACAGGATCATTTGCATTTAATTGAGAACTTTGATACACGTCCAGTAACTGTTTCAGATCATACACTAATAATTACCAAGATAAAAATGCAGGGTAATGAAATAAAGCTGAGACACTGTCATTTCCACACCTACCTATTAAAAAGAAAGGAATTTAATGAATGGGTAGTGGAAATTATCCAGGAGTTATTAGTTACAGCTAGTGAGTGGGATAAAGTGGAGTTTAAAAATAGGGTAACAATAAAAGAAAGAGAGATCTGGTTAAGAAGTATTAAGAATTATTTAGAGGTGCTGACAAAGGTTAAATTATTATAAAATAAGAGTAATCTCATAGAACAAGAACAGGCACAATTGCAGAGGGCTAAAGAAAACGTAAGGGAGTAACTGGATAATATGCATATGTTTAGAAAGACTGCTGTAAAGCAGCAGCTTTTTGATAATAAATCCACAGCACAAAATCTTTTGGCACAACAACTTACAACAGAAATCATAAAGGGTTGTTGCCAAATTTAGGAAGCCTATAACAAGTAAAATAACCAGAGATCTGTACAGTTATTAGAGACATTTTGGAAATTTATGAAAAGTTGTATAAAATAGAGAAATGGGAAATCAAGAAAAAGCATAAAAAGGCAAAAATTATGGAATACTTAAATATGCCAAGTTTAGAGGTATATGAGGCTCAGCAACTATGAGATAGGTGGAAAGGAGATAAAATGGTAGTTTACAACTAATCTGCAGGAAAGCTTCCAGGAACAGATGGTATGTCAGCAGAAATTTGGATGCTTGAAGGGAGGAAAATTATAAAGATCTAGAAGTTTTTTAAAACAGTATTTTAAAAGGAGGGAGGCATCAACATCATGTAAAAAAGTTGTGGTGGCTGTAATACCTAAAGATGGTAAAGACCAAACTGATCCAGCTTCATAAAGGCCCATTTTAACTTTAAACCATGATTAAAAAGTGTTTATGTCTATGTTGTTGTTGTTGTTCTTTCGGCTTTTCCCGGTTAGGGGTCGCCACAGCGGAACTCCGGTCCGCTAATGATTGGCAGTAGATTTTTATGGTGCCAAGGTGCCAGCCCGACACCCAACCTTCAACGAAGGTTCACCCATTCACGCATGTCTTTTGAACGCCACTCAACCACGGGGAGGACATGCAGACTCCACACAGAAGGCGCTCCAGCCGAGAATCGAATGGGAGAACCTCTTACTGTGAGGTGGCAATGCTACCGCTGCACCACCGCGGATTCAAAGTGTTTATGTCTATAATGGCTAAAAAGAATAGCAAAAATTACGCCAAAAGTGAGAGGTATGGACCTATCTGATTTTGTGGATAGGAAGTAAACATTTGACAACATTAAAAGAACAATGATAATACACAGCGAAGCAGAATGTAAGAAAATACTGCTGTTATTGGTGGGTCTTGATGCAGGGAAAGCATTTACCAAAGTAAACTGGGATTTTATTTATTTATTGACATTTGATTACTGGGAAAGTCTGACTGGATAGAAGCCCATTTTCAGCAGGGGCCTACAGAGAAAACTTCCAGATTATTACAAAACATTTTAACAATAATAATTTTACAATCTTCAACAATAAAACAAAAACATCTGCAGTTTAAATAATTATATTAGACATAATATAAAAAAAACATTGGTTAAGAATCAATACAAGGTACATGACAATCATTTAATATTTTGAGAAACTTTAGACAGTTTTTAGAGAAATTATAGGTAAATTAGTCTAATACAAACAGGAATTGCAATATGAAGTAAGTTAAAAACAGGCTTATGGTACCATTTGCAAAGAAAGTCAAGGTGGAGAATTAGATAGCAGTAAGGAAGAAGTGAAGAAACAAGAGTAAGACAGTATAAGGAATGAAAGGGTAAGGATATAGTTTATCCTGGGTTTGAGCAAGAACAGAGCCAAATTTCAGCTAGGAAATCTTTCAGAGTGGTTTTGAAAGATGGGATGGAGGGTACAGATCTGATGGATACAGGTAAGGAGATTCCCCCTCTTTTGTAATACTTGAATATTTGTCAGTCCCACTAAACAATTCTTCTAACTTCTTAACAATACCTCCCTTTTATTTCCAGCCTATTTTAAAACCCAAATTAATTTTATCCAACTCTAGCTACATTTTCATAAGAAATTTGTATCTTCTCTAACAGCTCCTGAATCATTTCCACTACCCATTCCTTAAATTCCTCTCTTTTCAACAGATAGGTGTGAAAGCTGCAGTGTCTCATTTTTATTTCATTATTCTGTGTTTTTATTTTAGTTATTATTGGTGCATCATCTGAAAAAGTTATTGGGTACAAGACCTTCAATTAAATGCACATGTTCCTGTGAAATGTGGGAATAATATGTAAATTCACTCCAAACTCCTAGTACTGAATTCACATCTTCCTTGCCAAATATTTTCATAAATTTATTTAAAAATATACCCTCTTTTGTTATATTTTCCCTTCTGCCTCCGACACATATTCACTGATGCAAATCAAATTTCTATACCCACCTATAAGTAATATTCCTTGCTGAAAGCTGATTATTTCTCCCACAATTTTCTTAAACTCTATTACAGCAGTTTTAGGTGGAATATAAATGCATGACAGTATAATCCTTCTCCGTTGCCAGTAGCCCATTAGCACTACAACTCTAACAATATCCTTTTCTATCATGACTGGAGCTCCTCTTGCAATTAATGTAAGTTATTCCTGTTTTCCTTTTTCACAGTTATTCTACTGAATACGCATCCTGAAACCCTTTCTTTATCAAATCCAATTGTTCAGTTCTTTCCAAGTGCGTCTCCTGTAGCATAGATATTTTCAGTCTACATTTTTTAATATAGTTCACTACTCTTTCTTATTTGTATTTATCTATGAGGCCATTAACATTTAAAAACATTACGGAAAACATAACTGTAAAGTTGTTATTCACACCTTTTATGTACAACGGCTTTTTTGTTAAATGTCTAGTTCCAGCTTTTGTGTTACATGCACACACTGTTTGGCAGGTTGATCTTTTATACAGTTGTTTCTTGTCATATCCCTTTGAGCCTATGTCTCATCTTACAAAACTTTTTGTGATACTAAAAGCCCTCAAAAAACACCCCCAATACCTCCCTAAACCTATTAACTTAATAATAACACAACAATATGTACATCTTCAAATATTAAAGTGTTACCCTTCTAACAGGAACACATGTTCCAAACTGACAGCCGCACTCACAGTCTTGAGTTAACCTAAAGGAAAGGTTAGTCATGCTAAGATGCATGGTACAGCATGTGCTTGTACTAAGTGCTGTCTACTTTGTCTTATCTTTATAACTCTCCTAGCTAGGTAAACACTTGAATAATTTCAGAGAACATTAGCTCCCAGCCATTTCTCTTTATAAGACTGTCTCATGGAGACATGAGGACCAGATATAAAATTGCTAGTAAGCACACATTTATTTGCTAGAGGAAAGACTTATAATATTCAATATTCTTTTTTCATTAACTTGCTTTCTCTTAAAACGTGTTACTAGATCAAGCTAAAAGCCTTAAACCAGTTATCCCCTATGCAAGAATGTGAAAAAGTACACCAATTTTTCTTTTGTCATGGTCTTTTTAACCAGACTTTTCTTTCTTTTTTTTTTGTTTACATTGGAGTACCTACAACTCTTAAAAGTGAAGAGGGAGAGAGAGAAAGAGAGAGAAGAAAGGAGAAAGAAAAAAACAAGACCACCTCTTTACTTTAGTATCCCCATTACACATAAAAATAACTGAGAAAACTTTACTTTATAGCATGCAAAGAAATTCATGCACTATAAAATTAGTACCATTAAGAAAAATATTTGTTTTACTTACGGTGAACTTCCTCCCACCTCTTCTCTTCTCCTAAGTATTTTTCCAAACATTAATGACATGAAGTAAGGTATATTCTTTAGAGTCTCCTACTAATCTAACAAAGTCCAAAAAAGTCAGGTATTTCTAGATTTTCTTGTTCTGTCACATTTCACAAATATCCGGCAGTAGTATTCTTGACAAATATTTTGATGATCTTCTGTTGAAATCATGGTATGGTGAGAAGTTAACAACTCAGAGTCCGTAAACAATGCAGTAACTTACTTTAGTCTCTAGAACAGCTGTAGGTCTTATTGGGTAGATGCTCACTTAACAATGACCTATCCTTAGGAGGTTCTTTATGCTTTTCTGATTCAGAGAAAAACACAAGGCCGAATGCTTAAACTTTCTAGCTAGTTTTTCAAGATGGTCCCAGCATCTTTTTTGTACTTATTCAAGGCTGTAGGATTAATGTATCTGTTTTAGTCATTATGTGGACTCAGACAGAATATGCAGATGGAATGGCATTCTTAGAAGACTATTTTGACCACAGTAGCACTTGCTAAAATGGGTTGTATTTTCTGACCCTCCTCACTTTACTTACCTTCATTATGAAGTGTCTACCCATCAACCATTCTGCTCACAAATTCCTATTCATGGTTTTTAGCTGAGTAGTGGACCACAAGGCCAACACACAGCATGAATATTTTTAAAATGTTTATTTCTCATGCGCACTAGCTAGCTGACCATCTAGTGGATGTCCCACATCTTTGTTTCTTTCATTTTTTTCATAAAAGACAAGGCCTGAGGGCAACAGTTTAGTGGGTACATACCTTGGCCACCTATTTCCATAATGTGATGCCACTACAATGTCCGTATGCAGTATAAATATGACACTGGGTACCAGGTCTGAGAAGACAGCTCTGACCATTACAGTCACTAACCAGCAGTACTGCCCCTGTCCAGGATTACCTCAGTTGGGGGAGGGGGTCAAACTTAAAACCACACACCCAGGAAAAGACAAACAACATGCTTTACAATTAACCTTGCTCTATTTTCTAGAAGTCAGCACTTCATCCCTTGAGCTGCTACCTAAATATGGTTACAGGTGCAACTGGTTGCTGCCCCAAAATTTCAAATGTGCTACAGAAGGACTTTTGTAAGTTATACCTTGGCCACTGTTGCCCATTCAACTTCCAGTCACCCTCCTCAAGACTACTTGCAAGAGCTTACATCATGTTAGATGAACATAAGAAGGCCAACACATAATTTTTTTATACACAATCCAGCCCAAGCAACCCCATGACATCACATGGCATGGCATGCCCCTTGCCCTCTCCTTGAAAATGGAAAAATATGAGCCTTCCTTATCCTATATTCTGCCTTCTAATACCCAGATAACTACACAAAACTGAGTTGCCAGCAGTACGGGTGGAAGCTTTGCCCTTCCTGTCAACAGGGCATCCATTACAGGAAAACAGAATAAAATGAAAGGGATATTTATTGACTGAAACTTCTTTACAAATACTGAAAAAGAACTCAGCAAGCTCTTTACCTAATGACATTATAACAGCTATGCATCCTGTCCTTTTATGTGAAAACATCTGCCAGTTACGCACTGGTCTGACATAACCTAATGGACTGAATGGCCAGACTTGCTGAAGATTATTATTTTATAAAAATGCACCACATGATCAAGATTAATAACTGATATACCTCAAAGAGGAACACAGGGTTCAAGAACAAGTACATTATTCATATAATTAAGCTACATTTCAAAATGTTGAATGCCAGATTATAGCATTCTGCAATACTATTAGTAAACATTTTATCTGCACCCTCAGTAAAATAACAGAAGCAGAAAAAACTTTGCTAGAGCACTAACAAGTAAAGGTCAGTGGCTCAGCATTGACTGTTTACCTACAAATAAGCTAAATTATGTTACCCCCACCCAACTGTACCAATAACTATGACCCTATAAAGTTAAGCTCTTCTGAAAAGACCCATAACACCAACTTCTTTAATGAGTCAGTTCCACCTATTCTGGTAATCAATCTTTCAAGCAAAATACTGTATTGCAAAGACAATGGTACTGAGGTTTTGTTTTCGCCTAATACAGTCAATTCATATACAGCATACTTCGTGGCAGCATAAACAAAGGAACTGCAAATTAAACCCAGGTCACTTAAATGGAAACACACATGATACATTTCCCAGCTGTATCATCAAACTAAGTGTTCTTAGTTTGATGATACAGCTGGGAAATGTATCATGTTTCCATTTAAGTGGCGGTGGTGGTGCTGCGGTAGCGTTGCCACCTCACAGTAAGACGCTGTCTAATTCGATTCTCAGCTAGAGTGTCTTCTGCGTGGAGACATGCGTGAATGGGCGTACCTTCGTTGAAGGTTGTGCATAAGGGCTGGTAACTCAGCACATAAAAATCAACTATCAATCATTAGCGGACCAGAGTTCCACTGTGGCGACCCCTAACCGGGAAAAGCCGAAAGACACATCATCATCAAACTAAGTGTTCTAATAATAAAACAGGAAAGTACTGTACTTTACCTAAGGACAGGATTCCATTCTGTACAAGGAACTGATGTAAATAGGTCAAATCCATTTCTAAATATGCTCCAAGCTGTAAATTGAATTGCCAGTATCCATCCTATAAAATGGGAGGGGGGGGGGGGTAAAAAGAATCAAGCAAAATACATGTTACTGTTCATTTAAATGTAAAGCATCATCCTTAAAACTAAAATGTCAGACTTACTTATGTAAAATTGTATGCTATTAAACTGATCAAGCAAGCTGTGTCATTAAACATATGACAATAAACTAAAAACTTAATTTATCCCACATGAATTACACAAAATATGCTGACATGCATTCTCACACACACACACACACAAACACACACACACACACACACACACACACACACACAAATAAAATCCCAGGAAGTACAAAATATGCAACAGAAGTTATAGTATGGTCAAACTCTGAAGTGCTAAATAATTTGGGATACAGAAAGCATAAAATGAAATGCCAAAGTGCATAATTATTTCTTCATATTAATTTAATTTTCCAGGCTGATAAACAATTAAGAAAATCAACAGAATTGTAAGAAAGGTGTACTTATTGACATAGAGAAGACTTTTAAACAGTTAGAAAATAAAAGTTTCAAAAGTGCAAATTACCTGATTTTGTAATTCAAAGACTCCTTCCCAAGATATGAGATGTGTTTTATCCCGTGCAGCTTGTAATCTTTGCTGGTGCTGATGTGAACGAATGGGAAAACGATAGCTACTTCTCTTTTCCAGAAGCAGATCTGAGCGCTGTAACTGAAACTTTGATAAATGTTTAAAAGCAGTAGGGTGCTTTATGGAAGGAGAAATGGGGGCATAACATGGAGAACGATACGAGGTAGAAAATGCACCAGCATTGCCAACAGGAGGAATAACTACAGGCAGAGAAAACAAAGAAGAACCAAAAACAGGAGGAGGAGGAGGAGCACGACATGCAGCACGAGAGGAACCATAAAGAGTAAAAGGAGGAGGAGGAGAAGGAGGAGAAGAAGGAGGAGGTGGAGGAGAAGAAGGAGGAGGTGGAGGAGGAGGAGGAGGAAAGGAAGCAGGAGAACCACCATAAACAGAAAGAGTAGAATGACATGCAGCAGAAGAACTAATATCTATGGTAGGAGGAAGAAGAGGTTGAGACTGAGGAGGGTAAGGAGCAGGAAAACTAAGATCTGGGGTAGAAAGTGCAGTATCAGCAAACGCTAGGCCAGAAGATCGATAAGTCTGAGGAGGAGGAGGTGCAGCTGCAGATGGCTGTATTCCAAACCATGTACCACCAGGAAGAGCTGCAGACTGAGAAAACAAAGAAACAGGTTTTGGACGAGGTAGAGCAGGATGAAAAGTAGGGGCTTCTAGAGGCTGGGGTTCAGAAGGACTACTACTGACAGAATCCACATCAGAAGAAATTGTACTAGAGAGTTCAGACACTTTTATGGGTTTCACACATATAAACTTGGATCTTAGAATAGGAGGTGGACAGCTAATGTCTCGTGGAGCTGGTTTTCCGAATAGCCTTGAACCACCAAAGGCAGAGTTAGAGGCATCAAACGTAATGGCTTCTTTCTGAACAGAGGGAGTAGCTGTATAAGGAGGACAACCAAATAAGGAAGAAGTGGGACGAGTGGAGATACTAGCTGGAGCAGGAGCAGGAGGAGCAGAACTGAAGCTAAAACCAAAACCAGTTCCATCAGATTTATCAAAAGAAGCAGTGTCAAAGGCGGAAGCTGCCTGTGGGGAAAACTGGAATGAATTCTCTGGTACTTGCATTTCTTCTGAAAACATTACAGAATGCTTTTTGTGTTTTAAAGGAATGGCACCGCTACTACTCTGACGAGCAACAGACTTTGTAGATGCTAATGAAGCCCCAAACCTCAGAGGTTGCTGAACACCTTTATCTTTAGAAGGAATGCCAAAAGACATCACAGATGTTACGCGGTCATAAAGGTCTTTAGTAGTTTCTGCTTCTTGTTGACTTGCTTTTTCAAATGTATCTTTATCTTCCTGCATCATCTAGAAAGGGATAAATGAACAAAATAAAGTACAGTTATTTGAATACTCATTGTAACAGTAAATGCATGATTTAGACTATCTTTACTCTACAGCACACATTATTTGTAATGGAACTGTCTGCCAAAGGCAGCTGTCAGCCCTCAGCCAGAATCTTCACTACTCAGATGTCCCCCAGCACAGAAAGTTGCTGTTTTACGCCATGGTCTTCAGAAGGCAGCAAAAAGCAAGGCATCCACCTCTGTTCTTTGTATGGTGACATGGAAGACACAGGCAAAAAGACTTGCACCAACAAGAGAAATTAAACTTAAGAGATAACACAATTCACTGTTGTCATAGTTATCTGCATAAAGTACAGTTTTGTACCTACCATAAATGTAGATGTCCGATAGGAATGCATCTGCAGTCCTAACAAATGGGTTGTCCTGTCGTCAGGCAGCCCTTCGGTCGGCCGGATTCCAAAGTCTGGGTCTGGCTTCGGCTGGAGTCGCACTTCACCCGACGTCATAGCTGCAGTTATTCGGGTATAAAGGCATCAGCCGACGCCATTTTCCTCAGTGTTTCTTGCCCCAGATGCCAGGTGCCCTCTTGGATGGCTAAATTTGGATAAATGCCAATATTTCCAAATAGTAGAGAGCAGCAAACACATAAAATAAACATGTATGTACATATATACAAACAAATACACCATAATAGATCCCCCCCAAGCTAGCTGAAAGATGGCAAATACCCTAGGAGTACCACAGAGGGGAAGGCGGGTGGGTAATCCTGACTGCAGATGCATTCCTATCGGACATCTACATTTATGGTAGGTACAAAACTGTACTATGTCCTTCAAGGATGCATCTGCAGTCCTAACAAATGGGTAGAATACCATAGCCAAACTAGGGGAGGAGGAAAGAAGAGAGATTATGGTGTAGCTAGGATCCCTTGCAAGACAGCAGTGGCAAAACCTGCTCGGGATCTAGAGTATAAAGGTAAATTATAATGCTTGGCAAATGTATGCACGGAGGTCCAAGTAGCAGCCTCTATAATGTCCTTGGTAGCCACCCCTCGTAAGAAAGCTGTAGTAGTGGCTGTAGCCCTTGTGGAGTGAGGCCTGATGTTCTCTGGAGTTTTCTTTCCATGGAAGGAGTAACAAAATCTAATGCAATTTCCTATCCACTTGGAGATTGTCTGTTTTGAAATTGCTTTTCCTTCCCTTCCTGTTGCATATGCTACCAGAAGCTGGTCAGTTTTTCTATTGCACTTGGTCCTGTCCAGGTAGTAGCGTAACTGTCTATGCACATCCAAGGTATGCAACAGCCTTTCTCCCCTGTTCTGTGGGTTGGGGAAGAATGTAGGTAGGTAGATAGCCTGGTTTAAAGCGACTCTGGATACCACCTTAGGCATAAATGTAGGATTTGTTCTCATGGACACTCTGTCTTGATGGAAGATCAGGAAGGGTTGCACTGCCATTAATGCCTGTAGTTCAGAAACCCTTCTTGCTGAGGTGATTGCTAGCAGGAAAGCAGTCTTCCAGGATAAGTATTGTAATTCTGCTGTTGCTGCTGGTTCGAAAGGAGGAAGTGTCAATTTTTCTAGCACAAAGTTCAGGTCCCATGCTGGCAATGGTGGTTTCCTAGGAGGTTTTACATTTTTAATTCCTCTCAGAAACTGCCTGAGTAGAGGGTGTGAGAAGACAGGGTGATCCAAGCTGTATTCTGCCGAAATAGCTGATGCGTGTATCTTGATGGAGGAATAGGACAGGCCTGCATGGAAGAGCTCTGCCAAGTACTCCAGGATGTTGGCTATGTTTACCAGTGACACATCTTTTCCCTTTGCAGTACTCCAAATGAGATATCTTTTCCATTTTGCTGCATAATTCTTTCTTGTAGAAGGTCTGCGAGCCTCAAGGATAATGTCTTTACCCTTTGGGATAAATTTGGGTTAGTTGCTCTTATGTAATGTTCCAGGCAGTCAGCTGCAGAGTTTTCAGGTTTGGATGCAGTATGTTGTAGCTGTTCTGTGTTAACAGCAATGGGATCAGGGGTAGTGTCCACATTTGTCCCAGAGACATGCTCCTCAGTAATGGGTACCAATGTTGTCTTGGCCAGTCTGGAGCTATCAGGATGATCCTTGGACGTTCCTCTTTGATCTTCAATAGCACCTTGTGCATCAAAGGAAGTGGTGGGAATGCATATGCTGTCATGTTGTTCCAACTGAAAGATAGGGAGTGCACCTTCCAAGCAAGTGGGTGGTACGTTCTTGTGCAGAATTTCTTGAGCTGGTGATTGAGTGGGGATGCAAATAAGTCTATTTGTCGTAGTCCCCATTTTCTTGTGATGGCTTTGAAGATGTCCGGGTGTAGCATCCATTCGTGGGCATCCGTGGTAGTTCTGCTTAATATGTCTGCTAGAATGTTCTCTTTTCCCGGTACAAAAATTGCCTGTAGCTGAATGTTGTAGCTCAGAGCCATATTCCATAGGTCCAGTGCCATCCGGCATAGAGGGTATGAATGTGTGCCTCCCTGTTTGTTGATGTACCACATAACTGTGGTGTTGTCTGTCCTTATCATCAACTGTCCCTCTTGGAGGAATGGTCTGAATGCCTGGATTGCCAATTTTACTGCTAGCATTTCCTTTAGATTTATGTGCAGGTGCAGCTGGTCTTGAGTCCATAGGCCTTGTATGCACTTGTCCAGGATGTGGGCCCCCCAACCGAGGTCTGAGGCGTCCGTTGTGATGGTTTGGCTTGGTTGAATGCTGTAGAAGGGCAGACCTGCGTTTGATTGACAGGCCTGAGCCCACCATAGGAACTCTTGCTTCAGGCATGGGATTAGTGGGATTTTGGTTTCTAGGCTGTGTCTGTGTTGAGACCATAAATTCTTCAGGTACCACTGTAGCTTTCTCATATGCAGTCTGGCATGAGGGACCAGAATTATGCAGGATGCCATGAAGCCCAGGGCTTGCAGTACTTTTCTTGCTGTTAGATGGTTCTGCTTTGTTAATGCCAAGAAGTAGAGAGGAAGTTGTTCTTGTTTTTCCACAGTTAGGAATGCCATCTGCTGTGATATGTCCAGCTCTGCACCTAAAAAGGTTATTCTTTGGGATGGTATCAGCCTTGACTTTTTTATATTGACTGTATATCCCAGGGCTTGCAGCAAGTAAATGACTCTTTGTAAGTCTTCTGTTAGCTTGTTTTTGTTGTCCGCTTGTATGAGGCAGTCGTCCAGGTAGGGATAAATTTGTATTCCCTGAAGTCTGCAATGAGCGATTACTGATGCCAGGCATTTCGTGAACACTCTGGGCGCAGTAGATAAGCCAAAGGGCAATGCTGAGAATTGATAATGCTCTGATCCTGCAAGAAATCTGAGGTATCTTCTGCAATTTGGTCGTATGGGGACGTGCAGGTATGCCTCCTTGAGATCTAGAGTTACCAGCCAAGACTCCTTGCCCAGCATGGGAAGAAGCTGCTGTAGGGTCAGCATTTTGAATTTTGGAACAATGAGGAATGTGTTTAAAGCGGACAGATCTAGAATAGGCCTCCATTTTTTCTCTTTTCTTGGTATCAGGAAGAGTCTGGAGTAAAATCCCTTTCCTTGTTCCATAGATGGTACCTTTTCCACAGCTCTCATTCTTTCTAGTTGAGCTATTTGTTTTAGAGCTTCTATCTTTTGATTTGGTGGTAGGTTTGGCATTCCTCTTTTTCCTGGTAGAGTATGGAAATGAAACCTGTAACCTTGGTCTATAGTTTGCAAAATCCACTTGTCCCTTGTGATGTAATGCCAGTTCTTTGAAAATAAGGCTAGCTTTCCGCCTAAATGTGCTTCTAGTTGTTCCCTGGTAGGCGGTGCCAGGGCCAAGTCACTGTGATTGTCCTGTTGCAGTGGAAGTGGCTGTGTCTGTGCCCCGCTGGTTGTTGCCTTGCCACTGGCGTCCCCTGTAGGCACCTCTGGATTGATTTCTGCCTCTTGAACGCCTGTTCCTGCCTCTCTGTGTTTTAGAGGAGTCTGGAAAGGACCAATTTTTGGAGGGCCAGTTCCTGCTAAACCTTGGAGGCTGCACCTGTAAGAAATCTTTCACTGTTTGTACAGATTTTGCCTTCTCTTCCATTTTCTTCAATACCTGCTGAGCAGGAGAACCAAATAAATTGACCTTGTCCATGGGAGCATCTAATAATTTTGATTTGACATGGTCCGGCAAGGCCTGTTCTTTCAACCATGCATGCCTCCTGATAACTGTGCCAGTCATGGCTGATCTAAAGGAAGCCTCCAGTGCATCATAGCCACATTTTAAAGAATGGTTACTAACTTGCTGAATGTTATGCACCATTTCCAGAACATATTTCTTATCTAAAGAATCATCAGAGGACAGTTTTTTAGTTAACTGATCAAGCATAAACTCCTGATATTGAATCATATGAAACTGGCAGTTCAAGGCCCTAGCTGACAGAGTAGCAGAGGTGTATACTTTTTTACCCCATCTCTCTAAGGACCTGGATTCCCTTTCAGAGGGGAGGGGATTTTTAACAGAGGTAGATGCTACTGCCTTAGGCCCCTGGGAGATAGTTTCGGGATCTGCAAAAGGAGCCTTGTATAAATGGTGATGTGTGTCCGGGACCCTGTAAAACCTATCGGGCTTAGCAGGGGCTGGAGGTAAAGAATCAGGAGCAGAACAAGCATCATTAAATGCATCATCTACAACAGAAAGAACTGGAGGTATAGCTAAAGGCCTATGTTGTGGTAAATGCAAAAAGGTCCTAAGCCTTTTCCTGGAATCTGAAAAGTCTTGGCCCTGCCACTGAAATTGTTCCCTCATGGCATGTAAGGTTTCCCCAAAGGAAAATTCCTCAGGTGGAGAGGCAGAAGGGATCGACTCTTCAGCATCAGAGTCTTCGTAGGTTGAATAAGGAGCCTCTGGAGGGTCTGTATTGTCTGAATCATCCGAGGAATCATCCGTGGACACTGGCTCAGGGGGCTCTGCTCTAGGTCTCTTCTCTGGAGGTGGCTGAGAGGCCCTGTCTGGATGTGGTTAAGATCCCCTTATTAAAGAGATGAGATCCTCTGCCAAAGAAAGCATTTGGGAACTGGAAATGGGCCTGTGAGAGGGGGGCTTAACAGGCACAGACTTAGTAGTTTTGGCTGCTTTAGCCCTGGCAAAAGCCTTAATGGACATGGCTGCAGGAGGCCTAGCAGCTCCACGTGCAGGGGTGGATACATCCAAGGGGATAGTGTCCGACAATTCCTGTGAAACCACAGCAGCAGGTTGTAATTCAGAAGCCGATTCTACCAGGTTTGAAGAGGCCTCGGTAGAAGGCATGGATTCGGCTGAAACAAGGACAGTTTGCTCGGTTTCGGCCGAAACCGAGACACTCACGGTTTGCTTAACCGCGGTTTCGGCCGAAACCGCGGACCACGAGTGTCGGTCCTTTTCTTTGCGTTTTTTGGCAATTTGTGTAGTCGGAGGATCCGACGGCATAATATACGCAAAAACAGAACCGAAAAACTGCTCAGCAAACTCCGACCGACGTCTAAGCGTCCGTCGGTTGAAGCACAGGCTAGACAAGCTGCTACGGTTTGGTCTGGGCCTAAACAAGGTAAGCAGTAAGAGTGGAAATCTTTATGAGGTATTTGTTTCCCACAAGTTAAACAGTTATTCACTTTTTCTGACATCGGCTGAGGCAAGAAAGAGTCCCCAACGGGGTACTTAGCTTTTTAGAAGTCTTCGAAGTAGTATTCGGTAGTAGTAATCTCTGGATCTGACCGACCGGCACTTGCGAACAGCTTCTGCTTCGGGCGCCACGCGGCAAGAAAGACTGAGGAAAATGGAGTCGGCTGATGCCTTTATACCCGAATAACTGCAGCTATGACATCGGGTGAAGTGCGACTCCAGCCGAAGCCAGACCCAGACTTTGGAATCCGGCTGACCGAAGGGCTGCCTGACGACAGGACAACCCATTTGTTAGGACTGCAGATGCATCCTTGAAGGACATCAGATTATTTCAGGTTTGTTACAACAACTCCCTAATTTCCCTTGGACTACTGAACACAGAAATCTTACAGAGATCGGTGCTTGGTTCCCTTCAGTTTTCTCTTTGTGAATGACTTCTACATCAAACTCCCAAACCCCAATCTGGTAATGTGTGCTGATGATATACTTCCCTTACAATCCTGCAATAACCACAATGCACTTGAAAGGAAGTGGCAAGAAGACTACACTCAACTATGCAATTGGTCCCTCTCTAACAGCCTTCTAATTAATCACAAAAAAACTTGGGCAATGTTATTTATTCTCATTTCCTAAGAAAACACCCTATATTCATTCTAGTCACCTAAGTGATCTCAATGGTCTTATTTCTGACCTATCTCTCCACTTTACAACACACATGCGCGCACACACACACACACACACACACACACACACACACACACACACACATGCCAAGACATACATACATGGAGCATGCACACACGCACACACGCACACACACACACACACACACACACACACACACACACACACACACACACACACACACACACACACACACTCAAAAGCTCTATTCAACTGTCTCTCATTGACTACAGGGGCTACTCTTCTCTTCAGCAAAGAAAACTTTCTATTCAAGAAAATGTGTATGATCTGGGCAGTGTACAAGACAAATCTGTTTCACTGGCCTGCCCATTACTCAAATCTGCTGAGGGGAAAAAGCTTTTCTACAGACTGGGACCTAAAATCTGGAACCACCTGCCTACCAAAGAAAAAATCAAGAATCCCATGAAACTTTTAAAATAGTCCTTAGACAGCATCTTCTCACTGAATTCTCATAAATCTACTATATATATATAATGGTTAACGTATAAAGTATTTGCTTTCTGTATGAAGTTTAATGCCTACAATATTTGCTTTCTTTTACAATATACACTTAATATAACTGTCACAATATTCATCTACTGACCATTAGACCACAACTTAGTAGAAAAATGATGCTCTACCTCCAAAAATCAGTAAGACAGACTAGTAAAGGAGGCTCAAGGAAAGGTACATTATTACTATCACCACTGTAAGATTCATTTATTAATACTGAAAGATCATAAGGTCACAAAAAGTACAGTTTTGTACCTACCATAAATGTAGATGTTCGAGTGTTCACACTGCTGCAGTCATCACACTTGGGTTATCCTACCGTCAGGCGGTCCCACAGTCGGCCAGAGTTCCAAAGTCTTGGTCCGGCGTCGGTTGCTGTCGCTTCTTCCCTGACGTCAGTGTGCCAGAGGTATATAAGATGCATCCGATGCCATTTTCTTCAGTTTTTCTTGCCCCAGATGTCAGGTGCCCCCAAGTAGGTAGGCAATACATATTGCTAATAAAACATATATAAGAAATAAAAACAAAACCTTCAGTTGCAAGCAAATACACCACAAAGGTTGTACAGGATAGAAAGGTATAGATAAGTCCAGCTAGGACAGAGGGGATGGAGGGAGGGTAACCTGGACTGCAGCAGTGTGAACACTCGAACATCTACATTTATGGTAAGTAGAAAACTGTACTATGTTCATCTTGTTACACTGCTGCAGTCATCACACTTGGGTTGAATCCCAAAGCTAAGGCTGGGCGGTTGGAACTAAACAGGGTTTGGAGAAGCTAGTAGGCCCTGCAGAACTGCAGTGGCAAAACCAGCTCTGGTTTTTGAGTATAGAGGTAAGTGGTAGTGCTTGGTGAAGGTGTGCACTGAACTCCAAGTTGCAGCCTCCAAAATATCCTTGGTTGGTACCCCTCTGAGGAAGGCTGCTGATGTTGCTGTAGCCCTGGTGGAATGGGGCCTAATGTTACCAGGTACAGGTTTCCCATGGTGTGTGTAGCAGAAACGGATACAGTGTCCTATCCATTTTGAAATGGTTGTTTTGAGATAGCCTTTCCTTGTGATCCTGCAGCATAGGATACAAAGAGCTGGTCAGATTTTCTGAAAGCCTTAGTTTTATCCAAGTAGAAACGTAATTGCCTGTGAATGTCCAAAGAGTGTAGGAGCCTTTCCCCTTTATTCTGGGGGTTTGGATAAAAGGTGGGCAAATGAATGGTTTGGTTTAGAGCCACATTGGATACCACCTTTGGCATAAAGGAAGGGTTAGTTCGTAAAGAGACTCTGTCTTGATGAAAAAATGATGAAAGGCTCCACTGCCATTAGGGCCTGTAGCTCTGAGACTCTTCGTGCTGAAGTTATTGCTAGTAGCAGGGTAGTTTTCCATGATAAAAACTGTAAATCAGCTGTAAAAGCTGGTTCAAAGGGCAGTAGAGTAAGTTTTTCCAAAACAAAATTGAGATCCCAAGTTGGTGTTGGTGCTCTCCGGGGCGGTCTTATGTTCTTGGCCCCTCTGAGGTACTGTCTTAGTAATGGATGTGAAAATATAGGAGGATCCGTGTTGTAATGAGCTGAAATAGCTGAAGCGTGGATCTTAATAGATGAAAAGGAAAGGCCTTTGTGCAACATCTCAGTTAAATATTGCAGAATCTGAGGAGTATTTGGGATAAGAAGGTTTTGGCCTTTAGCCTGGTTCCAAGCGCAGAATCTTTTCCATTTGTCTGAGTAGGTTTTCCTGATGCTGGGCCTCCTGGCCTCCAGAATGACATCCATAACAGCTTTAGAGAGAAATGTTGACTGGTTGTTTAGGCAATCTGCCATGCAGCCAGATTTAAAGTCTTGAGCTGGCTGTGTAGAATTTGATTGTTTTGCTGAGTCAGCAGGTGAGGAATTTGAGGTAAAATCCATGGTGGGCCTTGAGCCATGTTCCTTAGTATTGGATACCAGTGTTGGCGTGGCCAGTCTGGAGCAATGAGTATCATTTGTGGCCTCTCTAATCTGGCTTTCAGCAGCACCTTTGCCAGAAGAGGCTGTGGAGGAAAGACATACAATGTTAATGTTTTCCAACTGAATGGGAGGGCGTCCACTTTCCAAGTTAGTGTGTGGTATGTCCTCGGGCAAAATTTCCATAGTTGGTAGTTTTGGGGGGAGGCAAACAGATCTATGTCTGGGCTCCCTCATTTTTGAGTTATCATTGTGAATACTTGTGGATCTAGTTTCCACTCGTGAGGATCCATGATTTTTCTGCTTAGTTCGTCTGCCAATGTGTTTTTCTTTCCTGGCAGGAATTGTGCTTGTAGTTGAACTTGGTAGGTCAGTGCTGTGTTCCACAAGGTCATTGCTTGCCTGCATAGGGGGTAGGAATGTGTGCCCCCTTGTTTGTTTATGTACCACATCACTGTGGTGTTGTCCGTCTTTATTAGGAGTTATCCTGGATGTAGGAGGTCCTTGAAAGCTGTTAGGGCATTTTGTACAGTTAGCATCTCTTTTTGACTGATGTGGAGATGCATTTGATCTGCAGACCATTTGCCCTGAATACACTGTCCTGCCATGTGTGCTCCCCGGGCGTAATCCGATGCATCTGTTGTTATTGTTTGCCTGGCTGTGGGTAAGGTAAAAGGCTGACACTTGTTGAGGTGACATGCCTGAGCCCACCATAGAAACTCCTGTTGAAGGCAGGGAATGAGTGGTATTATTGTTTCCAAGCTGTGGCTGTGTTGAGTCCATATGCTTTTCAGGTACCATTGTAATTTCCTCATATGCAGTTTGGCATATGGTATTAGTAGTATGCAAGATGCCATGAATCCCAAGGCCTGCAGAATTTTTCTTGCAGGGAGTTGGGTCTTTGTTGCCATCATTTTGAACTATTAAGTCAGTTGCCCTTGCTTGTCTGGCGTGAGATAAGCCATCTGGGCCGTTGTATTTAAGCTGGCACCCAGGAATATTATGTCTTGTGAGGGCACTAGTTTTGACTTCTTTTCATTTACTGTGTACCCTAGGCAACTTAGTAAGTTTTTTACAAACGCCATATGTTTTAAAAGAATGTCTTTGCTTTCTGCTTGAATAACGCAGTTGTCCAGGTATGGATATATTTGAATTCCTCTTTGTCTGCAGTATGCAATTACTGGTGCCAGGCATTTTGTGAAGACCCTGGGCACAGTAGATAAGCCAAAAAGTAGTGCAGAGAATTGGTAATGAGTTGAACCTGCTATAAATCGGAGGTATCTTCTGCAATTTTGTCTGATAGGGACATGCAGGTATGCCTATTTGAGGTCCAACGTTACTAGCCAAGCCTTCTTGCCCAGCATGGAAAGAAGTTGCTGTAGTGTGAGCATCTTGAATTTGGGTACTTCCAGGTATGTGTTTAGAATTGAAAGGTCCAGAATGGGTCTCCAGGCTTTGTCCTTTCGGGGAACCAGAAAGAGTCTTGAGTAAAATCCTCGTCCTTGCTCCTGTGTAGGAACCTGTTGAATGGCTCTCATGTCCATGAGTGCTGTAATTTGTCTTTGAGCCTCTGCCCATTGATTTGGTGGCAGGTTTGGCATTCCTTTTATCCTTGGTAAAGTGTGAATGTGGAACCTGTATCCTTGAGATACAATATTTAGGACCCATTTGTCTTTTGTGACGATGTGCCAGTTGCCTGCAAAAAGTGCAAGTTTTCTTCCCAAGGGAGTTGCCAAGAGGGATTTGCTTGGCAGTCTGAGGGGTAAATCATTGTGTTTGTCTTCTGATAGTTTGAGACCTGTCTTCTCCTCCTTTCTGGGTTGTGGCACCCCATTGTCGAGGCTTGTAAGAGCCTTGTGGCTGACCTCTGCCCCTTGGGCGTCTGTATTTGCCCCTCTGTGGTCTGTCAGAAGTTGGAAAAGACCAGTTTTTGGGTGGCCAATTTCTGCTGAAACGAGGGGGTTGAACCTGTAAAAAATCCTTGACCGTCTACATAGATTTTGCCTTATCCTCCATTTTCTTTAAAACCTCTTCTGCTTTTACACCAAATAAAACATCCTGCTGTAAAGGTGCATTCAATAACTTTGCTTTAACATGATCAGGTAAAGATTGTTCTTTTAACCAAGCATGCCTATGAATGACAGACCCTGTTACTGCTGCTCTACAAAAAGCTTCCAATTAATCAAATCCACATTGCAAAGTATGTTTTCCCATTTGTTCAGCTGCATGCAACAAATCTTGCATTTCCTTGTAATCAGGCTGCTCTGTATGTGTGATCATTTTTTGTTTTAAATGAGACTTCAAATATTGTTGATATTTCAGCATGTGAAACTGGCAATTTAAGGCCCTCATAGCTAGAGTAGCTGAGGTATATACTTTCTTTCCCCATCTGTGTAGTGCTCTAGAATCCCTTTCAGAGGGTACAGGATTTTTAGCAATAGAGGTCTTAGGCCCTTTGGGACCCTGGGAAATGGTTTCTGGGTCAGCAGCAGGACTTTTATATAGGAATTTGTGTGAGTCAGGGACTCTGTAGTATCTGTCTGGTTTGGCTGGTGTAGGAGGTAGTGAGTCTGGGTTAAGGATAGATTCTGAATAAACATCATCCACAATGTCTAACACGGGTGGAATAGCAAGGGGTCTGTGCTGGGGTAGTAGAATCAGAGTAATCCTGGCCTTCCCAGTGGAAGTGTTCCCTCATGGCATGTAAAGTTTCCCCAAAAGAGTAGTCTTCTGGGGAAGATGCTGAAGGAATAGACTCTTCAGCATCAGAGTCTTCATAAGGGGGAAAAGAGTATTCCTGTTCCTCAGAAGAATCTGAAGAAATGGAAACCTGGTCAGATGAAGCGTAGTCCTCCTCCTGTCTAAGCCTTTTGTCAGGAGGGAGATGGGAACCCGATTAGGGTAATTAAGTCTTCAGCCATCTTAAGCATCTGTTTCTTAGGCATGGGGCCTTGTACTGGAGACTGCTGTACAGGCTTCCTTACTTTTAAAGGAGTTTTCAGCTTTGCATAGGATTTAATAGTAAGTGTAGTCGGTCTGAAGACACCTTCAGCAACTGAAGGTGTTTCAACTGCACCGGAATCCCCTTCAGCCATGGAGTCGGAAGGGCCTAAAGATAAAGGCTTTGGAGGCCCAGCAATATCCGCTCGGGAGTAGGATGCAGCCTGGGGTTCTAAATCAGCGGTCGTCAGGGGCTGCGTAGGCGCCTCACTGAAAACCGGAGAACCTGCAACTGGCCTAGCAGAGGCCTCAGAGTCTGGTTTGGGTCTCGGCTGCCTGTCCTTATCTTTGCGTTTTTTATGCATCCCGGTCGTTGATTGCTCCATGTTAGTTGTCTTCTCTCACCTTCTTTCTTGCTGGATGGGTTCGGAGCCGATCTTCTGCTCCAACTCGGACACTTACTAAAGCTCGAGAGCTAATTTTACCGGCTCGAGGCAACCCTATATCCCATGATGCTAGGCGATAACTACCCAGATCTCATTTGGTAGCTAAAGAAAAATTATGCAATATAGTCCTCCAACTGGAGAGGAGGAGGAAAAAGGGAATAATCCCGCCAAAGAAACCAATCTAATCTAGTGACACTAGGACAAGCTATTTGGCTGGGAATGCTAGATCAGGACTCTTCAAGGAAGAGGAACAATCTTCTCGGTCTGTCCAGGCTTGGGGGATGGTGGGTGGGACGCAAGAAAGAAGGCGAGAGAAGACAACTAACATGGAACGTTATGGTAGGTACATAACTTCTCAATGTTAAGTTGTCAATCTTGCCTTCATTATTGCTGGATGGGACCGCGTCCCTAGCACCTTCATCCTGGGTGGCTCAACGGAACAGACTCTTGAGAATGGTGGAACCAAAATTTGCCCTGTTTCTGGAGGCCAAGTCCAATTTGTAATGCGAAACAAAGGTATGAGGAGAGGCCCATGTGGCTGCAGCACAAATAGTGTCTATTGGTAGTCTAGCTTGAAAAGCTGTAGATGTAGCTAGTGCTCTAGTTGAATGGGTTTTGGCCTAGAAGTCAACTCTCTACCTCTGAGTTGATAAATACATGTAATCACAGAAGACAGCCACCTACATAGGGTTACCTTAGATAACGGAAGGCCTTTCCTGTTCTCTGCATACGATAAAAACAGTTGATCAGATTTCCTGATTTGTTTGGTTCTGTCCAAATAATATCGGAGTTGGCGATGAACATCCAGATAATGTAGTTTTTGCTCCGCTCTATTAGTATAATTTGGGGAAAAAACTGGGAAATCAATAGATTGATTTAAGTTTGTCTGTGACGCCACCTTGGGTAAGAAAGACGAATTAGTCCTTAGAGAAACTCTGTCTTTGTGGAAGATTAAGTAGGGAGGACGAATGCGGAGGGCATGAAGCTCAGATACTCTCCTAGCAGAAGTAATGGCGACTAGGAAGAGTGTCTTCCAGGAAAGAAATTTCAATGAACAGGAAGCTGCAGGTTCAAAGGGGGGAAGAATCAAGGATGTTAAGACTAAATTTAGATCCCACTGTGGTGGAGGGTCTTTGAACAGAGGCTTAAGTAAAAATACACCTCTAAGGAATGCCTTGCAAAGCTTATGGGACATGATGTTGCAGTCCGACAAGCCTATATGAAAATTTGAAATGTCTGCCAACTGAACTTTTACTGTGGAGGAAGAAGATCCTGAGTGAAAAATTTCAGCTAGGAAGTTCATGACCAAATGAATCGGAGCAGTAAAGGGATCTATATTTCTAGCTTTTGCCCAGAAGGAGAAACATTGCCATTTACTAGTGTAAATCCTTCTGGTGGAAGATTTAAGGGAAGCTACTATGATATCCCGGACTGGATTAGAAATCGTAGGAAGCCTGGCTAGGGACGGAAGTGGAGCAACCAAGCAGTGAGGTTGAGAGAAGGTATGGACTGGTGCAGCTGCCCCGACTGGTGCGTCAGAAGATCTGGAACCGGGTCCAGATGCCAAGGCTGTACCAAAAGATAACGATGCAGGAACGGAAACCATATCTGTCGAGGCCAATAAGGGGCAATGAGAATCATCTTGGCTCTCAAGGCGGTTGCTTTCTGAATTACTTGTGGTATTAGAGGAAAAGGTGGAAAGGCATAGAGAAGTCCCCGGGGCCAGTCTTGGACTAGAGCGTCTCTGGGGGGATGGCCTGGAAGGGGGAAGAGGGTGAAGAAGTCGGGGCATTTGCTGTTTTGAGGTGTAGCAAAACGATTGCAGAAAGGAAGGCCCCACTTCTGAAAAATCTCTTCCGTCACAGATTGTTTGAGAGACCACTCGTGGGGCATGAGAATAGCTCTGCTCAACCTGTCCGCTATGATGTTGGACTTCCCAGGGATATGCGCTGCTATCAGAAACCGCTGAGAAGAGATTTCCCACTGTCAAAGTCTGAGTGCCTCTCGACACAGGGGATAGGACTTGGTTCCGACCTGCTTGTTGATATAACACACTACGGACATATTGTCCGTTTGGATTGCAATAGTCCCCAGGGGAAGAGAGTCATGGAGGGCTTGCAACATTAAAAGCACTGCTCTCATCTCCAGGACATTTATATGCAGGTGGCATTTGAAAGGTTGCCAAGTGCCATGGACCATCCTGCCCTGAAAATGCCCCCCCCCACCCGATCAGGGAGTCGTCCGATGTAACCGTGGCGACTGGGGAGGGAGGAACAAAGGGTCTGCCTTGATGGACTTGAGGGGACAATATCCACCAGGACAGATGCCTTTTGCACGCTGGAGTTATCATGATCTTGTGATGCATAGGAAGTCGTTGAAAAGACCATTGGGCGAAAAGCATCCGCTGTAGGAGACGCATGTAAAAGCGGGCAAGGGGAAGAAGTGTTATAGCGGCCGCCATAAGACCCCATACTTTCAGGACATACCTGGCCTGAATTTTGTCGCTCTGAAGAAGAACATGGATGTGGTTTTGAATATCTAAGACCCTTTGATCTGTTAACTTTGCTGAAAGTTGTACGGTGTCCAAATTGGCGCCTATAAAGGTAATAGATTGACAAGGCGACAAGGCAGATTTTTCGAAATTTATAGAGATTCCTAGCCCTCTGCAAATGTGAATGGTGTAATCTCTGGCTTGGAGAAGTTGATGCCTTTTGGTGGCAGTGAGGAGCCAGTCGTCTAGATATGGAAATACCTGGAATTCTTCACGTCTCAGGTGAGCCGTAACCACTGCCATACATTTGGTGAACACTCTGGGGGCTGTAGTGAGACAGTACAGTTTTGTACCTACCATAAATGTAGATGTCCGATAGGTATGCATCTGCAGTCCTTACATATGGGTTGTCCTGCCTCAGGCAGCCCTTCGGTCGGCTGGATTCCAAAGTCTAGGTCCGGCGTCGGCTGATGTCGCCCTTTCCCCGACGTCAGAGCACCTGGGGTATAAAAGCATCAGCCGACGCCATCTTCCTCAGTTTTTCTTGCCCCAGATGCCAGGTGCCCTCTAAGGAAGGCTAAATTTGGAGAGATGCAATAAAATCCAAACATGCACAGAAATATAAAACAAATACACCATAATAGATAACCCCAGCTAGCTATGAGAGGGATAAGTACCCAAGAAATACCACAGAGGGGAAGGAGGGAGCGTAAACCTGACTGCAGATGCATACCTATCGGATATCTACATTTATGGTAGGTACAAAACTGTACTATGTCCTTCAAGGATGCATCTGCAGTCCTTACATATGGGTAGAATACCATAGCCAATGTGGGGGTGGTAGGATCTAAGAACAGGATGGTGTAGCTAAAATGCCTTGCAGGACTGCCGTAGCAAAGCCTGCTCTGGATCTGGAATATAAGGGTAAGTTGTAATGCTTGGAAAATGTA
Source organism: Protopterus annectens (assembly GCF_019279795.1). NCBI lineage: Eukaryota > Metazoa > Chordata > Ceratodontiformes > Protopteridae > Protopterus > Protopterus annectens. Next base: position 676,686,046 of record NC_056736.1, read on the forward strand.
TGCATGGAGCTCCATGTAGCAGCTTCTAAAATGTCCTTGGTAGCCACCCCTCTTAAGGCGGCTGTGGAGGTGGCTGTGGCTCTGGTGGAATGAGGTCTAATGTTAGCTGGCACAGTTTTGCCATGAAAGGAGTAACAAAATCGAATGCAATTCCCTATCCATTTTGAAATTGTCTGTTTGGAAATTGCTTTTCCTTGTGCACCAGCAGCATATGCTACAAACAGCTGGTCAGTTTTTCTGTAAGTTTTAGTTCTGTCCAAGTAGTAGCGCAACTGTCTGTGAATGTCCAGGGTATGCAGAAGTTTCTCCCCTTTGTTTTGTGGATTTGGAAAGAAGGTAGGCAGGTGAATAGCTTGGTTCAATGAGACCCTGGATACCACCCTTGGCATGAATGAAGGATTGGTTCTCAATGAGACTCTGTCCCGATGAAAAATAAGAAATGGTTGTACTGCCATGAGGGCCTGCAACTCAGATACTCTTCTTGCTGAGGTTATGGCCAGAAGGAAGGCAGTCTTCCAAGACAGGAACTGTAGTTCTGAAGATGCTGCTGGTTCAAAGGGAGGCAGTGTTAGTTTTTCCAACACGAAGTTGAGGTCCCATGTAGGCACTGGTGGTTTCCTTGGAGGATTGATGTTTTTAATTCCTCTTAGAAACTGTCTTAGGAGAGGATGAGAGAAGACAGGTGGATCAGTATTGTATTCTGCTGAAATTGCTGAAGCATGAATTTTTATGGAAGAGTAAGACAGGCCATTGTGGAGCATTTCTGCCAAGTATTCCAGGATATGTGCCATGTTCATCACTGTCGCATCTAGGCCCTTTGTGGTGCTCCAAGTGCGAAATCTTTTCCATTTTGCTGAATATGCCTTTCTTGTGGAAGGCCGGCGAGCTTCCATGATGATATCCTTCACTCTCTTGGATAGCTTATCCTGGGGAGGAGTCAAGGTATTCTCCAGGCTGTTAGCTGCAAGGCTTTCAGGTTGGAATCCAGAGTTTTGTAATTGTGCTGTGTCAGAAGAAGTGGCCATTGAGGAAGAGGCCACGGTTTCATGCGTGACATGCTCTTTAACAGTGGGTACCAGTGCTGTCTTGGCCAGTCCGGAGCTATCAGAATCACTTTTGGCTGCTCTGTCCTGATCTTCAGTAAGACCTTGGTCATTAATGGAAGAGGTGGAAATGCATACACTGTTAGAGTTCTCCAGCTGAAAGAGAGGGCGTCCACTTTCCATGCTTGTGGGTGGTATGTCCTTGAGCAGAATTTCTTCAGCTGATTGTGGTGGGAGGCAAAAAGATCTATGTCTGGCCTCCCCCATGATTGTGTTATCTGAAGGAAGATGTCTGGGTGCAGCATCCATTCGTGTGCATCCATGATATTTCTGCTTAGGCTGTCCGCCAGTATATTGTCTTTTCCTGGCACAAACTGGGATTGCAGCTCTATATTGAGTTTCAGGGAAAGTTCCCAAAGATTCATTGCCAGTCTGCAAAGAGGGTAGGAATGGGTACCTCCTTGCTTGTTTATGTACCACATTACTGTGGTATTGTCTGTCCTTATTAGCAGGTGGCCTTGATGCAGAAAGAGTTTGAAGGCTTCGATTGCATGTATCACTGCCAGCATTTCCTTTTGGTTTATGTGCATGCGTAGCTCTTTTTGTGACCATAGTCCTTGAATGCATCTGCCCTCCATGTGTGCTCCCCATCCATGGTCTGAAGCGTCCGTTGTAATGGTTTGGCTGGTTATTGGTTTGCTGAAGGGCAGACCCCTGTTTGATTGGCTTGCTTGAGCCCACCACAGAAATTCCTTTTGAAGGCATGGAATGAGTGGTATCAAAGTTTCTAAGCTGTGACTGTGCTGAGTCCATAAACTCCTCAGGTACCATTGTAGTTTCCTCATATGCAGCCTTGCTTGTGGAACCAGAAGAATGCAAGATCCCATGTAACCCAGGGCCTGCAGGATTTTCCTTGCAGTCAGCTGAGTTTGTGTTGTCAGATTTTTGAAGTAATCTGGTAGTTGTCTTTGTTTTTCTTCTGTGAGAAAAGCCATTTGGGTGGTTGTACCTAGATTCGCACCCAGAAAAGTTATTCTTTGGGATGGAACAAGTCTTGATTTGTGAATGTTGACTGTATATCCCAAGGCCTGAAGTAGGCGGATGGCATAATTCAAGTGTTTTACCAAAGTTTGTTGGCTGTCCGCTTGTATAAAGCAGTCGTCCAGATATGGGTATATTTGAATCCCCTGAAGTCTGCAGTGTGCAATTACTGATGCCAGGCATTTCGTGAATACTCTGGGCGCAGTAGATAAGCCGAAGGGCAATGCTGAGAATTGATAATGCTCTGAACCTGCAAGAAATCTGAGGTGTCTTCTGCAACTTTGTCTGATAGGGACATGCAGGTATGCCTCCTTGAGGTCTAGAGTTACCAGCCAAGACCCCTTGCCCAGCATGGGAAGGAGTTGCTGTGGAGTCAGCATTTTGAATTTTGGCACAATGAGATAAGTATTCAGTGCGGACAAGTCGAGAATAGGCCTCCATTGTTTTTCTTTTCTTGGAACAAGGAATAGTCTGGAATAAAATCCTTGGCCTTGTTCTGAAAGAGGAACCTTTTCTATAGCTTTCATTTGCATTAGGTTGGAGATTTGTTTCAAAGCCTCTGCCCTTTGATTCAGTGGCAGGTCTGGCATGCCTTTTCTTTTTGGTAATGTGTGAAAATGGAACCTGTATCCTTTGTCTATTATTTGCAGCGTCCATTTGTCAATTGTAATACTGTGCCAATTTTCTGAGAATAAAGAAAGCTTTCCGCCCAAAGGTGCTTCCAATTGAGCCTTGGTTGGCGGGGTCAAGGTAAAGTCATTGAGTCTGTCCTTGTGCAGCAGTTGTAGGTCCTGCACTACCTCTCTGGTTAGGAGGCTGCCATTGACGTCCTCTGTAGGAGCCTCTAGCTTGCCCTCTACCTCTGGCACGCCTGTTCTTGCCTCTTTGAAATCTCTGTGTGTCTGGAAAGGACCAATTCTTGGAAGGCCAATTTCTGCTGAATCTTGGTGGTTGGACTTGGAGAAAATCTTTGACTGTTTGTACAGATTTTGCCCTTTCCTCAAATTTCTTTAAGACCCCCTGAGCAGTGGAGCCAAATAACTTTTGCTTTTCCAGTGGAGCATCCAGAAGCTTTGCTTTAACATGGTCTGGCAGAGATTGTTCCTTCAGCCAAGCATGCCTACGTATGACTGCACCTGTCATTGCTGACCTACATGAAGCTTCCAATGCATCATAACCACACTGCAAGAAATGTTTGCTAACCTGTTGGGATGTACCAGATCCTGAAGTGATTTCCGATCTAGGGGTTCAGGTGAAGACAGTTTTTTATGCAGTTCATCTAACATATACTCTTGGTACTGTATCATATGAAATTGACAATTTAAAGCCCTCATAGAAAGAGTAGCAGAAGTATACACTTTTTTACCCCATCTCTCTAAAGCCCTGGACTCCCTTTCAGAGGGGAGTGGATTTTTAGTAGTGGCAGCTGCAACCCCTTTAGGGCCCTGGGAAATAGTTTCTGGATCAGCAGAGTGGGCCTTGAAAAGGAAATGATGAGAGTCCGGGACCCTGTAGTACCTATCGGGTTTGACAGGGGCCGGAGGAAGAGTGTCAGGGGTTATGCTAGACTCAGAGTACACATCATCAATGACATTCAAAACAGGAGGAATAGCCAAAGGTCTATGCTGAGGTAAATGCAAAAAAGTCCTTAATCTCTTCCTGGAATCAGAGAATTCCTGGCCCTGCCATTTGAAATGCTCTCTCATGGAGTGAAAGGTCTCCCCAAAGGACAGCTCTTCAGGAGGGGAGGCCGAGGGGATAGATTCCTCTGCATAAGAATCCTCGTAGGCCGAAAAGGCCTCCTCCTGGTAATCCGAAAGAGCAGAGCCATCAGAGGCCTCATCTGAGGAGAGGGGATCAGAGGGCTCAACCCTGGGCCTTTTGTCTAGAGGAGGTTGAGAGCCCCTGTCCGGATGTGGCTGAGAGCCCCTAATTAAGGATATAAGGTCCTCAGCTAAACTTAGAATCTGTGAACCTGTAGTGGGTCCCTGAGGAATAGCCCTGGGAGGCAAAGCTTTTGGCTGTTTAGCAGCTTTAGCCCTGGTGAATGCCTTTATGGACATGGATGCAGGAGGCCTGGCTGCACCACGTGCTGGTGTAGTTTTGTCTAGAGAAATGGTGTTGGATGTTTCCAGGACACCAGTTTCTGAAGGAAATTCTATAACCGACTCAGTAGGGGCCTCCGGGGCTGAGGTTGTCGGTTGAGCGGTTTCGACGGTCGGAAATACCAAGGACTCAGTTTCAGCCGAGACCGAGACACTCGCGGTAGGCCTAGCCGTGGTTTCAGCCGAAACCACGGTCCGCGTGTGTCGGTCCTTGTCCTTCTGTTTCTTGGTTAAATGAGGAGTCGGAGTCTCCGATGGCATGTTGTAAGAGAAACTAGCCCCAAAAATTCCTCTGCAAACTCCGCCCGACGCCTAAGAGTGTGTCGACTGAAGGAAGCACAGGCTGAACAGGCCGAGACGTCGTGGTCTGGGCCTAGGCAGGGAAGGCAGTAAGAGTGGAAATCCTTATGAGGTATTTGTTTCCCACAAGTTAAGCAATTATTAACTTTAAGCGTTTGATTTGACATCGGCTGAGGCAAGAAAGAGTCCCCAACGGGGTACTTAGCTTTTGAAGTCTTCAGTAGCTGAATTACAGGAGCTGGCCGACCGGCACTTGCGAACTGCTTCTGCTTCGGGCACCACGCGGCAAGAAAGACTGAGGAAGATGGTGTCGGCTGACGCTTTTATACCCCAGGCGCTCAGACGTCAGGGAAAGGGCGACATCAGCCGACGCCGGACCCAGACTTTGGAATCCGGCCAACCGAAGGGCTGCCTGAGGCAGGACAACCCATATGTAAGGACTGCAGATGCATCCTTGAAGCACATCAAAGGGCAGGGTTCTGAATTGGTAGTGACTGGCCCCCAGCCGAAAGCGGAGAAACCTTCTGGAGCGCCGGTGAATTTTGATGTGATAGTACGCATCCTGAAGGTCCACGGAGCACATCCAATTGTCCTTGCCCAGAAAGGGTAGAATGGACTGTAGCATGACCATCCGGAATCTTGTTCTCTTTACAAACTTGCTTAGTTTGCTGAGAACTAATATTGGTCTCCAGTCCCCTGTCTTTTTCGGTATCAAAAAGAACCTTGAGTAGATTCCGGATCCTAGTTGGTCTGCTGGGACTGGCTGGATGGCTCTTTTTGCTAGCAGTTTTGATATCTCTGGTACTGCTAGTTCCCTTAGACCGGGTGGAACGTCTGGAAGGGTTCCCTTTTGCTGAATTGGGGTTTGGATAAAGGGAATTTTGTAACCCTCGGATATGATCGACTGTACCCATTTGTCTTGAGTAAGGGAAAGCCAGGCTTTTGGGTACAGCGACAATCTTCCCCCGACTGCCTCCGAAGGTGGACAATTGGGCAACATCTCAGGGATGCTGGATGGGTTTGTCAGAGAGAGGCTCCCTGCTACCCTGATTCTGCGGACCCCCTCTGCCCCTAGGGCGGCGTCTGTTGTTGTTACCCCCTCTGCCTCTGGGGGTAAACTGACCTCGTGCATCAGGCGTGACTCCTTGAGATTTGCAGAACCACATTTTCCCACCCTTCTGATCCTTGGGGTATTGTCTTGAAGGGGTGGAGAAACGGACTCCTATGGCACAAAGAGTCTTGCCATCTTGTTTGCATCTGGTCAAGGTGTCTTTCACTTGAGGTCTGAACAAGGTCGAACCATCAAAAGGAGAATTGTGAAGGACGCCTTGAAGGGGTCTGCAAAATTACAAAGCCGCATCCAGGCGTGATGCCTTAATGCCACTCCTGTGCCTACGGCCCTACTCGCGTCATCGGCTGCATATGAAATGAGCCGCATGGAGGAGTTAACAATAACGTTTAGGGTTCCTAGCTGTGAGTTAATTTTATCATGGGACCCAGCAGCTGACGGATCCTGTAAAACTTCTCCCAACTCTTTGAGAACATCTCTCTGAAGGCGGGTGAAGTGACACAAGTAATTCAGTGACCGCATGGCAAAGGTCACTGAAGAAAACATCCGCTTACCGTACCTATCCATAGTCCTAGAATCCTTGTTAGGAGGATGGATAGGTACTGAAGGATCGGCTAGTTCCTTCTTGGTGGCAGAAGCCACCACCATGGCATCAACCGGGACACCTTTTGTCAAAAATTGCCTATCAGCTGGGGCCGTAATGAATTTAGAAGGCCTCCGAGGAGTGGGTTCCACCTAATCTGGGGCCGTCCACGCCTTCCGAGCCACCACATCCATAAGGGGGTCGAAAGGCGGAGACATCCAGGAGGTGGAGGGTCGAGAACCAAATGCCTCCAGGTAAACCAACTTGTCCTCGGAAGGATTAAGGGAAGGCCGGTTTCCTCTCTGCTTAAGGATTTCAAGGATGTCTGAGAAAGAGACATCCTCAGAGGGGGACCTTGGGGATCCCTCCGACTCATCCAAGTCGGTATCGGATATAACAGACTCGGGGGAGTCCAGATGTTTCCTCTTACATGTCCTCTTACGCGGAGGCTCACCTGACGGGTCAGGAGAAGCCTCAGAAGAGGAAGATATTCCCAGTGGGGAAACCTGAGGCGTTGGATCTCTGGGCCCAGGAGCAAGAGAGTGGGAAGAGACATCAGCAGGCACTGTAGTGGGAGGAGCTGATGAAACTGACCATTGACTATGCCCTGGGGCTAGTACACTCCTCATCACCTCGAAGGCTCCCCCATCAGAGAGGCCAGAGGGCTCCTGCTCCGAAGAGGTAGGAACCCTGGGCCGCACCGACAGGCACGGCTCCGAGGCCGATGTCGGGGCCGAGCTCACCAGCGCCAATGCTCCGAGAGGGAGAATGGGGTCAGACAAGGGTTCGATGCCACTCGCCCCCTCGGAGCCGGTGACAGAGACCAGGCGCCCGGATCCCTCCAATGAAGGCATCAAGGAGGAGATCGGAGCAGAGGACGACGGAGCCAAAGGGGGAGGTATCGGCTCCGACGCCACAACAGTCACGGCTCCGAGGTGCTCCGGCTCCGAACTCTATGGGAGAGTCGAAGGAGGAATAATAGGTGGATGTGTAATAGCTACCGTCTGATGAGACGGGCTATGGAGCATTTGGGCCAATGCCGGAGACTTTAATAGCCTACTCACCACTCTCTCAAGGTCATGGTCAGAAAGCCTGGACGACTGAGAAGATCCGCTCCGAGAGCAGGGGTGATCTCGGAGCCAAATGGATAGACTCCAACGATGGGGATCTTGACCTCTTTCTGGAGGTGGATGGAGCCGAAGGACCCGAGGATACGTCGGCTCCAGCCGGAGCCGACCGTGAGTGCAAAGATTCAGCTGTATCAACGCCGAGTGGAGCCGATACTGGAAGCTGTGACACAGAAGAATCGGCTCCGGCTGGAGCCGATCTTGTCACAGAAGGTGAGCCAGCAGCCGACAGCTTGGGACTCGGAGCCGATGGCTTTGCTGACTTCGAGGGCTTCCCCGGCGCAGACTTAGTCGGGGAGCTCTCGGGCTTTAACAAGCCCCACAATATTAATTTGTTCCTGCGCTCCTGCAGGACTCTTGGGCTGAATGCGTGGCACACGGAACAAGAGTCCTGCAGGTGCAGGGGTCCCAGGCAGTAAACACAAGAAGTGTGACCGTCTGTCAGAGACATTTTCTGTCAGCACGAGTCACACTTCTTGAAGCCTGAGACCTTTGTGTCCTTCGACATAACAGTGTCGAGGGAGCACCAGAGTAAAACACACACACACCCAATCCAAATATAAATAATAAAAAACAGGGATACTAACATGCCCAAACACGCCACAGAATCCCTGACAAGAATTAGGAAAGGGGCAGGCTTAAGGCCTAACCTAGGGGAAGGGATATATAACTGGGATAAGGGAAGTACAAGGTACTAACGGGAAATAGGGTTTAAAATTAACCGCTACAAGTTAAAACAATAAAAGGAGTGGAACTAAGACAAAAAAGGGTGACTAAAAGTCTGAAATTTGAAAACTTACCAAGAGCCGGTAAAAACGCACCTCGTAAGCGAAAGCAGCAAACGAGATCTGGGTAGTTATCGCCTAGCATCATGGGATATAGGGTTGCCCCAAGCTGGTAAAATTAGCTCTCGAGCTTTAGTAAGTGGCCGAGTCGGAGCCGAGGATCAGCTCCGAACCCATCCAGCAAGAATGAAGGTGAGACTTGACAACTTAACATTTAAATTTTCTACCAAAATAATGTTGGGCGAAATCAAACCGATGTTTAATAGCTCGTTTGTTAAACCTAGCACAAAACCGACAACCTGTGACATCGTGGTCTGGGTCTAGGCAAGGAATACAATAAGAATGAAAATCCTTATGAGGTATTTGCTTCCCACAAGAAATGCAATTATTACCTTTTTCTGACATCGGTCTGAGGCAAGAAAAGGTTCCCCAACGGGGTACTTAGCTTTATTTAAGACTTCGGTCTGAAATTCGATTTGAAAATCTCAGGAGTTGGCCGACCGGCACTTGTAAACTGCTTCTGCTTCGGGCACCGCGCAGCAAGAAAGACTGAAGAAAATGGCGTCAGATGCATCTTATACACCCCTGGCACACTGACTTCAGGGAAGAAGTGACAGCAACCGACGCCGGACCAAGACTTTGGAACTCTGGCCAACTGCGGGACCGCCTGACGGCAGGATAACCAAGTGTGATGACTGCAGCAGTGTAACACGATGAACAGAATGTTAGCCTCCACAAGAGTCGTCGGGCTATAGTATCACTTGCAAAACTGCAGCAGCAAAGACTACACAACTCTGACCAGGCAAACAGTTTTGTTCTGGGAAAGTGTGTATGATGGTAACCATTTCAAAAGTTGGGACCCACTAGAGTGAGTTCCAAGACATGGAGACTGAACTGCAAAAAAAACAAAAAAACAAAACATATACTAAATTCAAGATCACCATTTCCTGATCCCCTTTCTCTTAAATATGATAATCTTGAAGTTAATATACATAAGAATGAGGAGGTGCTGAGAGAAGATATTTGAGATTCACTCTTCTGCAGTTTTTGTTCCCCCCCATGTCAGCACTCAGCATTTCAAATGGCAACATTTCAATAGGGAGTGTGTATGACTCTACGTCTGCCTTGCATATGCTCTGAGCAGATACATTTCTAAACAAAGTTGCAGTGGTAAATGCTGAACAGGTTTTGTACTCGCCATAGCAGAAAACAATATAACTAATTGGAAAAGGTCTGTTTAATTAATGGACAATGCAGTTTTCCTTCAAAAGAGAACCCAATCAGACTATCCAACAGGTCATGTCATTTGCATATGATACCTCAAAGATCCTGAGAACACCCACGCAGTGCAAAACTGTTTCCCCTATTGTTTTACTGCTTGGCATACAGATCTGGAAGCTGAAAAGGCCAATTCAGGATAAAGTCAGACAATCACCTTAAGAATAAAGTAATGACTTATTTTTTTTAGAAACAATTTACTTGTGGAAGGCTAGGCAAGTGTCTGCACACATTAAGTCATTCTTGCAGTCAAAGAAACAGAGTATTCTATGACAACTATTTAGGTCAACAGAACAGAATTTAGTAAAGTCAGCTTCATCTTTACATAAATCATATGTCCAAGCTGCAGCCATTAGAGTTAAGAGTTTTAAATGTAAAATACCCTAAACAAATTGTCTAAAAACATATCTGTAGCTAAAGGAAGTCAGGCAATTGTTAAAAGATGTACCTTAAAAAGGAAGTAATCCAGACAAGAATTGAATAAAACACGCCAAATACTGTAATACTTGAGCAACTAAAAAAACTATTTACATTAATGGACACTTCTGCACAAGACAGAAATATTAACCCACTTGTGTAAGACTTTCTGGTATATAGTGTTTTACTTTCTTTGAAAATGGACTTGTTTACAAAATGAATGACTTTTATGACTGAAATGGTCATCATCCACCTTGTTAAACGAAGACCTTTAAAGCTGGATGGAGAGCAACCCTCCTTGTTGGGAAAGTAGATTACTGTAGAGAGGTAGTATGTCAAAGGATCTGCTACTGATTTTGTGTGTGTGCGTATGTGTACATGTGTATAAATGTACAGACGTGTGTGTGTGTATATGTGTGTGTGTGTGTGTGTGTGTGTGTGTATATATATATATATATATATATATATATATATATATATATATATGTATATATATATATATATATATATATATATATATGGATTCCATACACTAGATCGAAGGTTCAATACTTGGAAATAGTGTATGGAATGCACACTGCAGCGAAAGTGCACTTAATCACAAGTGCACTTATGTGAAGTTCAGTACAACGAATGGGCGTTGTACTGAACTTCCGTGTAGTACTCATGGACCTTAGGGTTAGGGCATGGGTCATGGTAAGGGGATAGCCCAAAGGGCTATCCTCTTACCATGACCCGTGCCCTAACCATAAGGTCCGTGACAACTGCAGCGCAGTGAAGGACATAGCAATGTCCTCCACTATGGTGCGATAGTCACAAACCTTAGGGTTAGGGTAAGAGGATAGCTTTACTAACTATCCCCTTACCCTAACCTAACCCTAAGGTCTGTGAGTATCGTACCATAGTGGAGGACATAGCTTGTTTTTTGATGTCCTCCACTGTGCTGCGGTACTTTCGGTGAAGTGCACTTTCGCGGAAGTTCACTTTTGTTAAAGTGAACTTTCGCGTAAGTGAGGCTTCCTAATACAAGTTCGAAGTTGTGAACTTTTGTTCTTATAACAGGAATCCATATATATATATATATATATATATATATATATATATATATGTATGGGCCTACTTTGTAATTTCAAAATACTGAAATCCCGAATTTCAGTATTTCAAAATTACAAAGCCGAAAACTCAAAGTTCAAAAACTGGCAGAAGCGTGAAATTCAAAATCCCGAAGCACACAGATGTTGAATTCCTGCTTCCGCTGGTGCGGTGTGTGGATGTATAGGTTGAATTTAAATAAGTTTGGATGTGTAAATGTGTTGGTTAGGGGCTTTAGTGTGTTTAAGTGTGTGTTGTGACTGTGATGTGTGTGTGTAAGGGACTGTAAGATGTGTGTGTGTGTGAGTTTTGATTGTGTTTCTGTTTGTGCAATCTTGGAGTTAGAATATATAAGTAGGGGGTGTGGGGGGTGCAGGGGTGCTTGTCCCCCTGCTTATCTATAGTGTAGATACATTGTTTTCGGCAATTTGAATTTTGCAGTTGTGTGTTTTAGGAATTGTGAGTTGTGATTGGGTTTTCAGCTTTGTAATTTCGAAATACTGAAATTCGGGATTTCAGTATCTTGAAATTACAAAGTGGACCCATATTATATAAATATGTATATATATATATATATATATATATATATATATATATATATATATATATATATGGATCTACTTTACATTGTCGAAATACCACTTACGGGAAATTCACAATGTTGAAAACACTTTGCCGAAATGGCAAGTTATCAAACACCCAGAACATGACAAACAAAAACTGACTGTCTGGTTCTCATGTCTCCATGGAGACACCTTGATAATGAGAAACTGTCTGTCCATTTCTCACATCTCCATGGAGTGGAGACAATCTGATAAAGAAATTGGCTACAGTCGGCAAGAGGGTGACTGGCTGGGGAAACAAGAGAAAAGTACAGTTTTGTACCTACCATAAATGTAGATGTTCGAGGATCCACATTGCTGCAGTCCTTACTATTGGGGTAGTCCGCTGTCCAGTCGGCCCGAATACCAGAGTATATGGCTGACGTCGGTCAGGGCGCATTAGACTGACGTCAGTACGTCAGGGTACTAATGCGCATGACCGACGTCATATCCTCAGTCTTTTCTTGCCCCAGATGTCAGAAGACCCTAAAAAGACAAGGCCCAAAATACCTGCACCAAAAATATGTACAAGATATACAAAAATATATACAAAAATATCAGCATATAACCTCACCTACACAACCACCCCTAAACACAGAGGGAAGGAGGGAGGGTAAATTGGACTGCAGCAATGTGGATCCTCGAACATCTACATTTATGGTAGGTACAAAACTGTACTATGTTCTTCGGGCCACATTGCTGCAGTCCTTACTATTGGGTAGAATCCCAAAGCAGAGGTAAGGGAGGCTGGCAAATCATAAAGAAGTAGGAGCTGACAACATGCCTTGCAAAACAGCTGTGGCAAAACCAGCCCTAGACTTAGAGTAGATAGGAAGGTGATAATGCTTAGAGAAAGTATGCACTGAACTCCAAGTAGCTGCCTCCAAAATATCCTTAGTTGCCACCCCTTAGAAATGCTGTTGAAGTGGCAGTAGCCCTAGTGGAATGAGGCCTAATTCCAGCTGGAATCTCCTTGCCATGATGGGAATAACAAAATGCAATGCAAAACCCAATCCACCTAGAAATAGTTTGTTTTGACACAGGCTTGCCCTGAACTCAAAGCAAAAGAAACAAACAACTGCTGAGACTGCCTAAAATCCTTAGTCCTGCTTAAATAATAACGCAATTGCCTGTGTACATCTAAAGTGTGCAAAATCTTTTCCCTTTATTTTGGGGGTCTGCATAAAAAGTAGGCAAATGAATAGTTTGGTTTAAAGCCACACTAGAAACCACCTTAGGCATAAAGGAAGGATTAGTACGTAATGATACCCTATCCTTATGGAAAATCAAAAAGGGCTCTACTGGCATAAGGGCCTGCAACTCAGACACCCTTCTTGCAGAAGTAATAGCCAACAGAAAAGCAGTCTTCCATGACAAGTATTTCAATTCAGCAGTAGCCGCAGGCTCAAAAGGTTGTAGAGTAAGTTTTTCCAACACAAAATTGAGATCCCAAGCAGGAGTAGGAGCTCTACGGGGGTCTTATATTCTTTGCCCCTCTAAGAAACTGCTTGAACAAAGGATGCGAAAACAATGGTGGGTCACAATCATAGTGAGCTGAAATTGCTGCAGCATGAATCTTAATGGAAGAGAAGGACAAACCTTTGTCCAATAACTCAGTAAGATATTGAAGAGCCACACTCAAATTAGGCTCAGAAATCTCCAAATTCTTTGCTGTACTCCAAAATAAAAATCTCTTCCATTTTTCTGCACACTTTCCTTGTACTAGGTCTTCTAGCTTCCATAATCACATTTAAAACTTGTTGAGGAAGTTGAGACCTGCTGTGTTTCAACACAGAATATGCCAGGCTGTTAGATGAAGAGAGTGAAGCTTGACATTGAGCAGATGACCGTCCTTCTGAGATAACAGATGAGGAATCAAAGGTAAAGGCCATGGAAGCTTCCTTACCAGACTCCTTAGTAGTGGGTACCAGTGTTGCCGAGGCCAATCTGGAGCTATCAAAATCATCCTTGGCTTGTCTTGTCTGACTTTTAATAGCACCTTTGGAAGAAGAAGCAGAGGTGGAAAGGCATACACATGAAGGTTTTTCCAACTGAAAGACAGAGCATCCACTTTCCAAGCTGTGTGATGAAACCCCTTTGTGCAAAACTTTGGCAGCTGGTGGTTTAGTGGAGAAGCGAACAGATCTATGTCTGGAGTTCCCCATGACACTGTCAATTTCTGAAATACATGAAGATCCAGTTTCCACTCGTGGGGATCCATGATTTGTCTGCTTAACACATCTGCTAAGGAGTTCTGTGCTCCCGGCAGAAACCTTGCCTGAAGAGTTAGTTGCAAGCTTAGCAGTCTCCCATAAAATCATTGCTTGCCTGCATAGAGGATAAGAATGTGTTCCCCTTGCTTGTTGATGTACCACATGACAGTTGTGTTGTCTGTTAGAATCAACACCTGCCCTGGAAGAAGTAACTCCTTGAAAGCCATTAATGCAAACTGGACTGCTAACATCTCCTTCATGTTGATATGTAGATGCTGTAGTCTGGCAGGCCACTTGTCTTGTATCCACTTTCCATTTAGATGAGCTCCCCAAGCAATGTCCGAGGCATCTGTCGTTAAAATCTGACTCGCCTCTGGCCGGGTCACAGAGAGTCCCTTGTTTAGGTGACATTCCTGAGCCCACCACAAAAATTCTTTTGAAGGCAAGGTATTATTTGAATGACAGTGTCCAAATCCTGGCAGTGCTGTGTCCATACATTTTTGAGATACCATTGTAGCTTCCTCATATGCAGTTTGGCATTGGGAAGCACCAGAATACAAGATGCCATGAACCCTAATGCTTGAAGGACTGTCCTTGCAGTCAGCACGGACTGATGAGATAGTTGATGGAAGTAAAGTGATAGACTCTTTTGTTTGTCCGGGGTTAAAAGGCCATCTGGGCTGCTGTATTCAGTCTCACACCCAGAAAGCACATGTCTTGAGAGGGTACTAGACTGGACTTTATTTCGCTCACAGAATACCCTAGGCATCTTAGCACTGCTATAACATATTCCAGATGCTGTAGAAGGTCTTCCTTTTCTTGAGCAAGAATATGGCAGTCGCCCATGTAAGGAGAGATTTGACTCTCTTTTAGCCTCAAGTAAGCTATCTCTGGAGCAAGAACTTTTGTGAATACTCTGGGCAGTAGATAAGCCAAAGGGCAATGCAGAGAACTGATAATGAGAATTTCCAGCTCGAAACGCAGATACTTCCTGCAACTTAGTCTTATAGGCACATGTAGGTAAGCTTCCTTGAGATCTAAAGTTACCATCCAGTGATCTTTGCCCAGCAGAGGTAAAAGCTGTTGTAACGGCAACATTTTGAACTTGGGAATGTCCAGATAAGTGTTGAGGATAGATAAATCCAAAATTGGTCTCCACGTGTTCCCCTTCTTTGGTACTAGGAACAGGCGAGAATAAAATCCTAGGCCCCTTTCTGATACAGGGACTGGCTGAATGGCCCCTATTTGGAGTAACAGAGAAATTTGCTTGTGAGCCTCTTTCCTTTGTGGAGGAGGAACATCTGGCATGCCTTTGAAAGGGGCAATGTATGGAAATAAAACCTGTAACCGTGGTGAATGATATCCAACACCCATCTGTCTTGAGTAATTAAATCCCAATTTCCTTTGAAAAGAGACAGTCTTCCTCCCAAAGGAGCTGCCAGACGAGAATCTACTGGCAGCTGAAAAGGCAGGTCATTGGGTCTGTTTACGAAAGGACTGACCCCTGCCCTCACCAGAAGTCTGAGCAGGTGAACTCCCTGTTCTAGGCCTAAAAGAACCTTGAGCTCTGCCCCTACCACGCCTAGACCTACCCCTAGACTGGGAATCATAAGCAGGATATGTCCATCCCTTAGTAGGCCAATTTCTACTAAACTTCGTGGCTGCACCTGCAAAAAATCTTTAACAGTTTGCATAGACTTAGCTTTGTCCTCCATTTTCTTTAAAACTGCTTCCACAGGCGAACCAAACAACACATCAGACTGTAAAGGAGCATCCAAAATCCTTGTCTTAACATGCTCAGCTAAATTCTGATCCCTCAACCAGGCATGCCTGCGAAGAACAGAACTAGTGGCAGCCACCCTCGAGGAGGCCTGTACAGCATCAAAACCACATTGCAAAGAATGCTTACCCACTTGTTCAGACACATGAACTAAATCCAGCAACTCTTTACACTCAATACCTTCCGCCAAAGCATCCACCTTAGATTTCAGCTGTGAAAGGAGATAATTTTGATATTTAAGCATGTGAAACTGTCAATTCAACGCCTCATGGCTAAAGTGGAAGAAGTATACACTTTCTTTCCCCATCTATCCAAAGCCCTTGCCTCTTTATCAGTGGGAACAGGGTTTTTAACCACAGAGGCCTTAACACCTTTAGGTCCCTGAGAAACAGTTTCGGGTCTGCCCTAGGACTCTTAAAAGATACTTATGAGCTTCAGGCACCCTATAGTACCTATCAGGTTTAACAGGAGCAGGAGGCAAAGAATCAGGGTTCAGGGAAGCCTCTGCAAAAACATCTTCCACCACATTCAACACAGGAGGTATAGCTAAGGGCCTATGCTGGGGCAAAACAAGAATTCCCTAAGCCTTTTCCTGAATCAGAGTAATCCTGGCCTTCCCATTTAAAGTGCTCCCTCATGGAATGCAGAGTCTCTGAAAATGAGAAATCCTCAGGAGGAGAAGCTGTAGGAGTGGAATCATCCACATCAGAATCAGAATAAGGAGGATACTCCTGCAAATCTTCCGCGAGAAGACTCAGAAGCCTCTGAACACTGTTCAAAACTATCAAACTCCGGTTCCACCCTAGGCCTCTTATCAGGAGGGGGCATAGAACCTCTAATCATAGTAATCAAATCTTCTGCCATTTTAAGCATATGTTTCTTAGGCACAGAACCTGTAATGCTAGGAGAAGCCCCCACTGAAGCTGAACTTGGCCTACCTCTCAAAGAAGTTTTGGCAACAGAAGGAGAGGCTCTAACTACCTTGGGAAGAGAGGGAAGAACAGTTACCTGAGAAGCCCCTCAGCCTGGCCTACCTCCTGAGAAGGCACATCCTGTAACAGTAAAGTCTCTGCCTGAGACTCCAAAGAAACTCCTGGCAAAACCTCTGGCTCCACTGAGCCTTCTAAAGAACCGACGTCCGGGACTGCCGGTTCATCAACCCTAGGCTTCGCTGTTTTGTCCTTGCGCTTCTTGACGAAGCGGCGCCGGAGCATCCGACGGCATTTTATAATTGCAACGCTTCCCAAACACTAACCTGGCACAGTCTAACCGCTCTTAATAGTGCGTTGTTAAACCTAGCACAAGAGCGCATCCAACAACGCCGTGCTCAGGCCCTAAACAAGGTATACACAAGGTATGGTAATCCCTATGAGGTATCTGTTTCCCACAAGAAATACAGTTATTCACTTTTTCTGACATCCGTTAAATACTGAGGCAAGAAAACCAAAATGTTCCCCAACGGGGTACTTAGCCAACTCTGATTCGGTCTGAAACTCCGGCTTCGGAAATATTTCAGAACGCCAACCTGCACTCTCAAAACTGCTTCTGCATCGGACCATGCGGCAAAAAAGACTGAGGATATGACGTCGGTCATGCGCATTAGTACCCTGACGTACTGACGTCAGTCTAATGCGCCCTGACCGACGTCAGCCATATACTCTGGTATTCGGGCCGACTGGACAGCGGACTACCCCAATAGTAAGGACTGCAGCAATGTGGAACGAAGAACATCTGGCAAGGAGATAATGTTCTCTGAAATAATTCAGGGCTTTTCCCAGCTGGGAGAGCTACAAAGATAACACAAAATCAGTTAGCACTTAGTAGAAGCACAGGCTGCATCATGCATCTTAGCACAGATAACCTTTCTTTTAGATTAACTCAAGTCTCTGAGTGTGGCTGTCATTTAGGGACATTTGTTCCTATTAGGAGGGTAAAACTTCAATATTTGAAGATGTACACAGTTTTGCGTGTTAGTGTTAAATTAATAGGTTTTTGGGATTGACATGTTTTTTTTTTTGTTTGAGGCCTTTCAATAAAACAAAAAATTTGTAAGATGTGAACTAGGCTCAAATGAATATGACAAGAAACAACTATATAACATTTTAACCTGCTAAACAGTCTATGCATGCAACACAAAAGCTGGAAAGTACAGTTGTGTACACTTACCATAAATGTAGATGTTAGAATGTATTCACTGTTGCACTCATTACATTTAGGTAATCTGCAGGCAGGATGCCCTCAGTCGGCCTGAATTCCAAAGTCTTGGGTCCTGTGTCAGTTGCTGTCTCCTCTTTCATGACGTCAGGTCGCCACGGGTATAAAACATGCAGCTGACACTATTTTCTTTAGTTTTTCTTGACCCTGATGTCAGGTGCCCCCAAAAAGGTAGCAAATATATATATATATATATGTATATATATATATATATATATATATATGTATCAATATAAACTTTGCCTTCATCTACAACCAAATACACCACATAGGCTGTAGAAGATAGAGAAGGAAAGATAAACTCCAGAATGACAGAGGGATGGCGGGAGGGTAACCTGGACTGCAACAGTGAATACACTCAAACATCTACATTTATGGTAAGTATACACAACTTTACTATGTTCTTCGTGTTTCACTGTTGCAGTCATTACATTTGGGTAGAATCCCAAAGCTATGGTTGGGGGGCTGGAGCTAAACAGCATTAGGTGCGGCTATAAGGCCCTGCAGAACTGCAGTGGCAAAGCCTGCCCTGGACTTATAGTACAGAGGCAAATGGCAATGCTTTGTAAAGGTGTGAACAGAACTCCAAGTAGCAGCCTCTAGAATGTCTTTGGTTGGTACTCCTCTGAGAAAGGCTGCCGAAGTTGCTGCAGCTCTGGTGGAATGAGACCTAATGCCCTTGGGCACAGATTTACCATGGTGTAAGTAGCAGAAATGGATGCAGTGGCTTATCCACTTTGAAACTGTCTGCTTTGAGATAGCCTTTCCCTCTGATCCTGCAGCAAATGACACTAGTAATTGCTCAGTTTTTCTTAGAGTTTTTGTCCTGCTCAAGTAGAATCATAGTTGCCTGTGTACATCCAAGGAATGCAGAATTCTCTTCCCTTTGTTCTGCGGATTTGGATAAAAAGTTGGCAGATGAATAGTTTGGTTAAGAGCCACACTGGAAACCACCTTAGGCATAAAAGTAGGATTTGTCCTCAGAGACACCCTGTCTGAGTAAAATATAAAAGGCTCTACAGCCATGAGGGCCTGTAGCTCTGAAACTCTTCTTGCTGAAGCAATTTCTAGTAGCAGAGCTGTCTTCCATGATAAGAACTTTATATCAGCAGTAGCGGCTGGTTCAAATGGAGGCAGGGTGAGCTTTTCCAACACATAATTGAGGTCCCATGCAGGTAATGATGATCTTCTAGGAGGCCATAGGTTTTTGGCTCCTATAAGATACTGCTTTAGTAAAAGATGAGAAAAGATAGGTGGCTCTGTATTGTAATGAGCCGCAATGGCAGAGGCATGGATTTTGATTGATGAGAAAGATAGGCCTTTGGTCAAGCATCTCAGTTAAATATTGTAATATCTGAGGGATATGTGGTTCTGCTGTATCTGTTCCTTGTGCTTGATTCCAATCACAGAATCTCTTCCATTTGTCAGCATAAGATTTTCTAGTACTAGGCCTTTTGGCTTCCAAAATGACATCCATCACAGCTTTACTGAGTGGTGTCATTCGTATGATTACATGATTAGCCATTCTGCCAGGTTCAGAGTCTGTAGTTGATTGTGCAGGATCTCATTGTTTTGCTGGGACAGTAGTTGTGGTCTATGAGGCAAGGTCCAAGCTGGGTATTGAGACAAGTTCCTTAGGATTGGGTACCAGTATTGGCGGGGCCAGTCCGGGGCAAATAACATCTTTGGCTTCTCTTGTCTGACTTTTAGGAGGACCTTGGGTAGAAGAGGCAGAGGAGGAAAGGCGTAAACGGACAGGTTTTTCCAACTGAAGTTGAGGGTGTCCACTTTCCATGCTTGGCTGTTATAAGTCCTTGTGCAGAATCTTTTCAATTGAAAATTTTGAGGAGAGGCAAATAGCTCTATGTATGAGTTCCCCCATTTCTCTGTTATCATGCTGAATACTTGTGGATTTCGTTTCCACTCGTGAGGATCCATCAGATTTCTGCTTAAATCGTTTGCCAGAGTATTCTGTTTTCCTGGCAGGAATTGAGCTTGAAGATTTATTTGGTAGGTCAAAGCTGTGTCCCACAGTGCCATGGCTAATCTGTAAAGGGGGTATGAGTGTGTGCCCCCTTGCTTGTTTATATACCACATGACTGTGGTGTTGTCAGTCTTTATCAGTAGTTGTCCTGGATGAAGTCCTTGAAGGCTATTAGGGCATTTTGAACAGCTAGCATCTCTTTTTGGTTGATATGTAGATGCATTTGATTTGGTGACCATATGCCCTGAATGCATCTTCCTGCCATGTGAGCCCCCCAGGCATAATCTGATGCATCTGTTAAGGTTTGGCTGGCAGGGGGTAGAGTGAAGGGCCGTCCCATGTTTTGGTGACAGGCCTTTGTCCACCATAGAAACTCCTGATTCAGGCAGGGGATGACAGGAATCATCGTTTCCAGACCGTGTGAATGTTGACTCCATAAACTTTTTAGGTACCACTGAAGTTTCCTCATGTGCAGTCCTGCATATGGAATTAGTAGGATGCAGGATGCCATGAAGCCCAGAGCCTGCAGAATTTGTCTTGCAGAAGACTGGGTTTTTGTTGCCATCAGTTTGAAGTAAGTAGTCAGTTGCCTTTGTTTGTCTGGCATGAGATAAGCCATCTGGGCAGTTGTATGCAAGCTTGCACCTAAGAATGTTATCGTTTGAGAGGGTACCAGTTGTGATTTCTTTTCGTTTATTGTGTACCCTAGGCATGCTAGAAGCCTTTTCATAAATGCCAGGTGTCGTAGAAGAGTGTCCTTGTTCTCTGCTTGAATGAGACAGTCGTCCAACTAAGGATATATTTGAATACTTCTTTGTCTGCAAAATGCAATTACTGGTGCCAGGCACTTTGTAAAAACCCTTGGCGCAGTAGATAAGCCAAAGGGCAGTGCAGAGAATTGGTAATGCATTAAGCCAGCTTTGAATTTGAGGTATCTTCTGTACAACTGTCTTACTGGGACATGCAGGTATGCCTCTTTTAAGTCTAAAGTCACCAGCCAAGCATTCTTGCCCAGCATGGGCAGAAGCTGTTGCAAAGTGAGCATTTTGAATTTTGGAATGTCAAGGTATGTGTTCAAAATCGATAAATCCAGTACTGGCCACCAGGCCTTGTCCTTTCTGAGTACCAAGAACAGTCTTGAGTAAAAACCTTGTCCTTTTTCCTGTTCTGGTACTGTCTGAATGGTCCCCATATCCATGAGGGATGTAACCTGTTTCTGTGCCTCTGCCCACTGTTTTTTTGGCAGGTCTGGCCAACCGTATGTCATTGGCAGAGTGTGGAAATGGAATCTGTATCCCTGTGATACGATGCTCAGTACCCAGTTGTCCTGGGTTATTAACTGCCAATTTTGAGCAAAAAGTGCTAATTTGCCCCCTATGGGTACTGCCAAAAGATAAGTGCTTGGTGGAGGCAGAGGGAAGTCATTGGGATTGCTTTCTGCAGGTTTGTGCTTTATCCCCTCCAGATTTGGAGGTGGATGCACCCCATTGCTTTGACCTGTAAGAGTCTTGAGCCTAATACCTGGAACCCTTAGGGCGTCTGGATTTGCCCCTTTGAGCTCTGTCTGACACAGGAAAGGACCATTTTTTTATAGACCAGTGTCTACTGAATCTAGGTGGCTGCACTTGTAAGAAATCTTTAACAGTTTGCATAGACTTAGCTTTGTCTTCCATTTTCTTTAAAACCTCTTCTGCCATAATACCAAACAGAGAATCATGCTGTAAAGGTGCATCTAGTAATTTAGCTTTAACATGATCAGGCACATTTTGTTCCTTTAACTAGGCATGCCTCCTAATCACAGATCCAGTAACTGCGGCCCTGCAGGAGGCCTCTAAAGAATCAAAACCACATTGCAAAGTATGCTTTCCAACTTGTTCAGCTGATGCAATAATTCCTGCAATTCCTTATTTTCTGCACATTCTGATATCAACATCATTTTTTGTTTCAGTAATCCCATAACATATTGTCTGTACTTAAGCATATGAAGTTGACAGTTTAAGGCCCTAATTTCCAAGGTTGCAGATGTATAAACCTTTTTTCCCCATCTGCCCAGTGCCCTGGAATCTCTGTCGTAGGGGGTAGTGTTTTTTGCTGTTGAGGCCTTAACTCCCTTTGGACCCTGTGAAATAGTTTCAGGATCAGCAGCAGGGTTTCTATGAGAGTCAGGGACCCTGTAATACCCGTCAGGCTTACTGGGAGCCGGAGGTAAAGAGTCAGGGGTCAGGCTTGACTCCGAAAAATCATCATCCACAATGTCTAACATAAGGGGAATGGCTAAAGGCTTGTGCTGAGGGAGAAGGAAATCCCTGAGCCTCTTTTTTGATTCTGAGAATTCTTGACTCTCCCACTGAAAATGCTCCCTCAAAGTATGCAAGGTTTATCCAAATGAATAATCCCCAGGAGAAGATGCAGATGGAATAGACTCCTCAGCATTAGAATCCGCATAGGGAGGTAAAGATAATTCCTGATCAGAAGAAATAGAAACCTGATCTGAAGATTCATAGTCAGTGTCTTGCCTAGGCCTCTTATCTGGAGGGGGATGGGTACCCCTGAGCAAGGTAATAAGGTCTTCAGCCATTTTGATCATCTGTTTTTTAGGCATAGAAGCCTGTGCACATGGCTCAGACGTTGTTTTTTTAGTTTTAGAAGGTGTCTTTGCCTTTGGTTATGCAGCTTTCGTCTGTTTGATATAAAAATGTTGAGGTCTGAATACACCCTCAGAAGCCGGTGCCTGCTCTGCGGCTCCGGATCCATCTGAGGGAGATACATACGTCGGTCCAATACCTTGAGTATCTTGCGGCATGCCGGACTCCACATGGGTGTCGGCAGAGGCCTGTGACTCGAAGGTAGCGGGTATCAGGGGCTGCGAAAGCTCCTCACTGAGTACCGGCGAGTGGCTTAGGAGAAGCTTCGTCGTCGGTTTTGGATCTCGACTGCCTTTCTCTGTTCTTTTCTTTGTGCTGTTTATGTACTCCGGTAGTCAAATTGCTATCAGATGACATCTCTGGGTAGTTAAATTTGTTTCCAAAATACTTAGATGCAAAAATATACCGACGCTTAATAGTGCGTTGGTTAAATCTAGCACAAAACCGACAGCAAGGCAAGTTGTGATCAGGGCCTAGGCAAGGAATACTGTATAAATGGAAATCCTTATGAGATATTTGCTTCCCACAAGTAATACAATTATTAACTTTTTCTGACATTGGTAAAAAGCAAGAAAAAAAGTTTCCCCAACGGGGCACTTAGCTTTATTGAAGACTTCGGTAATAAAACTCAAACACGAATATTTCAGTAGTCGGCCGACCGGCACTTGCGAAATGCTTCTGCTTCGGGCACCGCGCGGCAAGAAAGATTAAAGAAAATGGTGTTGGCTGCATGTTTTATACCCCTGACGACCTGACGTCATGGAAGAGGAGATAGCAACTGATGCAGGACCCAAGACATTGGAATTCAGGCTGACTGAGGGCAACCTGCCAGCAGATTACCCAAATGTAATGACTGCAACAGTAAAACACGAAGAACATCTAGACATTTAACAAAAATGCCGTTATATATAATAGGTGGGAATAATAATGTTTTAATACAATTATGTTTTCTGTAAAGTCTTTCAATGTCAGTGAGTGATCTCACAGATAAAAACACAAAATAAAGAATAGTGAACTATATTAAAAAAAAACATACAGGTTCAAATAGCTATGTTACAGAAGACACACTTGGAAAGAACTGAACATGTGAATTTGATCAAGAAAAATGTTCAGGATGGTTATTCAGCAGAATACCTGAGACAAAAGAAAAGATAAGTATTTATATTGCATGCAAGAGGAGCTTCAATAGTGATAGAAGAGGATAAAAAGATAATGGGCAGATATGTAGTGATAAGGGTTCCTGGCAAGGGAGGAGGATTACATTGGCAAGCATTTATACTCTACCTAAAACTACTACAAGTTTAAGGAAATTCTGGGAGAAATAATCAGTTTTCAGCAAGGAATGCTACTTGTAGGTGGGGACTAGAACTTGATTGGCAGCAGTGAAGATGCGTCAGGATGGGGCAGAAGGGAAAATATAACAAAAGAGGGTAGATTTTTAAATAAATTTATGACGATATTTGGCATGGAAGATGTGAATTCAGTAACAGGAGTTTGGAGTAAATTTATATATCATTCCCCAAGATATAAAAACTGGGCTAGGCTAAACAGAATTTACATTATACAGGAAAGTGCATTTAACTGAAGGTCTTGATAAGCACCCAATTACTATTTCAGATCATTCACCAATAATAAGTAAAATAAAATATAGGGTAATGAAAGGGAAGGTTGGCACTTTCCCATCTATCTGTTGAAAAGAGAGAAATTTAAGGAATGGATAGTGGGGATTACTCAGGAGCTATTCAAGAGGATTAAAATTACCTTTATAAATATACCTAGGGAGTGTGATAAAATTAAGGTGGAGTTTAAAAATAGGGTGGAAATAAAAGAAAGAGAACTATGGTTAAGAAGTTACAAGATTTATTTGGAGGGGCTGACAAATGTTGTAGTATTGCAGAATAGGGGGGATCTCACAAAACAAGCAGAGAATCAACTGCAGAATGCTAAGCAGAAAATAGAATAAGACAAAATATAATATACATGAGTTTAGAAAGATTGCTGTTAAACAATTGTTTTTTGATAACACTAGAGCACAAAAACTTACAATGACTTGGGCAACAGAAAGTAGAAAGGGCTATCGCCAAGCTTAGGGAGCCTATAACAAGAAAGTTAAGAAGCGATCCTGTAGAGGTATTAGAAATATTTCAGAAATTCTATGAACGTCTGTATAAGGCAGTGAAATATAGAAATCAAGAAAAGATACAAATGGAAATGTTTATGGAAGAATTAAATATGCCAAGGTTAGAGTTAGATGAGGCTCAATCACTAATGGTTAAGATAGGAGGAGATGAGATAAAAATGGTGATGCATAACCAGTCTACAGGAAAGTCCCCAGGAATAGACAGGAATCCTATTGAAGTTTGCAAGCTAGGAGGGAAGAAACTGGTAATCTGGAAGTTTTTGTTTAATAGTATTTTAAGAGGAGGAGAAGTACCAACATCCTGGAAGAAAGCAGTGGTTGCAGTAATAGCTAAAGAGGGTAAAGATCCATCAGATCCAGCTTCATACAGGCTCATTTCAATACTGAACCATGACTATAAAGTGCTCATATCTATAATGGCTAAAAGAATGGCAAAAGTAATGCCAAAATTGATAGATACAGATCAATGTGGTTTTGTGGATGGCAGGCAAACATTTGATAACATTAACAGAACATTGATGATCTAGAGGGAAGCAGAATGTAAGAAAATACTACTATTGTCAGTGGGTCTTAATGCAGAAAAATCACTTGACAGGGTATGCTGGGACTTTATGAGCAAGGCAATGGAGCATTTGTATTTCCTGGAAAAAATTATAGGGTTGATTAGAAGGATATATGAGGGACTGGAGGCAAAAGTTAAAGTGGGTGGGGTCCTTTCTGATAATTTCTCCTTGAGTACAGGAACCAAGCAGGGGTGTGCTCTTTCCCCTTTATTATTTGCATTATATTTAGAACCACTGGCAAAGAAAATAAGGGACTCAGAAATTCAAAGATATAATTGGTATGGTAGTATTTGCAGATATTATTTATACCTGACAAAACCAGAAAGAGACATTACAGTGTTGTGGAACATTCTGAGACAGTTTCAAATATTTTCAGATGCAACATTAAAGAATCTAATACAAAAGCAATAGCTGTAAATTATGTACCCAGACATTAATTGGTTCAGCAATACCCAGGTATATGGGGACATGATAAACTGAAGTATTTAGGAGTATGGATTAAAAATGATTCTGGTGTGGCAGCTAAAGATATAGGGGAAGAGACTAAACAAAAGATAATACAAAAACTGAGAAAATGGAAGCTTTACTATATGGATATGAATAGTAGGATACAAGCAGTTTAAACGTTTTTAGTCCTATTAGTCTTATACACAGGTCAAGCATATTTTTATCAACCAGAGGAGAAGTTGTTGATAGCAATTAATAAAGATCTGAAGGACTTGATCTGGGAGGGGAAGATGGCACGAGTCAAGTGGCATAAGTTGATTCTTCCAGTAGAACAGGGCAGATTGGGATTACCTGATTTGAAGGGGTATTTCAGAGCTACACAGTTATGGCTCCTATACATAACACAAGCAGAAAATAAGAAGTTATGCAATCACCATAACCTTTCATCTGAGTAGGTAAACTTCATTTGTCAGCAACCTTTGGGGAATCGGATCTGACCTCGGATCCGAGCCAGCAGTTTTCAACAGCTTTAGATCCGAGCACCAAGCTCCACCCCTACCCAGAACCAGAAGACCTGGAGGGAGAAGACCGCTTAGCCGGGGGGGGGGGGGCCCGAAGCGGAGGCTTCGGCCCGCTGCTTGTGGTGCTTCTCCCTCCTCCTTTCTTTCCTAGCCTCCCTCTCCTCCGAGCCTAAGGCAGGAGGTTGAGTCCTGGCCGAGGGGAGGGAAGCAGGAGTGGCAGCCACTGCGGGAGCCACGGAAGGACCGGATGTAGAAGCCGAGTCTGGGGGCAGAAGACCCACCAGAATCAGCTTAGACCTCCAGTCTTTAAGTGCCCTGGGGTTGAACGTTGCACAAATGGTACAACCAGAGGACAGGTGTTCAACCCCAAGGCACAATACACAACGAGTGTGGCCATCCGCTGGGGATGGCTTATGTTCACACTCGGTGCACTTAGAAAACATTATCTTTGGGGCCTCAGACATACTCAAGAAAGTAACTCACACACACAAGGCCCCAAACACACACACACAACACTGACGGAACCACGAAGGTAGGGGAAGGATAACTAGAAATAAAATAAACTAAGAGAGTTTAGACTAAAAAGGGGGCTAAACACACTCTCACACCAAAGATTAAAGAAAAGTTGTAAAGAGTTACATTTTTTCTCACAAAGAGAAAGAGAATGCCAGGAGACTCTGGATCAAGCTGCTGAACGAAACCGCGGCAAATAGATCTGGGGTCAGTCAGGGTTGGCAGGGGATTATGGGTAGGGGGAGGAGCTTGCAGCTCAGATGTAAAGCTGTTGAAAGGTTGGATCCGATTCCCCAAAGATTGCTGCACAAATGAAGTTAACTACTTCAGATCTATAATTCAAAGTGAAAAGCGATGATGAAACAGTGAGAAGTCTGAAGAAACAAGGAGAGACTAGGATTTTGAATGCAGGCCTTTAAGGAGAATAACAATAATCATACAGAATATTATATCTATAAAGTAGCAGAAAGTATCCTAAGAACTAAGCCAACACAGGACTGGATAAAGCAGATTCTCCTGATAGGGGTGACTGCAATTAGGAATACAGACAATAGGCAAGACAGGTCTGGAATTTATTGGAGAAAACTGGCAAAGGAACAAAGGTATTGGGACCAAATAACTAGAGAGAGAAAGATGATAGAATGGGAAGAAACCAATAATTTATTTGGACTATAGGTAAGAGACTGCCTTCCATATCAAGGTTTGATATCAGAGTAAAGGCAAAGAGAAAGAAATAGGGGGTCTTAAAAGGACTAGCACTGGTAAGAGTTTTTAGTAGAATCTACAACCGAAGCTGCTGTTAAAAAGGAATAATTAGTACAGCATATAAAATATTGTTTGATAACTATAAGAATCAATCAGAGGAGGTTAGGAAGGATTGGGAAGAGAGACTGGATAAGCAATTCACAATGTAACAATGGGAGAATATATCTATGTCTACCAAATAAGCAACAAATGTGTACATAAATATTTTTATACCTCAAGTAGACTCCACAGAATTTTTCCTCAGGTAGACAGCAAATGTTGGAGGTGTGATAGGGAAGAAAGAGGTAATTAAGAACATTTTCTGGGAGTGTGGTGAGTTGGTGGACTTTTAAGGATTCCCTGCGGGTTTTATTGTTAGAGATGCTGGGTGGGCAAATTGGTGTAATGAGGGAGATGATTTTTTCTGAGCTATAATACAGAATCAGAATTGCCTAGACATGGTAAGGCATTGCTGTGTCTAACTGTGGTGGCTGCCAAAAAAAAGCAATTACTAGAAAATGAAAATCAGAATCTAAACCAACTATAGTAGATGCAGTGAATATATTAACAGAGATAAAACAACTGGAAATGAGATCTAGATTTAGAAAAGGGTAGGAGCAAACTACATAATAAAAAATGGGAATTATGGAAACAATATATAAAGGGGAAAGATGAGGTTTAAAAGAAGGCAGGACTTAAAACAGCTATGTAATGTTTGGCTGAAAATGACTGGGAAGATTATAAGTGATGTATAATGTTTGCAACTGGGAGTGTATCCTTATGGTTTGTGATGTAAAATGCTTGCAAGTAGGATTATGTTGGTGTGGCTTGCTTTCATTTATATAAATATATGATTGTTTAAGACATAAGTGATGGTTTAAAAAGCTTTTCTTGTTTTAAAAAAGTCAGGAATTGAATATTTTATGTAATGCTGCTTAGGTGATATGATATACAGCAATGTATGTGAACTATAAGGTTTGTAAATGTAAACTTGTCAATACAGTTTGAGTACTTTTACATAAATGTAAATTTGCCTATGTCACAAGTGTTAATTCAATAAAGGTGTTTAAAAAAAGTGATCAAGATCCTTGCTTTTTTGTCTGATAGACACCACACTGCAGAACTAATGCCTGAAACACTATGACAATGTAGTAAATGTATAGCTGGATCATCTACCAAAATATTTACGTAAGCAGCAGTGCTCTTAATTCACTTCAAAATCTGTTAGACATCTTAGAAGCAGGAGGCTTGGATACCAGTTCATGAAAAACATCTTGAAAGGAATCCTTAAAGGATGCTACAGACTGAGATTTACGCTGCACCAGTTTTAACAGTTCCATATATCTTTACTTCAGAAAGGAAAGTTTTCCGACTAGACCACTCAAAATGGTCTTTCAGAAACTTAACAGTGTTAACAAATTCACATCACTTGGAAGTGAACTCTAGAATAAGGACCCTTTCGCATTACTGACCATATTATAGCACAAAGCGGAGTTCTAACTCACGATCTTCTTCTTTGGTCATAGTGTCTGATGATGGGGATGTGTTTTACTGAGAACAAAAGGTGTGATTTTCACTGAAAACTGGAGGCAGCCTTTTACATAAGTCAACATGCATAAGTCATGATGTACTTCTGCAATTTATAAACACAAGTACTACTGTCCTGTTTAGGTGTTTGACCAACTAACATCTGGTCTCCATCTCTCACCATCTAACTTTTTTTGGAAAAAAAAAAAAGTTTGAAAGGAAGCTAGAGAAATAATAACCTCAAGAGCCAAAATCACTGGTGTTCCAATGGCCAACCCAGATTTGTGGAAGTTGGAAAAGGGTCTGTTTTTGTGAAATTGTTTAACATCTTCCTGCATCCATTCTGACTTTTGTTTCTCAACAGAGAAAGAATAAGTGAAAACCATCACATAACCCTTATATTCTCTTATAGAATAATGCGATTATGTGGAAGAGGAGAAAAACGTGAATGGACTTTGCCATAACGAATGAGTGGATTCATAGGTTCATAGGTTGGTACTAGGCTATCAGCCCTAGGGCCTATACAAGCCTAGCCATAACAATTCCCTGGCTATTTCTTCCCACATTATTTACTTTACTGGACCCCTGTCTAGCAGGGCAACTGACGTGATCCCTGGGGTGAATTTCCTTTCTCCCATCCAATTGTCAAGGTTCCTCTTGAAGAGGTCCAAAGAGGCACTCTGCTTGACATGTATGGGCAATCTATTCCAGAGTCTGGGGAGTCTCTGGGTCAGGAACCTATCCCTCCAGCATGTTTTGTTTATTGTGATGACAAGGTTTAGATCCCTGGAGTGTGTAGCTCTGAGGGATTAGGATTTCTTTAAGTGTAGCATGTCCAACAACTCTGGGTTTGACATGGCCTTGTATGTTAAGCAGAGATCGCCTCTGAGTAGACAATATGCGACAGAGTATAGCTGGAGTTTTTTAAGGCAGTCAGCATAGGGCATCTGCTTTAGGCCTGTGATTCTTATAGTGAAGTATTTCTGAGGCCTTTTCAGTTGTTGCAGATGTCTTGAGAGGTACATACCAAATGGGGCATTGTATTCTATAATGGGTCTAATGAGGGATGAGTACAGTGGGACAATGACCTCCTTCTTTCTGGATGAAAAGCCCTTCGTGATGAGGTGTGCCACATAGAAGGATTTCCTGACTGTTGTGGCGATGTGGTTATTGAAGGTGAGACCACTGTCCACCTGTGTCCCTAAGTCTCTTATCACACTTTCTGTGTTTAGTGTACTGCCACCTATATGGTAATTCATGGATACATGTTTTTCCCAAAGGGGATAACAATACATTTCTTGGCATTGAGCTTGAGCCCATGGCTCTGGCACCAAGCATCTGTTTCTGTAAGACCCTTTTGTAGAGTATCCACATCATTTGGGGATTCAATAATGGCTCCCAGTTTGCAGTCATCTGCAAACTTTGTTAGCCAGAGTCCCTTAGTGTTGACCTGTACTTCAGAGAAGTAGATGCCAAACAAGAGCGGCCCCAGGACTGAACCCTGAGGTACTCCACTTGTCACTTGTCTGGATCTGGATTTGGAGTCGGCTACTTTTACAGTGTGGGTTCTATCAGTAAGCCATTTAGCAACCCATTGGGTGACATAGGGATTAATGCCCAACTTAGTAAGTTTATCTATGATTCCAGAGTGGGGGATGGTGTCAAAGGCCTTTGCAAGGTCTAGATAGGCTGTGTGGACCACCTTACTCTTGTCCATGGCTCTGGAGACTGATTCAAAGAAGTCAATCAGGTTCAGGAGACAAGATCGGCCCTTCACAAACCCAAACTGGGTGGGGTCCAGTGTTTGAAGGTTGCCAATGTCTTTGTTTATAAGTTCCATGATAATACGCTCCATGGCCTTGCAGATAAGGCTTGTCAGACTGATGGGACGGTAGTTTCCGGGATCCAAGGTGGATCCCCCCCTGTGGATTGGGATAACTGTAGCTCTGCGCCACTCAGTGGGCATGAAACCTGAGGTGAGGCTATGATTAAACATGACACTTAGGTGAGGTGCCAGTTCATATTGTAGTTCATGTAGTACACAGCCCGTGATGTCATCTGGTCCCACTGATGCTGTATTCTTGGCTTTAGAGAGTGCGTTTTGTACCTGTGTGGCCGTTATTACTGGAATTTGGCAATCTTCCGGCATTGAGATGGGCCATTTAGGGGGTGAGAGGGGGGTGAAGTTGGCACTGAATCGATCTGCCAGGATATTGGCAATATCCTTTGGATCAGTATATTTAGTGCCATTCTGTTTTAGCTCAGAGCAGATCTGAGCATTGCCATTTAGATTCTTGACATAGTTATAGAATGCTTTGTGGTTGTCTTTGGAATCTTTGGCAATTTTATTTTCGTAACTAGCTTTGGAGGATTTTATGAGGCATCAGTTTCTTACTGAGGCTAGTAAGGGAGTTTTTTGCATCCTGGGATTTTCCTCTTTTCTGCAAAAGTTTCTTCCTTTTGTTGTAAAGTTTGTTTATGACAGGGGACCACCAGATTGGCTTCCTTTTTTTGGATGAGAGCATTTTGGTTCTATTTGGGATGGCACGATTCATGCATGAGTGGATGTGCTCGTACAGTGCCTTAGTGTAGGATTCAGCAGTTGAACTTTCAGTTCCCGTCTGCATGGGTGTTATGACATTTGTCACTTCTGACTTGAGTAGCATGAAGTTGGCTTTGGAGAAGTTTTTTATGATGGTTTCTTTACTGGGGGGTGAGGGTGGGATGTGGATGTTAAGGGTGATTAGCTTATGGTCAGACCTGACTAATGAGGGGGTGACCATAGGTATGGAGCATTGATTTCCCATGTTGGTAATGACCAGGTCTAGGATACTGGAGCTCCTGGTGGGACTATGGATTAGTTGATCCAGGGCATTGGAATTTATGAATTCCAAGAACCGTTGTGCAAAGGTGTTGGGACATGAGTAGTTTTCCCAGTTAATGGCAGGGTAGTTAAAATCACCCAGTATTAGGGTGTTTGGTTCTATCTTAATATTTTCCAGTATGTTTAGAAAGGTGTAGTGAGAATCTTGGGGTATGGTGGGGGATCTGTAGCAAGCTACAATTTGGATTGCAGTCTTACCTAGTGTTAGTTGCACTTGGAGAATTTCAGACACATTGTGTCGGCCAACTAGCCTGGTGGTGTGAATATCATTGGTGAATATTGACACTCCTCCACCTTTAGTGTTTCCGTCCTGGTTTGGTGGCCGAAAAGTGTGGTAAGAGTTGTAGCCTGGTATTGCAGGGGTGCTCTCTGGAGCCTTGAACCAGGTCTCAGTTACTGCACAGATATCGATGTTCTCCATTTTTAGGAGTGCCTCGAGAGAGAGTGCATTTTGAGGTTTAGACTTCTAGCATTGAGTAGCATTACCTTCAGATTTTGCATGCTTGTACCTGTTACGGTGGTGGTTTTGTCCTTTGAAGTTTGCCTAAAAAAGGCACTATAGGGGTGGCAAGAGCCTTAGCCAGTAACCTGAATCCCAGGGGCGACAGGTGCAGACCATCTCTGGCAAAGCATCGTGGTCTGTCAATCATGTCATCCCAGGCAGACAGATATTGGATCCCCTTTGAATGACACAATAAGCTTAGCCAACTGTTGAAGTCAATAATTTTATCCTTATATTGTGGTATCATTCTGGGCGAAGGCAGGATGCTACTCAGGGCTAGGGTCATACCTGTCTGGGCCACATGATCCGAGAGCTCTTCCATGTCTCTTTTCATGTAGTCCAGGGAGGTACGTCTCAAGTCATTCACTCCAACATGGACAATGACAAAGTCATATTTGTACTTGTTGTGGAGTGACTTGAGTGCATGCGTTATGTGGCGGATCCTGGCACCCGACAGGCAGCTGACTGTAATTTTCTCCTTATTCAACCTGGTGAGAGGGACATCAGTGTGCCGGACTATAGAGTCACCTATGACTAAAGTGCTAGGTACATTGTCTTGCCTTAGGGGCTGTTGCTGGGTGGCACACTGGTGTTGTGAAATGATGAACGTGAACTCCAGTACCCAGTGCTGGAGTGATTTTTATCAGCAGGCAAGGAACACTCTTTCCTCCCCCTTACAAATTCAATAGGCTCACAGTCATCATTTTCTTAATTTTATTTTGCTGAAAAAATCATGCATTTTCCTTAATCTCGGGTTTCTATATGGATTCAAACATTACAGCTGGCTAAGAGGAAGATGAAGCAGAGTAAATATCCTTTGCAAATGCTACAAAACTTAGCCCTTTCAGCCAAGGTATTTCATTAAACAAAGCACAATGCAAACAAAACTGGATACTGTGATCCTCAAAAAAGGAGGGGAAAAAAAAGGCACAGGTATTGATAATCTTTTGGCTCTGATGATACAGACTACTTCAGGGGATGACATTTTTTGTAAACCAAATCATATAAACAGTACTTGCACTTTAAACAGACTTTCAGTAATAACATATTTTACCAACAGTGCTGAGAAAAACAAGTGACAGAAATTTCTCTGTGATAGTCATGGAATGATTGTTTCCTATCAGGCAGCAAAAAAGAACAGAAATGTCTGCTGCTCTCATTTACAGCTGGGCTGCTCTATATATATATTGAAACTGCAAACTTGTGCGTTAGGGACATCCAAATCCTGAATGATTCTGAGGTCCACCACTGGTAGACAGTTCCAACACAGATGTATGAATCCTGCAGCAATAATCCTTATGATGTACACTTATTGATACATTATAAATAAAGTACATCATTCAAAAAATAAGAGTACTAACAAATCTACTTGACTTATAAAAAAGTTTTTATTTATCATTCTTTCACTTTCACTTCTGAATTGTCAAAATTGACTGCAGCCACCCTTTTTCTGTTTTCACCATCAAAAGAAATATCCTAATGCAGTACTACACACTGTAGCAACCAGCAGGACTCAAAGTAATGTTCACATTAGGTATCAACACGACTCCAGTCCTTCTGTAGTGTTACACACAGGACCTGGTAGACAAGAGAAAGAAAGCTGTTTCCTAAATGCTTAATCCTTCTCTCTGTGCAGTGAGTGACTTTTGGGTCTGTTTCCAAACCAAGGTCATAGGCATTACAAATACTTGCTTTAGTTATATGACAGCAAGCTGCAGCAGTTAATGAACCATAGACATACAAGACAAATATCTTGTCTACCCCTCATACCTCTCAACCCCTTACAGCAATAAATCTGGACAAAGGCCCAAACATAGGGCAATTTTTAAGTATTGTTCTTACAAACTTAGAAAGTTGACAGAACAACAGGTTTTGCATTCGCATGCATTTTCTTTAAGGTATGAATTCTGAAACCTAAATGCCTATCATTACTTTCTAATTTCAATCTTTCTAAAGATTTGCCACTAATTTTCCAGAAAACCACAATTTTATGAAAAAATGACCAAAAAATATAGGGAAAAATCTGGCCATTCTGCGAAAATTTGTACATTTGAGAAGTATGTCTACCCTCTTTTGAAAAGGTTTATAAAAAAAACTGACTCACCATCAGTTAACAGACATCCAGAGCAAAATGACAAATACTTAAAATGCTAACAGCATCCACAATTATCCATATAAAAACAAGCTGGACATGATGTAGCTT